>NC_143019.1:63268957-63626457 GCF_055824585.1 Amblyomma mixtum
ACCGAACTTTCCTATTAATAGCCCAAGTTGAGAGCGTCCATCTACCGGAATAGCACGACTTGTATATTGAGACAACTTTGGTATTCACGGCGGCATGCAGCTACTGCAAGTGTTGGTTTCAGAACTTGCTTCGGAAATGCAATAAGAAATTTCGGGTGACGCTGAGCTTGCGGCGTAAATCTGTACAGGCAAGACATGATTCCACGACACAGCAGCTACTGCGGAACTTATGTTTGGACCGCAGTTGGCAGCTTCCCCGTAACGGTAGCACGTGAACACTGTCTCAGAGCGTTCATCTGTAGATGGATATTTTACCAACCGTACCCGAAGGACAAGAAGCCTCTTTTCTCGCAGCTGCATGGCTGCCCACAACTAGGCATAAGAAGAACGCCAACAACCACTAAAACCGAGTAAAGCAAAGAGGGATGTTTCTATTTTTTGTTTATAAATTTATGGTGTCGATGAAGGGTTTTTAGCTGAAAGCTAATTGATGTGAAAATAGAAGAATAAACAACGAAAACAACCACATGTCGCAGTGGGATACGAAACTACGAACTAGGCCTGTAATACAGCTGATTCGCATCGCACATGTATCAGTTATAAGACGTTTTATAAGTCACCTTGGACAAACCGTGTTCACTTTAGAAAGGGACGGGTCATCCCGGCTGCTCAGTAGGTCTTGCAATACATACTATAAGCACGATCATCGATACCAAGCACGCGGTACTGAGTTCCACATGGTCCCCATAGGAAAGCGCGCCGCGTAGTCAAATGTATGGCAGCGGCACGTCCCGCACCGAACCCATCAAGAAGATGGCGTCCGGATTCCTGCCGACCACGCAGAACAAGAACGGGTGGTTGACTGTGAACATGCAGAACTGCTCGCTGCCACCTTCGGACGTCATCAGCTTCTGGCCTTTCTCCTTGACGCAGACGACGGCGCAGTGCATCGCCTGTAACCGATGACAGGAGGACAGGCAAGGATAGCATATACTGACTTTGCAAAAGTACAGCCTTTGTCAGAAGTTCAGAGCTCAGTGGGTGGAGGGATTGCCTCTGAGCCGTGTAATGGCCTCTTGTAGCTCCTGTGGAGGTCCTAACCTTCAGAAGCCAGAGGACCGGCTTTTGTCGGTCCCCTTCAGGAAATCTGCATGCACAGTGCGCTACAAAGCGTGGCCTACAAGCAAACCCCATGTGCTCAGAACTGCTCACGAAAGGTGTGCTACGTTGAGGTGACGTCACAAGCACACGAAACGTCTTTCATCACAGTAAACATGGCAGTTCTAATACAGCGGAGTCGCACTAACGTAGACATATACTGACATGCCACCTCTTGGTTGTAGCACCTTTGCCCCCCCCCCCTCCCCCCTCCCCCCCTCCCCCCCTCCCCCCCCATCCCGTGTGTCTCTTACTAGTAAGAATTAAGGTCCTCCTACTGTCCCTGACCTCACGCGACACTCTCGGTCGGCAAAGTACAGACACCTTTCGAGAAACTTACACCGTCCCTCATACCGGCTAGCACGAGTAAGAAGGTCATGTTGGTGAAACACCGTCTAAAAATTACAACTGGAGCAAAAAAAATGGAGAGAAGCACATGTCACCCAAGACCGCGCAGAGGACCAGGGCGACTCGCGTCTTCGCGCACCTGGGAGACGTGGTAACCTTTGGTCCCCGAGATGCCCGTGAGGTCTGCGAAGCCCGTGAAGACGTCCCTGACGCCCATTGAGGACAGCGTTTCCTGAAGGTCGATCACCTGCACCGTGGTAAATTATAGCTTTTTTGGACACCACTTTTAATTGTGAGGCAACTGTCAATAGTTGTAAAACACTATTAAGAACATCTCGATGAGAATGGTCTAACCTCCCGACGCGTAGCAAAATCTTGCTTTGAAAGTTTGCCCTGCTGTCGTGCCGTGCAGGTAAAAAACTGCCGTAGAAATTCAATGGGGTGCGTTTTTGAAAATAAATGGCAGAAAACTAACTGCGTCATCAGGAGGGATCTGTGCATGTACCGATTGACATGGTGCAATCCTGCGCTACGTGAAAAACTTTGGTTCAGAAACAACTTCCTGTTAAAAATATGCACGTGTCCGGAATTTATGGTTACATTTTAGTCCCCCTAAACACTGGAGGTATTGCACACAATTCTCTGGCCAAGCCCGAACACTACAAACACATGCGAGAGGAACGCGCCTCACTCTCTCCACCACACTCACATCTCGCCACTCAATTCAAAATCCTTCGTAGAATCCAAACCAACGAATTCCTTACCCCTCACTGACTTAATTTGGCTTCAGCAGCGGCCCAATCTACGCCAACCACAACCACATTTGACCACAATTAACAACCACATAAACGCAGCTTTACCGCTACAAGGGAAAGCCACTGTCACTCTCTGAAATTTTTGCAGACAAAGAAAAAAATCTCGTCAATATTTCCTTACATTCTGGTCCACCTTGGGAGATTTCCACAAACACATTTTCACAAGTTTTCATATTTAGAGTTCCCAACTACTGTAGTCGGACACGACTCAAGAACGAAGCGGCAAATGCCCCTTAAAACAGTTCCTCCGGCCAATGGCGTCTACCCATTGTCATGACGTCGCGATTATTCCGTAGTTGTTCTGAAGTCAGGCAGGTTTAATTCCAGGGTTACAGAGGATTAACGACAGGTTAGCCACCATGTTATGAAAACTGGAAATTGGCTGAAATGGTTCCTTTAAGGACATCTGTCGCTTTGTTCTTGAGTTGTATCTTTGATTTACTGAAAATCGAATTCAGCCCTAACCTATAGCTATTACAGCTTAGGAAACAGCTCAGAATGTCACTGGAAGCCCGCATAGAATTTAATGAAACGCTTTCGCATCAAGCACGGGGAAATGAACGGAGTTGTAAACAATTTAGTAGCGCAGATTATGGACCAAATGGTGAAACATTCCCACGAAAACTACAGAGGGGAGAAAGGAGACAGACGAGCGCAAATCAACTGGCCCAAAAACCTGCAAATCAACTTCATTTCTTCCCCATTGTTGCGCTCTTCTATGTCTATTCTCCCCTTTGTCCCGTTTTGCTTACGCAAAGTTTTCTTGAATTGAAAAGAAGACAGCACCATGGGCAAGCTGAACTCTCTGCCGGGTGCGGCTGAAACTTAATCTCTTTAGAAGGGCAGAGTACGAATGGTAACGCCCGACAGAACGCTGGTAACACATTCAAGCATGACACTTTCGCAAGCGTTTCCTTTACCTGTTTGGCGCAGAAACGTGGTAGAGTCACTATGACGTCACGCTCATCTGTTAGCTCATCCAGGAAGCGCAGTAGCAGGTCAGCGGTAAGATTTTGCTCCAGCAGAGCGAGCCCGTCAAACTTGCGGGGAAGGAAGATGACCATGGACTTGTCCTTGCGGCGGTACCTTTAATCGGGATGAGACACCGTCGTGAGCATCAGCATATCGGTGAGGCCGGGATGTGCTAAACGTTAGCGAAATAAGTGCCTTCAAATGCTTCCGTTTTGCACGTCCCCCGTATTCTGTTTGCAGAGCCATTGTCGGGACTCATGTGTGCACATCTGTCTTAAGGATACCTTGCTTTGATGCCAAGCGCACGAGGCAGGCATAGCTCCACGTAGAAGGAGAGGAGGGAAGGTAGATTCACAAGATGACGGCTTCCGTCAAGCTGTTCTTTTTTTTTTTCACAGCCTTTGGCCCTTAGTTTTCTGTACTGAGAACTAAAATGTTAATAAACTCAATAAACTCAAACTCAAATCGAAGTGGCTAAACGACTGAGAAATATATGACTGTGCCTTTGTGCGTCTGCGAGTAAGACAGATAGTGTGGGATCGTACATTATCCTTGAATTCTAGCAGCGGCTATATCTCAAGCTCAGTTATCCTTTCAGCACCATAAAGCCCAAGTTCTGCGGTAGCGCGAAGACAGTCTGCAAGAAATGCTTGCTACCAAGGCAATATATGCTGCGCTTTGGAAAAAAAAAAGGACATATATTCTTCACCTGTAACCGCTACATAACTCACATGGACATTAACGAGCTCAAAAGGTAAAAGAAAGTAAATGTTGCTTTGTCATGACGACGTAAACAACAGGTTATTTGCGCGTCGAAATTCATCTCTAAACATTAGTGGCACACACTACAGCCTCTTTAAAAGGTACCTGTCCGGACAGTTTGGTTTCTAGCCGTACGATTAGACACTTGCGCCACCACTGGAACTCCAAAGGTCAGGAGCGGTTGAGACAAAAGTTATTTCGCTCTTGGGATCTGGAGCTTCAGGTGTGCCGTAACCACCCAACAAGGTGCCTCAAAATTAAACCATGAAGCCTCGGGACTTTTGACTAAGGCTGTACCTGGATTTGCACGCGACTCTATACTTTCGCACGTTACTAAAGGGCTACCGGAACGAGCGATTGAACGCGGTCGCAAACAAGCCTGCAGAAGATAAGGAAGTCCTTACTGTCCGTCGCACAAAGGCGTAGGTTCTGGCCAGAAGGACAAGCGTAAGGCCTAGTTTTATTACTTTTAATTATATGATGTAAAATCTGGCACGCCACGCATATCATGCGTACGATGGTGTCGCAGTAGATAACATAAGACCGGACCGCCATTATTAATACGATAGCACTAGAAACGCCATGGGGCCAAAACGAGTCGTCGATTATAAAATTCGCCCATTGGCTGTAGAGAAGTGACGTCACCAGGCAGGAAGTGAAGCCACTTCCGGTAAAGGCTTCAACAGCTTATATGTTATCGCATTGCTCACACAATGTCCCTGTGAATTTTTTTAGAACCCTTGCTGCAGCCGGTTTCGCCGTTACTGACACTTCTATACGGCTGTCCCAATAGCTGTCATTAGAACGCCCCAGATCGCCTTCTCTATCCTAGGAATAGCCGAGAGGCAGTATCGTAATAAACCTGAGCTCCAGCGCCGTGGCGTCGATCTCGTCGAAGTCGGCCATGGGAAAGCGACCGGACTGGCGCATCATGACCACGTTGCGGGAGATCATCGGCGCCGAGTAGAAGGCTCCCCGGACGGTGTCCTGCAGCCGGAACTGCCACTTCCAGTCGGCGCGCAGGTAAGTCAGGCTGGCCAGCATGATGGACGACGTGTCGCTCACCGAGCCCTCGGGGAACACGTCCCCGCACTCGAACGCCGACAGGTAGCGCAGCCACTCGTTGGCCCGCTCGCGTACGCCGGCGGCGTCTTCCGCGAAGCTCACGTACCTGGGGCATCCCGGGACATTGCTGCGATTGCTCTTAGTGGAGGACATGATATGCAAGAAACGCGAGCTGCAGAAACGTCTCTGAAAACTAGAACCAAAAACAGGAAACTGACACCGAGAACTCCAGCTGGCTACAGCCACAACAAGGTGAACGTGAGCCGGGATTAGAAGCCGCGGACAGCGCCCTCTTTATTATCAATGCCTGTCAAACCATCGGCTTTTTAATGGTAGCCGAGCGGACGCCTCGTTCAACGTTTATCCACGATGTGGCGCGCTCCAGCTGAGTTCCAGTGTTCAGTCAACCGAGGTGCGGCGCCACGCAGCGCTTTCTACAGTCTCCGCGACGTGGCGTAGTCTGACGTGACCCCATGTGACAAGCCCACGGATATTCTTACACCGTGAACAAGCCTAAGATGGGATAGGGCAAAAAAGCTAGCAAGTGGGGAAGGTCAGAAGAAAAAGGCAGGAATTGACTTGATTCGCTGTTTTCGGGCGATATGACAAGCAGTGATAGAACAGAAGGCACGGCTCTAGAGAAGAGGCCGCACAGACATGTCGTTCGGAGGTTCGGGGTGAGGGCACAGTCATGACGGCGGGTGTGTAGTGCCCTACATTATATCGGTATCACTGGCACCATACGGAAAGGTGTAAGTTTGGCATTGCTTCCATGGTGATAACAAGCCTGTTAGTAAATGTCAGAAGTACAACATTAATGCTATTATTGCTGTTTCATGAAAACTGTGAACTGAAAAGTGTTCTTGAAGCAGATCTTTTCGAAACTACAGCAAGCTTGTTTTTCACGATGGCCTGGCTAATCAGGAGACAGAGCGTATACAGTGCGGTGCGTACTTCAAGTCCACGTCGAAGGCCTTGGCCAGAGCCGGCAGGTCGTTTCCGCGAGCGTCGTCGGGTGGTCGCACACGCAGGTGGATGCGGTTGTTGAGCGCGAAATACGGCCGGCAGTAGAAGCGGGGCGTGTACGCATGGTGGAACACGTGCTCCTGCACCGACAGACACGAGTTGAACACTTGTCAAAGGGTCCGGATTCATAAAAAAAAATAGGTTTATGGTTTATGGGGGTTTAACGTCTCAAAGCGACTCAGGCTATGAGGGACGCCGTAGTGAAGGGCTCCAGAAATTTCGACCTCCTGGGGTTCTTTAACGTGCACTGACATCGCACAGCACACGGGCCTCTAGAATTTCGCTTCCATCGAAATTCAGCTGCTGCGACCGGGATCGAAACCGGCGGCTGAGGTCGAAAAAATACTATTGGAAACTGTGAAAAAGTACGCTGTAGCCTTAACGATACTTAAGCAGCCCTGGGCGTTTCATTTTAAATCTGCAAATGACGCGAAATACAAACAATCTGGGAATTTTTTGCCTGTGAGAGGGCCGGGTTTTGAAACATGGGTTCCATTGGGGGGTCTCGCAGTTCACATGATAATTAAGATTTTGGTGCATAGCTTTGTAAAGACTCGTTTCCCTCTTAGCCATAGGTGAGCGCCATTTTTGATGCTAGAGCTGGCGTGCGAGATTTTCTGCTAGTTATCAGAGAAATTCTATCTCATCAGCTCTGAAACTTCCTATAGACCACAAGTATCACGCACGTTAAAGGGCAACTGCAGCCCTTTTTGAGAATTTCGCGATATTCAAGGATTCCAATCTATATAGGCTGTAGGTAAATCATGCCAAGTGTTTTTGCACTAGCATTTAAAATAATGACGTAATCGACGATTGAATTTTGCGCTTCTCCTCAATGCACCAGAGGAGTGCAGGGAAACTCAGCGTGACGTCAGGGAAGGTATGATTTCAAATTACCTACCGCCGTCGTCAGCCACACCCTGCCCTGACTCGTTAGACGCTGCCAAATAACTCTCGGCAGGGTTCGCCTTCGGTGGCATTGGTTTTTTTTCTTCAATGCAGGCGTTTGTGCGTTGGAAATGTACCGATACCTTCGATGACGTCATCATGTGCCCCCATAATTGGTGTTGTGCGCTGCGGAGAAGCTTGAAGGGCGTCCGGATTTTAATCGGCGATTACTTCAAGTGGTAGACCAAAAAAACTTCGCGTGCTTTACCTGCAGGTTTCACACATTCGACCCTCTTAAGCTGGTTGATTTCTAAAACCTGTGCAGTTTCCCTTTAAGAGGAAGGGAAACATTTGAAGCTCGCCTGCAAATCGATGGGTCTGCAGTGGACGTGCATGGCGCTGGCAATCTGCTCGGCGCTGGATCCGCCGGCCATCGCGTAGAGCAGAGCCAGCGTTGTCTCCACGGCGAGCGGCGAGAAGACGACGTTGCTCGAGGTCTCGCTCCGGGACTCGAGCAGGTTCTGCAGCAGTTCGACCGTGAACTGCGCGATGCCCTCGCTGATTGCCGTCTGGTCGACCTCGGACCTGCCATGAGCCAGTATTGCCGCCGCGCTGATCGGTGCGAACTCGTGGACTCTGATTCTAAGATGTTTTAGAATCGTTTGCCTTCATTATACTGAGCAGTGGGAAGTCATTGAAACTGAAAACGAATACCTCTCTGAATTGCGCGATGAGCCTGAATCTCGAGAAAGCTTTTCATAACAGCAATTTCAGCCTATGAGAAATAGTTACTTGAACTACACACCTATCGAAACTATAATTGGAAGCACTATTTGCTTCTCTGTAATTTATGTTTGACTGCAAAATGTGTCATTAATATTATCTTGCTGCGAAGTTTTTTCTATTTCTTTTTGTATACTGTGTTACTTAGCTGCCTTGTTCCAAATACCTGGAGGTACTTGTAATCAATAAACATTCGTGTTTTCTATCCAGCACATTTAAGCTTACCCTGTCTAAACCGCATTTTGTGCCTTTCAGTGCCAGCGGCACTAGGCCTGAAAAGAATAACAGATTCTTCATTTATATACTGGTGGCAACGATAAATTGCCTCTATCAACTTCACTCGAACTTTTCAAATATTCTTTCACTAAGACTCTTCCAGCTTCATTCACAATTATTTCAACTCTTTCATAATTCGTCTTGGTAGCTGAATCATTCAACCTTTTATTTGCAAATAGGTTTCCCATTTTCCCATCTCTCTGCTTTGTTTTTTCTGTTTGTTTGGGGGAGGGGGAGACCTCCGCAATCTCCTATGGTGAGTACATGCCATTTCGAGCTACGGCACGAGGCACGACGACAAGGGAGCGGGTCTGCTCTTGCTTTCGACATCTGTTCCTAGATCTCCTGAAAACTGTTCGCTATTATTGGTTTGGTTTGGTTTATTAGGGTTTAACGTCCCGAAGCAACTTAGGCTGTGAGGGACGCCGTAGTGAAGGGCTCCGGAAATTTCGACCACCTGGTGTTCTTTAACGTGCACTACATCGCACAGTACACGGGCCTGTAGAATTTCGCCTTCATCGAAATTCAGCCGCCGCAGCCGGGTCGAACCCGCGTCTTTCGGGTCAGCAGCCGAGCACCATAACCACTGAGCCACCGCGGCGGGGCAGTTCGCTATTATTAACGCGCCAGCGTTTGAGCTGACGCTCGGAGAAAAAGCCGCGCGTGCGTTGTCGCAGCAGTTCCGGATTGTGATGGACTGCAGGGAGGGGTGTTAGGATGGGGAGCGTGTAAGCTGTCTCTTTGGTACGCCCCAAAGGCGTTTTCAATGTACAGTGTTAACGTTCACAAGAGAATTATTCTTAACATATATGGACATATATGTCCATATATGCCGCAACTGGCAAAGGAGAGGATTAATTGGAGAGACATGGGAGAGGCCTTTGCCCTGCAGTGGGTGTAGTCAGGCTGATGATGATATGGACATATGCGGTCTTCATTTAAAGAGTGACGACCGTAGTCTGTGCTCTTACGTTCCGACAACGCCGTACTTGAAGCGGCTCATGCCCCCCACGTAGAGGCGGTAGTTGTCCGAGGCTGAGGACGACGCGTTCTCGCCGCGTTGCTCGGCGAGGCGACGGATGGGAGTGGTGGAGAGGTCGTCCTCGTCTTCGCCACCGGTCAGGTCCTCTTCGCTGACATGGCCCCGCTGGAGCGGCCTGATTCGGCTGAACATGGTGACCCTCTCTGGTATCCCGAAGTACAGCTTCCTGCCCTGTAGTGAAGAGGTCAGCTCCTGTAGCAACCCTGGAAGGCATCGGTGAAGTCCAGCGCTTTAGTTTATTATAAAACAAAGACTTCCGTAAAGTGATATCAAGTTTCAGGACGGAAGACATGCCAGATGACCTATCCTAAGATATCCCCACGCTGCGGTCGGCGACCTTTCAGTCTACCTGCTACTATCCTTCTCATTACTTTCACGGCTAGAGGTATTCGTATTCATGTAACCCCTCCTCAAGAGTGTCTCATGTCGCTGAACTTCCCTTCAGACCATATATTTCACCTGCTAAGTAGCCGGAGCCGGGAGCGAACTGACCGATAATTCTTCCTGTATATCCCCATGGCAACAAAAATATTAGGTCACCCGAGGTACCTCGATCTGCGGTGACCTGATAAGAATTCGCGAAATGAGGCGCCGTTCTTTACCGTCGCTGTTTTCGTTCAGCTCGCTGCTGCACTGTCCTCTCATCCGGGACGGCCTCCCGCACAGTGGCCCCAACATGAAGAAAGCAGTCTGTCAGACGGAAATGCGTGCTGCGCCTGCCTGTTTGCCTAAACGTCCGAGTACAGCCAGCCTCTGCTTTGTGCGCGCTTCACGCCCGGTCACTTCGAGCTCGTGGCTCCGCGTTAGTGAAAACAGAACAAGAACTAGCAAACATTTAGTTTTTCTCCACATGCGAAGAAGTAACGGCGGTAACGCGGAGCTGTAACACTTGCTATAGTTCACCATCAACTAACCATTGCTGCAAGGCAGTTCAGTAGGCGAGGAAGTGGAAGGAAGGAAATAAGGAAGGAAGGAAGGAAGGAAGGAAGGAAGGAAGGAAGGAAGGAAGGAAGGAAGGAAGGAAGGAAGGAAGGAAGGAAGGAGCAAATAAAGAAAAAATGGATTGGTTGATTGAATTGAACTGACTGATCGATCGACCGATCAATTGATTGACCGACTGATTGATTGATTGATTGATTGATTGCTTGATTGATTGATTGGTCGATTGAATGATTGACTGATGATTGATTGCAAACTTAATCGAATACGTATTCTTCAAGCGCGGCAGTGTCTTATTCAGACCAGGGTATCACATCGGTAGACACGCGGAAGCTTGACTTCGATTCACACAGTCACGAGCCTAACCACATTTTTTTTAAAGTTAAGTTATTGCCAAAAACTGTGAACATACTTTTGCATAAAAAGGCACGACTTCATCTAGTCTGACAACTTCAGAAAGAATGGTTCCGAAGGAATACGCTATAGCATCTGGACTCCCGTGTTTCTTTCTGTCTCTTACCTGTCGTACTTCGAGTTTAGTCATTAATCTGCGCGAAGTAAGTAGCCAGCCCGCATGTCTATATCTGCTAACGCGAGCGAAGCACAGCTTGACAACGGACGTCAGACACCCACGGCAGACCGATCACTAAAAAACCGACCATCCACATCCGTGACTTGCGTGCTAGCACGCGAAAATCCGTCGCTGGCGTCCTCGTGTGATCCCGACTGAGCATAACTGTGCAGTGAGCAGTCTCTCGCTGAACAAAAAGAGCATATTGACAGGCAGAAATGCAAGCTCCACTTACCTGGAGGTCGCGCCTTGATGCCGATTTTTCTCTTCGGCTTCTTCTATGCCTTGCGCGTGCCAAGAACATGGTTTTCTAGCTCCGCTGTTCTGAACCATCCTCTTTCTTGAAGCGGTGTTTATTGCCTTGGGGCATAGAGGGGGCTTAAAAGTACGATGTAGGGGGCGGGGGTGTAATACTACACGATGGAAAACCTCTTCGAATACCATTCTGACTGTGCGTCCCAGCCAATGATATAAAAATATTCAAGAACTATTTAAGAAACCTATGCCATTTTATGAAGTTTTTAATGTAAACTAAGCGGTCCGTTGGCAGTCGGACAGGATTATATTTGAATCGCTGTTCAATATGTTTCGAATATTAGCACACGCTTGTATTCGCTACATATATTGTCCTCCTTTCAGCAAGAGAACTTGATCTTTTGGCGTTCTCTTAAACTCGGCTTATTCGGTCCACTTAACGAAATGAGCTGCGTCTGCATGCTTGTGATGGGAGTGTTTGTTAGCATGTAGTAATGAAGGTTTTTAACTCAATAGTGTTAGAAGCACGTACCATCGGAGAAAAAAATAAGGTGGCATCATGTGTCGTAAAAATAGCGGATTGGTGGAGGAGGTGGTACATCAGAATGACGCCATCACCCAACTTGACGAGGAGGTGTGACCTCACAATTACATCACTAGATAAGATATGGCGTCGCTAGGCCGGAAGTGGTGTTAAAGTGTGTGGACAATACAAATCATATAGACGGTCTGTGGACAATACATAGACTTATGACGATTGAGTAATCTTTAGACGTTAGGCAGTCTATAGAGTATGAATAGTTTTGACAAGTATATAGGAAGGCAACAGAGTCTATAACAAAATCGTAGAAAGCATACAGACCATTTCTATAAAGGCTCGCTGCATGCTTTCTGAACGAGGAAATGTCGGGTTTGCCGCCGCGGTGGCTCAATGGTTATGGTGCTCGGCTGCTGACCCGAAAGATGCGGGTTCGATCCCGGCCGCGGCGGCTGAATTTCTTTGGAGGAGAAATTCTAGAGGCCCGTGTACTGTGCGATGTCAGTGCACGTTAAAGAACCCCAGGTGGTCGAAATTTCCGGAGCCCTCTACTACGGCGTCTCTCATAGGCTTAGTTGCTTTGGGACGTTAAACCCCATAAACAAACAAACAAATGTCGGGTTTGTTTTCGGTGCTTTCAGAGATTTCATAAACAGGGTAATAGCTTACAGTCGCTATACGCTAGTTCAGTCGTTCAGCGTGTCCTCAAAGGTGTTATCGGCAATGTTTATGGCGTCACTTTCTTGCCATGGGAAGCACCGACTTTGACTGCTCAGCCCCGTTTCTGTTTGGTGAGCTTTTTTTTTAGTCTTAAATTTCTGTTGCTTGTTATTTGCAGAAGACTTTTGAAACCAAGAGAGGCAAGTCAACGAAACATAACGCGATCGTCAACTCACGATGTTTAACAAATCGCGGAATTTCCCTGCAAACAGATTGGGCTGATATGCGTGCCAAGTTTTAGGGGACGGAAATTTTGGGAGCCAAACTGCAATAAAGAAAAAGCTAGAACGACTAATAACATCGAGCATTTTCAGGTACACAACATATTTCCCCTTGCACCGCCGCAGTGGCTGGGTGGTTATGGTGCTCGGTTGCTGGCCCGGAAGACGCGGCTTCGATCCCGGCAACGGCGGTCGAATTTCGATGAAGGCGAACTGTTATGTAAGCAGCCGGAGACAATTGAACATGTTTTCCTAGACTGCTGGGACGCCATACTTTTCTGGGATGTCCTGCAGAGAACCATCAAGAAAGAACTACCACTGCACCCTTATGGTATCAGATTTCTACCAGTTGATCGCGAAGAGGTTCCCTATGACTTATTAATGCTTCTTGGCCTCCACAGCTTGTGGAAAACGCGAATGCATGTAAGGCATGCGGATATAAACACTCGTAGTATACGTGAGAACATTGTTAAAAGTGCTGTTTATCTGCGGGAATGTTACCAGGCACAGCGTGACCCACCCCAGTGGGTAACACTACTAGATGATCTAGTGAAACTTAAGAAATTTTAACTTCACCCGTATCAGCTCAAGTGTAGCTGAAGTGTTTTTATTGTTTTCATGTCAATCTCGAAAATAAAGAAAAAAAAGGCGAAATTTTGAGGCCCGTGTACTGTGCGATGTCAGTGCACGTTAAGGAACCCCAGGTGGTGCAAATTATCCGGGGCCCTCAACTACGGCGTCCCTGATAGCCTGAGTTGCCTCGGGACGTTGACACTATAAAATGAAAATATTTCCTCCAACCGTGGTAATTTTAGGAAAACTTTGCCTTACCTGAAGGGAGTTTTGACAGCTGGTCACGCGAAACAACACGAGTTTTTATTTCCATTCACGCTGTAAAGGAAGCATGAAAAAAAAACCACCAAAAGATGCGCATGTCAAAGTTTCTTTGTTTCATTTCGCACATAAAAACCAGTCTACGCATGTATTAGTCCCTCTCCTGCAACAGACTCCTGCCTGAGGCTTGCAGTATGTCGAAAATAAATAACAAAATAAATAAGCATGTCATGACCAGGGTGTTACTTTTGCTCCAAACTCATTTAAGCTATCATAAATATATAACTGAGAACCATTTCGGTTTCCTACATATTTTATGTATCTTGTTGCTGTTTAGAAACACGCGACTGAAATGTGAGTCCAGCCAAGTCATAAACGACTGTTCGCAAAGCAGGAAACCCGTAGTCTTTTTATTTTCGGATAACTTTATTGCACTAGTGCCGTGGTGTTTGCGGGGCATTTTCGACGATCGGGCGATGCAGCATACGTGGGTCGCTTGGTCAACAGTCTCAGCTTTTACACAATTTTGGGCAACTGAAAAAAAAAATGGAAAGAGAGAAGTTATAAGGTGAGGTACTCCTTTCCCTGACTACAGCGCAACGAACGGGACAAGAAGGACACAGGCAGGGACAAAACACAGGGTCCTTCTTCTTGTCCCGTTCGTTGGGAATATCGGAACCAACTCGCCCAGCAACTTACCTTGTCAAGGTACTCCTTGTTTAAGAAATCATCGTTAGCATTACCGCTATAAAAATAATCATCGAAGTTGAGTTTACTACTGCACAAAGTCCTCTCCCCCTGACCTTCACTTAATGTTGGCCACGTTATATTCCAGCAAATTTCGAAATTCGTTACACAAACATACTTGCGGCCCTCCTCAAGCATGTTTTCCTCAGTTCGATATCCGCTCGGTATCCGCTCGGTATCCGCTCGGTATCCGCTCGGTATCCGCTCGGTATGCATTACGTGATACCCCGCTGATGTTAAGTTCCTCCTTTTAATCTCATCTGAAATACTTTTATCTCGCATTCTATCTAATCAACGTTGCTTCTTTCCTGACGTTTAATGGGACGACTATCATTTTCCGCTCCCACTACATAAAAGAAAAATAAATAAACTGGTACAATTGAGGACAAATTTGATGCTGCAGTTTTACCACTAGGACTGACAGACAAATCGCAGTAAATAGTTCTCTGAAGAGAAGAAGACTGATACTTCGACGTATTCAGCGGTCTACTGTTCAAGTTTAAATACCTATACCACTTCACCACGTGAGAGTGGGCGATTGCATGATGATTGCGGAAAGCGCTATCTTCCTGGGTTGCCTGTGGAGCAACATTCAAACAAAACATGACACGCTATTTGGGAGAATTGAGAGAAGAAATGCAGGCAGGCCGCTTTTCAGTGACCAAAGCGCTATGCGACACCTAGAGAAAATTGCGTTTTCATGACATCACAAAATTAGACTCAGAAACGTCAAACACAGGATCGGATCTGCGTCTCTGTTACGGTGCCCTGCTCTGCTAACCCGCGATAATTGGTAAAACGTGCTTGTAGGCTATAGTTGGGTTAGCTAAGGGAACTAAATAGTGCTTTAACTGACAGAAACAACGTACGATAAGGAAACGACATCACGGGCATTTTTCTAGTGACTATATAAGCTTGCGCGAATGATATACCTCTAAGCCATCCGGATTTCAGGTTTCTACTGCGTAAGAAGCGTGAATGCCATTAGGTGAGACTGCGGGAGTGCCCAAATTCTGCTTTAATTGCTACAGCTGTTTTCGCTTCCCATGAATAAACAGTTGGTGTCATTAGGAAATTGTCATGCTTTTGCTTCTCTAAATGTGTTGCTTCGTGCCATCGATGCCCAAGGGGACCAAGTTTTTTTTCGAGCCGGAACGAAGCGGCTTTTCTTCTTGGCCCCTTTCACAATCTGTATGTCATGTTGTGAAGAGCAAATAAAAGAAAAAAGAAAGAAGTTCCAAGTTGGCGCCTGTGGTGTCGTTTACGTGTATTTTTGTTCTCTGCCACTTTGCGAAAATTTTTGCTTTCCTGATAATTAGCCCGGTTTTTCACATAGGTTATTACTGGTGGGCACATTTATGTTTCACCAGGCACTGAAGCGTACTTCTAGCAGCTTTCTAGCTTTCTAGCAAAATTTTACAACATTAACTTTCTTTTGAGACAGAAATGGTAATAGCGCTGCAATAAGACGTACACAAGAAAGGCTGACACAGGACATGCGCTAACTTCATCTGATTTTATTTACTGCAAAGCCAGCAAATATATGGAAAATTCAAGGCATGCACAAAAAAACACCGATACAACAGACATCAACATGAAGTTAGTCGCATGTCCTGTGTCAGTCTTTCTTGTGTACGTCTTATTGCAGCGCTATTACTATTTCTGTCTCAAATAATGCACCATCTAGCCCAAATTGACATTCTTCTAAACCATTAACTTTCTTGTCAGTAATATACATAAAACGAAAACAAGAACGACAGCATCAGTGCGTTCTTTCACGGCTGGATTTTTTTACAGGGTATTTCACTGCAGCAAACTTCAACTTAAAGAGCATTTATCTGTTGACTCGTTTTGTTGTGCTTGAATCTGCTGTGACCATGTGCCCGCCTCGTTTCTTATTATTTTTTTTTACATGGTAGTAATGGCTAATAGAAACTTACCTTGTGCGGGTGACAGGGCCTTGAGTAATGACGTCTGCACCTAGTGGTGCCTGCAGAAATGTTTTTTTTATTTTGAAATCATTAAAAGGTAGGGGGTGGGGGTCTCTTTGTTGTGGAGGCTTTGTTGTGAAGCAATGAGATTCGAAAACTTTAACTAGGTCACTATAATCAGTGGCACACTAATACACTCTGTACACTACTTAGCCTATACTTGCGTAAAAGGGAAGTAAACTCTCCTCCAGCACACTCTCTTTTAGGGACAGGGTATGCAGTCCAAGTTAGGGGGTGGATTTCGATCACTGGATGTAAAGAATGCTTACCCTGGGCAACGGAGGCACATTCCCACTGCAAAGCTTAGTAACTCTATGCAGTTAGCAACAGGAAAAGGATTTCGCAAGCGGCACTGGTGGTACTGAGGTCAGCAGATAGGGGACATTGAAACCTCGGTTAAAATCATCGTAGCTGGTGGAACTTCGTGTGTTTTGAGCAGGAGGAAGTGGTTTGCGTTGTGAG
This sequence comes from Amblyomma mixtum, assembly GCF_055824585.1. Classification (NCBI taxonomy): domain Eukaryota; kingdom Metazoa; phylum Arthropoda; class Arachnida; order Ixodida; family Ixodidae; genus Amblyomma; species Amblyomma mixtum. Next base: position 63,285,371 of record NC_143019.1, read on the forward strand.
CTTTAAGTATTCAGGAGAGTAGCAATCTGGGCCCGTTGGTACATATTCGTACCAGTTGGTACCAGTCGTTGTATGCATTCTATCTCTCGTCCTTCATCATTCTGACTGGTTGTCCTAAAAAAATGAAAGTTTTCAGCATATTTTGTGATGGAGATCTGCCCCAAGGGTTGGGCAGAATACCCTGTCTCTAAATGAAAGTGCGCTAGGGGACGACCTATTCCCTTTTTACTCCCTTACAGGAAAAATTTTATTTAGTGTGCTTTTAATGGCGCATATACGTATACATCCGGTTCACCTGTTTCTTTTTCCTAATGTCATTTCTTACTTTCTGGTAAAGAACTGACCGAGACATGTGTTTTGTATTCAAAAAATGGCTTCCTAAGGGAAGTGTTTTACTTGAGATAGTAGGTTCGTAGCCAACGAGTGGCTCGCAAAAAAAAGCAAACACAGAAAGAAAATATTGGAGGAGACACTTAAGCTCCGCCTTGTGGGTTTGACGCGATAGCGTAATGGGTTAATTCCCATATGTGCAGAATTGGTCATTCTAGACTACGCACTGATAGATCCCTGGGAGTCCTCATACCACTCCTTGTACAGTGGTCCAGCTGTTAAGCGATGCGCCACTGCCCTGCGATGGCAGGTGCTCTCAGTGGTGGGACTTGTGCGGCCAAGTTTGCTCTTCCCGAATGACCAATCATTAATATACTGCCACCTGCCACGGTGGGCAGTTTGCTCACTATCCGGTGGGCAGGTTGCGTTGACGCCGCAAGGTCACGTGGCCTAGTTGGCCTTCCTGCCTCCTAGGTTGTTCTCTGGGCGGAGGAGGAAGTTCATTATATTCGAGGCAGTATACTAAGTTCGTCCGTAGCCTAGTGGGTAGTGGGTTGCCACTGTATACCACTATCTGCTGACAGGCGGCGGTCGCCATTCCCATTCATTCTTTAAACATCGGTAACAAGACAAGGACCCAGAGAAGTGACGCACACACGGACGCTATGCACATACCCTTCTAATAATATAATAAATACACGAATTGTCGTGCCCAGACCGCTTGGGGCATCTGTGATGGTGTCGTCGTGGAGGCAGAAGGTAGCAATATAATATCCGTGCGCTATCCCCGAGCGTATTTAGCTGGATAGAGCCCGTAATAATTCAAGGGTATCCGTACTTCAAGGGAGCTATATATATGTTGGTCTAGAGCCCATACTTTGGCTCGGCGATGTTGAAAGTATGCACTCACGGTCTGTTGCATTCCACGTAGGCGATCAAGGTCTTCGTGGGAGGCTTTTTGTGGATGACGTCAAGCTTGCACTCCCGCACGGGCTTTGTGGGCAACACCAGGCAAAAAAAAGAAAATTTGTTTTCGAAGACATTTTTTTGCTTCCTTGGACATCACTTTAGTTTTCTGCATATTAATTTTTAGACCTACCGTTCTGCTCTGCCTGTCTGACTCACTGATCTTACTTCACAGTTCATATTCTGAGTGACTTAGCAAGGCAATGTCATCAGCGAATCTTAGATTACTAAGGTATTCTCCATTAACTCTTATCCTCAAATTTTCCATTCCAGGTATGTCTGAATACCTCCTGTAAACAGGCAGTGAATGGCATTGGCGAGATTTTTAAAATTTTGTTGCTGAGTCTATGCAGGACTCTGCTGGCTGTACAGCCGTTACAGATATCTTCCAGCATTTTCACATAACTCTTCCACACCATGATTCCGCAATGCCTGCATGACTGCTGAAGTTTCGACTGAGTGGAACGCTTTCTCATAATCTATGAAAGCTATATATAGAGATTAGTTACGTTTTGCGCATTTCTCTATCACCTGACTGAGAGTGTGAATAAGGTCTATTGTCGATCTCGACAATATGAAAGCCTTTACGAAAGCCCGCCTGGTAATTTCGTTGATTTAGGTCTAAGGTTTTCCTGACTCTGTTAGTGATGACCTTATTAAATACATAGTAGGCAACGGATAGTTTGCCGATCGGTCTGTAATTCTTCAAGCCCTTGACATATCCTTTCTTATTACCAAGATGATATTAGTGTTTTTCCAAACTTTCGGCGCACTCGAGGTCAGGAGACATTGAGTATACAGGGTGGCTACGTACGCCAAGGCTCTTTGTTCGGCTAGTTGGTTGCTATAATTCAAGATAGTGGCTAGCGCACAAGGAAGACGCACACAGAAGGAATCCAGACAGGACAAACGCTAGTGTCCTATCTGGCTACGTACGATACCTTACCGGAGTGCGGTATGTTGAGCAACCCCTTGTTATGTTTTTTTTTTCTAATTGCATTGCACAGCTTAGTGGAAACTAGAATGATGAACAGGCGCTGTGAATCTGTTGTTTCGACAAAATCTATAGCCCACCTTCGGAGGAAACCGTGTGAATAGACATTAAACCTGAATGGCATTCCATCAGCTTTAGTGCTCTGTTGATCTGTCGTTGTTTAAATTGTCTTTCGGGCCGTCTCCTAAAATCCTTGTAAATATTTGATGTATATATAACGTATAACTTCACTTTATTAAATATCATGCCGAAGAAAAAGGGTTCCTGAGTGGTATAGTGGTAGCGCGCCAGGCTCAGGGCCCAAAGGGACCTGACTGGACTACTTTTTGTTTTAAACGAAATGGCTGCTTTAAAAAAAAAAGCATGACATGATTTTTAGCTCCCGTTGGTTCGAGCTCCCACGCTCTCGCGCCAGTGGTCGCATTCAAACGAACACTTACCGCGCGTGGCCGCGGGGGGCACAAGGACGTCGGATGCATTCCTTCCTTGGTGATGCACACGGGTTCGACCAGCTTCACTTGCATCTCGGTATGGACTCTCTTAGTTCCAGGCTGCGCATTGGAACGAGGAGAAATGCGCGGCATGTTGAGGACAACATTTGCAAATATTTCTTAGATGGTCTATGCACTGTCCATAGACTTTTGTTTATTAACTCTATTGACTTTCTGCAGACAATCCTTATAGAATTGTCTAGATTTAGCGCTTTTACTTTTCTTAGCAGACTTTTTTGTCTACAGACTATGGCTTGACAAAAGGAATTGTCTATATAGGAAAGTAACAGTGTCTATAAGAATCCTGTAGAAAGCCTTTAGACGCGCCTGCGTCAGTCAATAGATGTACCTCTCCCGGCCTACGTCATCAGAGCACGTGTTTCTGGTCCATTGGGCAAAAAATTCCGCTTACCGATGGGGCTATATTCAGCAGAAGAAATGCTGCAACGCGTAGCCAGGCGTCTCTAATTGGGAGAATAAAGGCGGCGGGGGAGCGGTCGTCACTAGCAAAACCTGTTCGGAAACGAAAGTGGATGGTATTTCCCATCGGGAAGGCCCTTTTCACGTCGCGTTGTTTACACCAGGGAGAGGTCAGTTAACCGTTTTATGCGAGGTGCTTTTAATGCCAGTGATGACCTAAAGTAACAAAGCATTGCCCGATGGTGCTGGGTGCGCTGAAAAACACAGACAACAGAATTTTGTATAGAGCAGTAAGTTGGGCTGCAGTCGAAGTCTTGTACGTAGTGAAGCCAACCACCTAAGGATGAGGCATCCAAAGTAGCTGCTTACCGTAGTTGGGCAGGCAGGAACGTGTGCGCCACTGAAGACACAGCGCATGCGCGCACAAAGTAAAAATACGCTACATTACCCATGATTATTGATTCTGGCTGCGAGTGCCTTTGGGCAGCTTAAGATTGCCAGCCACGAAAATCCATTTGGTAGGCCATGTATATCCTATATATACGAAGGTAGGTTCTTCATAAATGTCGGGCCCTTGCCGAAGCACGTCGACAATAAATGTACACGCCGCCGCCTGTCGTATAGTGGCTTTCTCTGTCCCTACATGAAACTTGGGGAGAAGTTATATGGCCAGTAGGGTTGTCAGTGGTGAAGCTGGCTGTCCCTTAGCCTGTCTTAGGCAACAGAGACTTGCAATGAACTTTATATTCACATATTTAAAAGACATTGGACATCTCGATAAGCTTTAAATTCACTTGCACGTTACCTTCATGCATTCTTCATGCAGTGAACTTCGTCAGCCAATTTGACGGACTATGCACTCCATCACTCCATAGGTTACATCAATACTCGCCATTGCATCCTTAGTACCCATTTCATGGCCGCATTTTATCTTCGTTATTTTTGTTTACCTCTTCCACTCTGCTCTCCTTCTGTCTTTATCTCCCAAATTCCCCTCCCTACGCAGAGTAGCATGCCAGCGATTTTTAAACGCCGGCTAAATTCTCTGCTCTTCATTAAAGAGTCTCTCTCTCTCTCTCTCTCTGGCTGGGCTATAGCTGGCGAATCTGCAGCTTTGAGACTGGGGAGGGGGGGGGGGGGGCGGCCGGGGGGGGGGGGGGGGCTGCGCTAACACGGACGGAGAAGCGGTATTCAAGTCTGTTATCCCAGTGCCCCCCCCCCCCGCCTAACAAGGGACCCTGACCACTCGCAGGTGCACACTCACCCTAGTGCGTATTGATTCTATATTGACGACGTGGTAGAGGTGCGTGTTGTCTGCCGACGCATCATACGCGGCGAGCTGGGCGAGTTCCTTGTATTCGTCGAACTGATCCGGAGACACGTCGGTCCACCCCGGACCCCACTGACCGTACACGACGCAAGCCGAAGCCGCCAGGGTCTCGGCGATCGAGAGGAGCCAGCCGTGTCCCTTCATGACGCCGCTATAGACACTGCTCGAGACCCGGGCGTCGCGGGTACAACTGCGGCCGAGCGGCGTTCGCTTGGACAATTTAGCCACAGCTGCCAGGCAAGAAAAAAAAAAGTTGGGAACTTGTGGCACGACCAGGCAAAAAATTTGCAGCGAGTGACAGGGCGGCACCTTTTGCTTTGTTGAAATATATGCACCGGGGAGGATTCTTTTTACTACGGGTGTTCCTTCACAAGACACGCTATCAAACAGAATTACCCTTGGAGATTAGCTTTTAGTAGACTATTTTTAGAAGTTTCGGAATGGAAGTAAGCGCTTTTAAAGGATGAATTCAGGATGATTGTGGTGGTTATGGTTAGGATTGTATGGAATAGTTATCTTCCCGCAGCTGCCCCTATCTATTCGGCATTCCGGGTGAATGCCTGAATGATCGAGCGCTGTACGCATACTGCGTTAGCTGGAGGTGCATTTACGTGGAAAATCCGGCATATTAAGAAATCTGTACTTGGACTCATATCGCAAATCCTATATGGCGCATTATGCTGGAAATCCTATGTAACGCAGTAGTTACCTATAAAATTGTACGTAAAATCTCATTTGACATACTGCATAGAAATCGCACGGGCTGGTATTGCTCTATGTGAAATTGTATGGAAAATCCTTTATGTATCAGTACATGGAAAGTCTCGTATGCTGCGATATATTAAACAATGAGTAATTCGTCGCTTGATTTAAATTTAGATCATATTGCGGCATTTAATTAAATGCATTAAACTAATTATACGCTACGTATGGTAAACCTGCTAATTGTCAGAAGTAGCTTTTACGAAACGGCGAGCTGTCGAGCCGTGCCGCACCTTTCAAAGGGAAATAGCCACCTCGATCCTCGGAGCGAATAAAGGAGACATCCATAAACACTACTTTGTGTCCACTGTCCCGAAGCTTCGGTCGGTTATGGAAAAGGAAAGAAAGAAAGAATGAAAGGAAGGAAGCGAAAGTAAAAGAAGACCTGGAACCTGGAGGCTGTGGTCATGTTTGTCAGAATAGTGAAAAAAAAAAAATCGATGCACGTTTCTTGAAAAGACCGCTACGGAGAGACGATGAGGAAGGAAGTGGAGTCTTTTTTTATGGTCGTGTACTGCTGAGGGATTCATTAGAAGGGTAGAAAGTTTTCGCGACTCAGTTGAGCACGCGTATATATTCACACACCTATTAGACTATTTTCAGCTGCTCAAACTTACTAGACGCGGGATTCGACGGGGTCTTGTAAGTGGCATGGCACTTGTCCTAACCACACGCGTCCCGGCAAGCTTGTTTCTTCCCGAGAAAATGAATCGACATCTTCCCACTTTAAGCAACCGCTTTTGCCATCGTGGAACTAATTCTTAAACCACAAGCAATTCATCTCCACCTGTCACTTCTGTGTATGGGAAGTTCGCTCTTCGCTCATTTTAGCAACGAAATTAGCTGTCGTGCACGGACACGTCTTATGTCCAGAATATGACAGGATGTCTGTACATGTCATCCGAGCCTATCGGACTACAGCTGCGAAATGTTTCTCTTGACAGTTTAGCAGCGCGTTTACGGCTGTTCTCCTTGGAATCACGACAGGTACTTAGCCCATGTCTAAGACCTGTTCTGTGCATCACTTTCTAAGCTCTTTCTGCATTAATACTGCATTCGGTTTGTACCTGCATGCTTTGTTTTCATGTTGACTGCATATTGTTCCTTTTGCAAGCCTTCTGTAAGGCTCTCGCGATTGAGAGCGCAATAAAATGAAATTTAATAAATGAAAAATGGAGCCACCCTATTACTCCGCGTGTCTCAGATCCGTACACGCGTGCGTATTCTGAGCTCTGTGGTTAAAGTAATTAAGGTCCTTTCTCGAACGTCGAAGCACATTTCTATAGCTTCAGAGGAGAACATACACGAAATAATAAAATAAAAGCAAAATGTCTATTCAAGAAAGCAGTCTCAGATCTGAGAAAAGCGTGTGCTGGGTTTGAACGGGGTCACAACAATTGTGAGTTTTTTCAAGTCAAGTAAAGAAGAAACGAATGTCAAGAAATCTTCCGCGCCAGCCGGGCTCGAGTTAGAACGCGTTCACGTAGCAGTCTTCCGAATAAGAACCACAAAACGGCTGTTGCTGTCAAAGAGCGACCGCTACAGCCATGCAGCCTCTCTGTTAGGAGAATCTCTTCATGTTTGTGCTCATATTGGATATAACAACGAAGACGACAGCTACAGTATTCCGTAACAAATGACGTAAAGTTTGACGGTAGCGCTCCTGAATCACCAGAACTACACGGCGGTACGATCAAAGAGAGCAAGGTTGCTCTCTTTTTATGCCCCCTCTTGCCCTCTTATCTCTGCTTACTTGTTTCTACTTACTGAAGATCGACCACACCACGGGGAAAAACTTGGAGGATACTTAGGTTCCCGTTGAGAGTAGGGCGCGATCGCTTTAAAGGGCTCTTAAGGTAGCTTGGGGTCCTCACGCGCACCCTTTCGCTGACATCGATGCGCTTGTTTCCATTACATGCTGCTTTATTACACGTAATTAATACTAACTAGTGATGTTAATTAGTAACTCTGTTAACCAAGTGTTCCTGCAATGTAATTCGCCTACTGTGCGGTGTGAGGTGCTCGTACAAGGCATCCATGTATACCGCTGAACGAACGTTCCACAGTGGTATGCTGTATTATGATTAATTAGTAAAGTGCTCTGCATTAGCCGCTTCTAGTGCTTGGTTGCTTAAGTGTGTAGTATTATGCATCGTGTTGATTTGGCTGTTTTCCTAACTGTTTGTGCACAGTTCACGTACAAACATACGTCGGCACCATGAGCGGTGGCTCACTCACACTCGCACTCATGACCACTCGCACTCACTACTACTCACACGCACTCACACTCATGTCCATTCACACTCACAACCACTCACTCACACTCGCACTCATGACCACTCACACTCACAACCACTCACTCAAACTCGCACTCATGACCACTCGCACTCACAACCACTCACTCGCACTCACACTCACAACCCCTCACTCACACTCACACTCATGACCACTCGCACTCACAACCACTCACACGCACTCACACTCATGTCCACTCACACTCACAGCCACTCACTCACACTCGCACTCATGACAAGTCACACTCACAACCACTCACTCGCACTCATGTCCACTCACACTCACAACCACTCACTCGCACTCATGACCACTCGCACTCACAACCACTCACTCACACTCATTTCCACTCACACTCATACTCATGTCCGCTCACTCGCATTTACGTTCAGTGTACTTTTCCCTTGTTTGGTGACAACGGAGGGGATGAGAGATTTACTGTCGCGGCGACTGCCCTCGTAGCTCCCCTAACATTACCCTGAGTCGCAAAGATGTGGTGGTGAGCTGCCCAGGCTTTGTCGGGCTATTTGACCAATTTGCACAGTTTCGATGCTCGAAGAAACTAGTCACTCATCACGCATATTCCATGCACCGAATGCAACGCACCTGTGCTCCTGCGCTTGCTGCTGAGACGATGATTGCCTGTATAGCGTCAGCAGCTGAGATGCTTAGAGAAGTTTTTGAACAGTGTCCATAGGCGTGCGCAGTGTTCTCCATGAGAATGAGCCAAGTTTTAGCGCAGTGCCCCCCCCTCCTCCCCGCCCCCCACCCCAACCACCTCTCACCTAGGCCCCTGCCGCCAAAACGGAGAGCAAATATGAGGAATGATTATAAAACATTTATTTCCATGTGATGGAATTGCTAAATATACAGGATATTATAGAGGTGTAGTTTTTTATTTTAATCTGTAACATCGGCAGAGGAATATAGGGTATTGAGAGGATAGGCGGCTGGTTTTTTTGACGCTCAAAATGTGAACAAGTGAGGGGAAAGATTCACAGTATTGCCAGCGTCTCCACAAGAGGTCTTGTCTCCTCCCAGACGAAGACAGTCCTCTTGTTGAAACGTTCGCAAACACCCTGAGGCTTTCCCTCCCTTGTTCACCACGTGAGTACCGGCAGAGGAAGGCAGTCATTGCGTCGCTGAGGCATTGTTGTAGCATCGCGCTTCCGGAGTAATTTCCGTTCTCTCTAGACCACAGAAACTATGACAGATTTGTTTTTTGGTTACTGTCACAGCAAAAAAGAAACTGAAAAGATTGCCTCCAAAATGACCTGGCAAGTAAACAGCTCTTGGAACGCAACATCAGAGGTCTTTGGCCGTTAAAAAACCTGATTGACGGTAGCACTGCACTGTAAACAATGACCGAATAGGTCCGACAGATTAAATGTATGGGGCAGACTTGGCGATTAGGGGGGAAGGGGGGGCGCACCTCCTTCCCTTGTGCGTGTGCCTATGACGGTGTGCAAGTAATAATAATGAGTTTGCCTTGACAATATTCTTGGATGGTGTCTAATTACCAAGATTTGGTCTTCCTTGACAATGACGTGTCCGTGACTCTGCATCAACTCATTGGAGTCAAGTGACGATTATGAATACTTTTCGCGGCATGGAAAATGGAGCGTGTTTTTCAAAAGATCGAGTGATTCCCTCACGCAAAAGAAAATGGCTGGAATGGGTCGCAAGTAGAGGATTTCCCCGCGTAATAACGATGCTAGGGGAGGTTGCCATTATCAATCCATTTACAAAACCTACTAAGCTTACTATGTGTGACCGATCTGTGTACTGTACATGTCTGCAGGCAGTACGTTTTCTGTATTGCCCATAATCCCTGTCTGAAGGAAGTTGTACAAACCAACGCGGTGTTTTTGAGGCCAGTGCATGCGGAGACCACATGCGCATCCGCGTGGCAATAGGGGGTGCTTACTTTGCACCCGATTATTCTCCAACGTCGTTCTCGGAAGAATGCATATGCAGCTAACTTGTTAGCCAATTTGAGCCAATCTGAAATGATATGACTTTACTGGGAAAAAGCGCTATCCAGAAGTTCTTGGTGGAAATCATAGTATCTGCTTCAAATGATGCCTCATGCTGTCCAGGTATCAGTTAGGGTAAGATTGCTGAAATCGGTGCGTGCCAACAGAAGTTAATCCCCTTGTTGTACACGAAAAATGAACAAAATCGCATTTCACGAGCTCATTTCGGTTTCACTCGCCAAATGCTGAAGATTATAGGCGGCACAAATGAGAACCAAGCCTCGCATACATGCAGCGGAAGCTTGTATGCAGTTGTTGACTTGTTAGGAGAAGGTAAGTAACGCCAACCAAGTAAAATACAGAAAAAACAGAAAAAAACACCACGTTTCGGGGCCGGCTCGGCCCCTTCTTCATGGTGTGACTACGGGCGAGCGCAGCTTGGCTTTTGAAGCCCCTGCGTGGAGGACCTCCAGGTCAATGGCCGCAGCCCATGGACGTAGGATGAGGGGAGAGTCCCCAGGGAACGATTAACATTCTCTCGTGTTTGCTGAATGTGCCACGACTCAAGTAGACGCCTCCTGCGTGGGTTAGCTTCCGTTTCCAATACAATGGTGCTGTCGAAGTCAATAGACCTCTCCCTGATGTAAACAGTGTGACGTCAAAAGGTGTGTCCCGATGGGCAAAATCGTCGACTTTCGGTTCTGAACCGGTTTTTCTGGTGTCGAGCGCTCCCGCACCACCTTTGTTCCCCGAATAGAAACGCCTCACACCCTTTCTTCTCCCTGTGTGAGCCTTCTCGGTACGGCGCATATTTTGCCCATCGGACCAGAAACACGTGCGCTGATGACGTAGGCCGGGAGAGGTCTATTGGATGGTCACACCCTTCGCAGTGTTCGGCCACGGCGCTGCGTTGACGATTGATGTGACGGACGTCCGCTTTGTGTTGGCTCATCCTTTCCGCGAAGTTCTTCGTTTCCCCTATGTACGACGCCGGGCAGACGGAACACGGAATTTTGTACACGACGCCCTGGGCCTTTTCTCTGGGCTGCCGGTTTTTTGGGCGGGGGAGAAGGCGACCGATAGAGCTGGTCGGTTTGTGCGGTGCCAGCACCCCAACCAGACAGACTTCTGTCGAATGTTTTCTTTTGAGTTGTTGACTTGCCAGGGCAGCCCCCACCTGCTCATATTGCCAACGGCGTAGTTCTGCTTACATGACGCTGACGGGAGCCTATTCATGAGCAAAGAAAAAACATTTTTTTTTTGGACTCCGGGGAGAGCGTGGGGGAGCTTAATATTCAACTCTTTCCTGTGCTGCGAGCACAGTCCAGAGTCGAATATGTCGGCACCCTTTGAACTGTTTGTGAAAAGCTCCTGGCCCCCCTTCCGCCCGCCGCCCTCAGTTTTCTGTTCTCTTCTGGTCACATTTTTGGCTGTGGCGTCGTATGTTTTTTTCTTCAGTGCCTTAGCAGCACTCGCTTGCACGATACTTTTAAGCCAAACGAAAAGTGTCGCCCTAGCTTGATTCTTATTAACTTTCAGTCGCGTGTACTGCTTTTCTTCTGTAGTTTCTTTTTTTCTCGAGTGAAACGGTGACAATACTGAGACACGTTGTATTTTATATCCCTTTCCCGAGTACATAAAAATTAATTTCGAACTGTACGTCCAACCAATCAAAAAAGGTCCGGCAATTTGGTTGCCACCTCATATCCACTTCCGAAAATCGCCGCAACGTTTCATCACAGTTGAGTTTCCCTCTCGATCTTGTAGAGGTAAATTACGTTGATGATGATTATTGAAGGGTGCTTGACGTCTTGCAGATTCGATATTGCTCGATCACGTTGCCAGAGGACACTTCTGGAGAGGTTAACTTTTTATTACCAGTTAATAAAACAAAGAAAGATACAAGCAAGGAGAAAACTTGTTTACATTTGACTGACCAGTAGCTTTACGTGACGAAACCAGCCCTCGGTCCCGCCCAAACACTTGATTTTAAACCCTATGACCCTGCCGTCGGTGGAGACAGTAACCAATTAGGTAACTCCACAAACATCAACCCAATAAATCATTGGGGAAAGGAAAACGTCGCCAATCAACAACTGTAAAAAGACAACACAGCCAATCAGTGATTTTGGAAAGAAGATAACTCACCTCCACAAACACTGCACAAATATGTACATTTTCCACCATCATGATTTCGGAGGTTTCTCCCTTCGTCCCGCGAGCTTCGCAAACATTCTCGATTTCCCACGGTGCAGGTTGTTTCAACCTCTGGTAAGGTTCGGGGAAAGTCACCTCAAGGCCCATCTGTTCAGTACCGTCACTTACAAACTGTCTTCAAGCCTGTAGCTAGCGTCGCAATGTCCTGTTGACCGCGCCTCAAGTTGTCAACGCGTGCTGCCATAGACATGGCAAAATCCAAAATGCAAAATCTCCGTTCAGCTTTCTCTCGCAAGCGGCCCCATCCGTGAAGCGAAGGAGCTACGAATACTCGGTCTCTTCATTAATCAACATCGTAAGGCAGACACAACTCTTGCCAAACTCCGCAAAGTCGGCGACCAGGTGGGCCGAATGGTTCGCCGCGTTTCCAACAGGCGAGGAGGGTTGCGAAGTAAGGATGCGATGCGGCTCGCACATGCCTTCGTAACTAGTCGAGTATTGTACTCGACTCCTTACCTCCGCTTACGGAAACATGACGAAGATCACTTGGAGATTGTACTCCGCAAAATATTGATGCGGGAAGACGACGACGACAAAGAGCGATGGCACGAGTGCGAAGAGTAGAAGACGACAACGAAGTTCGGACTGTGTTCTCGGTGCCGCTCGCAGCTGTTCTTGTCTATTTGTAAATATCTGTAAATATATTCTTTCCCGCAACATATTTGGTGGAGGTGCGGATTTCCCCTACGTCTACCGACGACGGAGCTCTGCAGCGGCCGCCAGTTGCCTTCACTCATCATGACCCACGACGCCGCCCAGCAAACCTCAGCCCCGGCCATGACATCACTCGTTCTTTCTCCCCCTCGTGACCCTGGGACATTTTCTGGTACCGACAACACTGACGTCGACGACTGGATCAACATGTACGAGCGAGTGAGTACCTACAACCGCTGGGATCCGACCCTTATGCTCGCAAATGTAATATTCTATCTAAAAGACACCGCCCGGGTCTGGTATGAGACACACGAAGACCATCTGACCAGCTGGGACGTGTGCAAAGAGAAACTCCGCGAATTGTTTGGACGGCCGCTCGGCCGAACACTTGCCGCTAAGAAGGACCTCGCCTCCCGAGCTCAAACATCTACGGAGTCCTATGTGTCGTACATTCAAGATGTGCTGGCCCTCTGTCACAAAGTTGACGCCAACATGCCCGAGTCTGACAAAGTCGGCCACGTGTTGAAGGGAATCGCCGACGATGCCTTCAACTTGCTCGTATACAAGAGCTGCACTACAGTCGACGGAATTATTAAGGAATGTCGACGCTTCGAGGAAGCCAAAAGCAGGCGTATTAGCCAGCCGTACACACGCCTCCCCAATACGGCTGCGACTTCTTCATGTGAAGACCTGCGACACCGGGCAACTCCAGCGCCCCCAGAAAATGTGACCCGCATCATCCGACGCGAGCTCGAAGCTATGTCCCCTGCCCCCCAGCATCTACATGATGGCGACACCCGCTTACCTACCATCTCTCTGGTACAAGCTGTCGTCCGCCAAGAGCTTTCCAACCTTGGTTTCCAGCCCGTCAGCCCTGTACGGTCTTCACCACCACCCGAAATCACTGCGCTTGCTCCTGGACGACCTTCGTACTTCACTCCACGTCGCCGAAACCCTAACGACTGGCGGACAACCGACGACAGGCCCATTTGTTTCCATTGCCACCGCATTGGCCACATCTCCCGCCACTGTCGAAATTATTGGTCCCGTCGCAGCACATACCGTTCTCTCAGCTCCCACCGCGACGACGAACAGCCCAGCCACTACACGCCCCCTCCAGCCCAGCACAGTGCTACAGTCGACGGCCAGATTCCCCGCTCCAGCCGCTCCCCGTCCCCCCTGCGTCGCCAGTCTCGTTCGCCCCAACGCCGTCGCTCCTCACCTGGCCCCTACGGACGATCGCAAGCGGAAAACTAGACGCTGCAGTGTCTGGAGGTGATGCTGCAGTACAGCCCCAGTCCCAAAATCCTCGATTAGCCCTTCGCGCACACCATAATTTGCTCGCCATTCATGTCGATGGAGTGCCTGTGAGAGCCCTGATCGATACAGGCGCGCACGTATCCGTCATGAGTTCAGCCCTACGACGCCGCCTCCGAAAAGTACTGACCCCTGCACCCAAAGCCGTTCTCCGCGTTGCCGACGGCGGAACTGCTCATGTTGTTGGACTATGCACAGCCCGTGTGACCATATCCGGCCGCCATACATCCGTTCTGTTCTCTGTTCTGGACCAGTGCCCTCATGACGTCATTCTTGGCCTCGACTTCCTGTCTGAGCATTCAGCCCTCATTGACTGCGCCACTAATGTTGTTCAGCTTGACCTTCCTCTTTCTGCTGAGTCGCCGTCCCCAGTTATACACCGTCTTTGTGCCGTCGACTTTGTCCGTCTACCGCCTCAAGCGGCAACTTACATTTCTTTCTCATCTGTTCCCCCTGTCCCTGATGGTCACTACGTAGTCACTCCGGAACTTGACATCGCCCTGACGCGCAGCATTGCGCTTCCACACACTGTATTTACAATGTCGGCCAACCGAGCGTGCCTTCCGGTCCTGAACTTCGGTTCATCCATCCAACCGCTCCCGCAAGGCATCTCACTCGCCACGCTGTGCCCTGCTGCCGAATGTGTGATATCAGTGGTGGACAGCTGCTTACCTTCCACTCAGCAATGCCGGTTGCCTGCGGCCCAATCAACAGCGAACCCAACGGACGACTACGCCGACATGATCGCTTCTGACCTACCGCCGATGCAAGCTCGCGATCTTAGGTGCCTCTTATCATCTTTCCGCGACATCTTCGACTTTGATAGCCGTGTTTTGGCTCGGACCTCTGTGGTGACGCATCACATAAACACCGGTGATTCCGCTCCTCTCCGCAGACGTCCGTACCGAGTGTCCAGCGCCGAACGCACCGTCATAAATCAAGAGGTGGACAAGATGCTCGCAAAAGACATCATTGAGCCCTCGTCAAGTCCTTGGGCTTCACCAGTCGTCCTGGTGAAAAAGAAGGATGGCAGCTGGCGCTTCTGCGTTGATTATCGGCACCTCAACCGCATCACAAAAAAAGACGTATATCCACTCCCAAGGATCGATGATGCCTTAGATTGCCTCCACGGCGCCAAATATTTCTCTTCCATTGATCTTCGATCGGGGTACTGGCAAATTGCCGTTGATGAAAAGGACCGCGAGAAGACCGCCTTCGTGACGCCTGATGGCTTATACCAGTTTAAAGTCATGCCGTTCGGCCTTTGTAACGCCCCGGCTACCTTCGAACGAATGATGGACTCCCTTCTTCGTGGCTTTAAATGGTCCACCTGCCTCTGTTACCTAGACGATGTTGTGGTTTTCTCGCCTACTTTTGCCACGCACCTCGAGCGCCTCTCCAATATTCTGACAGTGTTTCGTAACGCCGGACTTCAGCTGAACTCATCGAAATGCAAGTTCGGTCGTCGCCAACTCACTATTCTCGGACACCTCGTTGACGCTTCTGGTGTCCGCCCAGATCCCATCAAAATTCAAGCTGTGAAGGACTTTCCTCTTCCAAGGTCGTCGAAAGATGTGCGCAGCTTTGTCGGCTTGTGCTCGTATTTTCGCCGTTTTATCAAAGATTTCGCCGGCATCGCTCGTCCCCTCACCGATCTTCTGAAGAACGACACCCCCTTTACCTGGGGCCCTGCTCAAGAGAACTCATTTTCATCTCTCGTCCATTTGCTGACCACTCCGCCCATCTTAGCACATTTTGACCCGTCGTCTCCCACGGAGGTTCGCACCGACGCCTCCGGATATGGCATCGGCGCCGTCCTAGCCCAACGTCAACAGGGTCAAGATCGAGTCATCGCTTATGCCAGCCGCCTACTTTCAGCCGCAGAGCAAAATTACACCATTACTGAGCGCGAGTGTCTTGCCCTTGTCTGGGCAGTAGCTAAATTCAGACCCTACCTGTTCGGCCGTTCATTCGCTGTTGTCACTGATCACCACGCTCTCTGTTGGTTGTCTTCACTAAAAGATCCCACCGGTCGCCTTGGTCGCTGGGCATTGCGCCTCCAAGAATACTCATACTCCGTCGTGTACAAGTCAGGGCGCCATCACCAGGACGCTGACTGCTTATCCCGATACCCTGTGGAACCACCTGACCTAGAGGACGCTGAGACCCTGCCCTGCCTCTTAGCTATCTCCGATCTTGCTGATATTGCCAACGAACAGCGTCACGACTCATCTTTACGACCTATCTTTGATGGCATCCGTTGTGCAAACCGATCTCCGTCTCTGAACCTTTATGTGCTCCAGAACGGCATTTTGTATCGCCGAAACCTACGCTCCGATGGCCCCCCGCTCCTGCTCGTGATACCCCAACGTCTACGCTCTTCTGTCCTTGCAGAACTGCACGATCTGCCGACAGCCGGTCACCTTGGCGTGTCCCGCACGTACGCTCGGGTGCGGCATCGCTTCTTTTGGCCTGGTCTCTATCGTTCCGTCAAGCGTTACGTGGCCGCTTGCGACCTGTGTCAACGTCGGAAAAGGCCCTCCACTCTGCCTGCCGGTCTTCTGCAACCCATCGACATACCTCCGGAACCTTTTCACCGTGTTGGCCTCGACCTTCTTGGCCCTTTTCCGACGTCCCTCTCCGGCAACAAGTGGATCGCTGTCGCAACTGATTATACGACTCGGTACGCCATCACGCGTGCTTTGCCGTCCAGCTGCGCTACCGATGTGGCCGATTTTCTTCTGCAAGACGTCATCCTTCACCACGGCGCCCCTCGTCAACTGCTCACCGACCGTGGTCGTTATTTTCTATCCAGAGTAGTTCACGACATTCTTCGTTCGTGTGACACGCAGCACCAGCTCGCGACAGCTTACCACCCACAAACCAATGGGCTTACCGAAAGGTTCAACCGCACGCTCACCGACATGTTAGCCATGTACGTATCGCCAGACCACCGAGATTGGGACGCAGCCTTGCCTTATGTGACATTTGCATATAACTCTTCCCTTCATGACAGAACAGGCTATTCTCCTTTCTACCTTTTGTTTGGTAGGCATCCCACCTTGCCTTTGGACACACTCATGCCGCCTTCTTCAGCCCCCACCACTGCTTACGCTCGGGACGCCATCTCCCAGGCCACGCTGGCGCGCCAAATAGCACGTAGTAGGCTCCAAGCCTCTCAAGTTTCCCAGAAGTCAGCCTACGACCGCCGTCACCAGGCCGTCGAATATACCCCAGGATCACTCGTCCTTCTCTGGACGCCCTCTCGCAGCGTCGGTCTCTCCGAGAAGCTCCTTTCGCACTACCGTGGCCCTTACCGTGTCGTGCGCCGTGTTACCGACGTGAACTATGAAATTGCTCCCCTTGAAACCTCGCCCTCGTCATCTGGCGCCCCCATCGACATCGTCCACGTCTGTCGCCTTAAACCTTACCACGACGCCCATACGTCGCCGCCCTAACGCCGAGACGGCGTTTCAGCAGCCGGGGGTCCTGATGCGGGAAGACGACGACGACAAAGAGCGATGGCACGAGTGCGAAGAGTAGAAGACGACAACGAAGTTCGGACTGTGTTCTCGGTGCCGCTCGCAGCTGTTCTTGTCTATTTGTAAATATCTGTAAATATATTCTTTCCCGCAACAATATTCAAGAGAGCCCTCGACCTCCCGATATCCACTTTCAACGCGCGACTCCTCGCGTTGGGGGTGGTGAACACCTATCGAGAACTCCGCGAGGCGCATCTCGTTAACCAATACACGCGCCTCGCCCAGACCGCGTCCGGTCGCCGCCTCTTGGACCGGTTACATATCAGACATGATCGCCATACCATGGAACGGGTTCGAGTGCCAGAACTGTGGAGAAGCGCCCTCTACGTTCGACCCCTTCCGACTAAGATGAACAAGGAGGACCATAATGGCCGGCGCTGGCGAATGCCCTGCACCGCCACTATGGCTCAAAAAAAACACGTCTTTTACGTCGACATTGCAGGACCCTACCGCTCCAGGGGGGAATGGTATACGGCTGCAGTCATACACGAGGGAAAA
This sequence comes from Amblyomma mixtum, assembly GCF_055824585.1. Taxonomy (NCBI): domain Eukaryota; kingdom Metazoa; phylum Arthropoda; class Arachnida; order Ixodida; family Ixodidae; genus Amblyomma; species Amblyomma mixtum. The sequence continues at coordinate 63,303,160 of NC_143019.1, forward strand.
CAGGTGGACGGCCTCTCGTTCAGAGCACCCAACTCAACGCATGCGGAGGAGGTGGCGATCGCCCTCGCAGCCTCCCATCCCGACTCTAAATTCATCCTCACAGACTCTCGCGGAGCCTGTCGTAACTTTGAGTTCGGTTGGATCACTCCACTCGCTCAAGAAATCTTACACCGCAGTACTCGCGACGGCGATCCAACTCATCGCTCGATCATATGGGTCCCCGGCCACCAAGGCATGCCAGGTAACGAAGCCGCCCATGAGGCAGCCCGCGCACTCACTCACCGGGCACCAGGCGTCCCTTGGGAGGAGCTTAACCCAGATCATAGCCCTCTCATTTCTTTTAAAGAAATTACTGAGCACTATCGTGCCGAACACCGGCGATACCCGGTTCCTGTGAATGGACTGGGTAAAGCTGGCGAACGAATTCTCCTCAGGCTCTTTACAAACACCCTGCTGTGCCCGGCGGTTCTCAAGCACTTTAATCCTTCTTTTGACGGCCGCTGCTCATTCTGTGGGGAGGTGGCCGACACCTTCCACATGGTTTGGTCATGCAGAAAAAATCCTTCTCTCCGCCCAATCACCCCTTCCCCTACCCGAGAGGACTGGGAGGCGGCCCTGCTCAGCTGCCAGGAACTATCGGCCGAACAGGCCCTGGTTCGGCGGACTTGTGTAGCGGTCTCGACCAACGGGATCCCGGAATGAGGGACTCCGCCTAGTATTGTAAGGGGGAGACCCATTAGGGGCCTCTCCCCGAGCACCTCTCTGTAAATTACTAAATAAATGCTCTTCACCACCACCACCATAGACATGGGACAAAAGCTACACGACGAGGATCCGCCTTTCCGCAAGAACGTGCCCAGTGAAATGCGACCTGACGTATATATTCCCGGAGGGTGTTTGACCTTTCCCTTATTCTCGGAATCCGTCGCTATCCCGCTCCCCTTATACTGCTGTGGAGCCAGTGTGACTCATCTCCCTCCCTGCAGTTGTGCGGAGGGCAGAAAAAACAAACTCAATGGACATTCCTTTATCGCGAACCCGGACGCGACAAACAATGCACAGGACCGCGAACTTCACTACCACCATCAGCACGAAACAATAATTTCTGGCGCAAATTAAAACATAAAATATTGCCGCTTTGGATATCTCCTTGGGCGTCAAAGACATTACCATGCCTGATGCTATGCATACAAAAAAAATAAATTATAAAAGCCACATGCTGGATTTCCGACGCTGGGCTCTTTAAAGTACATGATAGAAACAAGAATCCTCTGGCGTTACCGAAAAGCGCACTTGGTTTTCGCGTCGTTTCCGGGCTTGAGCCGGGTTTGTGCAGTTCAAGACCTGGGATAAAGGAGGTCGGGTTACCGCATGGGTCAGAGCCTATGAACAAATTACGGCCAGATGAGAGCTCTGCAATGCGCACTCCTGGGCAAAGAAAAAAAACGTAAGTCCACTGCAGCACCCGAGGTCCCAACTTACGGTAGTTATTGCCGAGCAGCGGACAGTCGTTGTTTCAGCAGTAAGCATTGTAACTCATATGTATACGAGATCGAGCCATGCGGGGAGCGTGGCAAGAGACATATATCTATATTTTCAGGACTGACAATGCGAAATTCGATAAAGGGTCTCAAAAAACTTGTAGCGGCTCTCTGCATGCGCGAAGGGCCTGCGCCCATGCCAACGGTGAGCTACAAAAGCAACGAAAGATTGCCGTTCCCGTGCCAGAGGAATCCTTTCCTTCGGTTGTCCAAAGACACCGGCATGATGCCTTATGCTGCCTCGAGCGTCTTCAGTAGTGAATATTTGCTTCCCGAAGCTGTCAACAACATGAAAATAGCTAAGCGGGCATCAGCGTCACGAAACATGGGCGACCGACTTCACTGTCGCTTCCACCCACCACTCACATCCACTCATTGCCACTCACGTTCATTCACAACCACTCATTGCCACTCACGTCCACTCACAACCACTCATTGCCACTCACGCCCACTCACATCCACTCATCAATCATACCCACTCACCTCTACTCACGCTCACATCCACTCAATCGCATTCGCACTCATGTCCACTCACACTCATGTCCACTCACACTCACGTCCACTCACACTCACACTTATGACCACCCCCACTCACATCCACTCACTCGCACTCACACTCACGTCCACTCACACTCACGACCATTCACTCACATTCACACTCATGATAACCCACACTCATATCCACTCACTCGCACTCACACTCACGTCCACTCGCACTCACGACCACTCACTCGCACTCACACTCAGACCACCCACACTCACATCCACTCACTCGCACTCACACTCATGATTACCGAAACTCATATCCACTCACTCGCACTCACACTCACGTCCACTCGCACTCACGACCACTCACTCACACTCACAGACGTGAGTGTGAGTGTGAGTGAGGCGATATGAATGCACTCATGAGTGAGTGTGCCGACCTATGCGTACAAAACCATCTACAAAAACTCACTGGTGTAGAGGTAGCGTCCGCTGTTCGATTCCGCTTGACCACCTTTTTTTCCTTTTTATCGAAGCATATTTTCTATGTCACTCCCATCTCTACCAATCAGGCTTTTTTTGTCATCTCTGAAGTTGGGTTTACCGCCAAACAGTCTTTAGCGCTGTCAAGTTAATAATTGGAGGGGACACTTAAGCTTCGCCTTAAAGGGACACTGGGGAGAAATTGATGTTGGCTTGTATCGACAGAATACCAGCTCCTGATTACAAAGACACCACTCATACTGACAGCAAAGCTCTTGTAACGTAGAAAAGAGCAAGAACCAAAGTACAGGTATCGCCGCCACAGGCCAAACTCGCAAGTACAAGCGTGATGAGGTCATAGGACAAAACAAATGGTTCTAGCAACACTAGGACACGAGAAGCCACGAATCACTGAGGCGCAGCCAATGCATGCGCAAATCTCCTTGACGTCACCAGATGGCGCCACGTACCCGGCAGCTACGCGCGAGCCTGCAGCATCGGAACCAATCAGCGCCTACACCGGCGGGCTCCCGCTAACGGTAACACGGTACACGGTATGCTAAATGTGTCTATTTGCGAGAACTTCGTTGACGACTTCGAGAACAGGATCCATCGTAACGTTGGCAAAACGCCAGTGCAAACGTAAACGAAGCGACGGTAGCGACGGTCACAATAGCCGGTAGATGCCTTCAACGTGCGGCCGGCGGTAGCTTTCTTTTCGGCTGCTGCTAGGCCGTACTGCTGGCGGCCAGAAATCACGGAGTCTGCGTTACGTCATGTGCACATCATGTTTCACGTCACTTAGTCCTGTGTCGTCATAAGAGAATCCCAAGTTTGAATCAGAGCGGCGGGAAAAACTTTTTCAACTTCGAATCCAAATTTCTTTGAAATAAATGCATCTTTCGCTGCCGGCCAAGTGGCAACGAAGCCATGAAATGCCGAACTATCGGATTTTGCTTTTAAAAAGATATTAATAGCGCTCTCCTCAGTGTCCCTTTAAGGGTATGATGCAATAACGTTAATGAGTTAATGCCCATATAAGCGGAAGTGGTGATTCTCAACCTTGCATTGATATGTCCCTGGGAGTCCTCATACTACTCCTTGCGGAATGGCGCAGCGATTGAGGCATGCGTCTCTGCCCTGCGATGGCAGGTGCAGCCACCGGTAGGTCTTATTTATTTGTTTATTTATTTTACCGTCAGGGCTTACAAAAGCATTGTAGAGGGGAGGGGCAGAAATACAAAGGACACTCTGCAACTTGGTTAAGAAAAGGAAAAAATAATAATAAAGGAGAAAATAAAGGCAACAACAACAACGACGAAAAAAGAACAAAAACGGCACGTATTCAAAGCACACGGGTAGGTTACAAATACGCAATAGTTTGGTTGAAAAAGAATGCGGCAGAGTACAGCATCAACGTATTAAAAAAAGAAGAAAAAAAAGAAGGAACAGTCATACAGAACATGATAAACGCCAAGTGCAAGTTATAAAAAATAAAAAAAGGACTTCAAAATATGTTAGTAAAGGAAGTACGAAAGCGGTGGTTGTCGGTGATAGCGACCAGGGCAGCAGGTAGATGGTTCCAGTCACGGGATGTTTTTGGTAGAAATGAATGTGCATACGTCATGGTGTTTTGGCGAGGTATGGCGACTTTGTAGCAATGATCGACACGGGCAGAAACATGAGCAGCATCTGTGATCAGGCGCGTTGTGAGTTGATGGTTACGATGATAAATTTTATGGAAGAGGCAAATACGAGAAATCTTACGACGGTCACACGTTGCTCTTCTCGAGCGACATCTCGCGATCAATCATTAATTTAAATGCCACCTGCCAGAGTGGTCAGTTTTATCATAATCCGGTGGGCAGGTTGTGATGAGGTCACAAGGTCACGTGACCTTCAGAAGGTCACGTGACCTAGACTTAGGTTGCCTCTCTGGGGGTGGCCACCGTAAGCGACCCTACTTATCGCTCACAAATCCGACGACAAGGCCTACGGCGCCGGATTTTCAGCACAACGGGAGCCTTAACGCTATGGCGTTAAAAATTCACAGGACAGCCGACAACGCTGATAAAAACGCAAGACCTGTGCTGCTTAGGGGTGGGTCTTCCGATAAATAGCGCCAAGGCGTAATCAGAGGTAGTCGTGTCTGCGATGACGGCGGTGAAAGGTAGAAGGCGTGGTGCACCAGGCTGCCACGGTATTTGCTTGCTGAAAACATCTCGGGCCGCAAATCCTCTTCCGCAGTTGACTGAAAGAAACACTTCGTGCGCGCGTTTTACAAGTGAGCAGAAAATACCTATATGTTTTCCTCTTGTGCATAAGTATGCCATTGATGGTTAACGAGCACAAAAAAGAATAAGACGGCAGAGAAACTTCTCACGTTAACGCATAGGTATACGGGTAGTAGCCAACACATCGGCAAGTGAAAGGGCCAATAACGCACTATCTTCGTTCTATTGTGACTATTAAAGGGTTGCCCCGGGAGTTTTCCGAGGTTGACATAATCTAACTAAAGCTCCACATTATGAATTTCTCTCCTTCCTGAATGTTTCCACTAAGTTCGGATCCAGTGAGACTTAGGCGCAGATCAATTTTAACGTTTGCCGTTTCCGTGACCTCAGTTCCAATGATTTTTACAGGCAACACTGCACTTTCGACGTCACAAACAATCCCCGCACGTTAATACCCACTCCCAGAATCACCTACAAAATGTTCAGCATTTTATTAGATCGTCTCCAGAATTTTATGCAACGACATGACTCACATTTTTCAGTCGCCAAACTATTCGACGCACGTACGAATGTTTTTTACCAATGTTTAGGACGTCATTGCTATGTCATGCGAAGCATGGTCCCTGGCCCCAGACTGATCGAGTTTCTGTTTCGGTTTTCTGTTTTCACCTTTTTAACGTGGTTCCACTCGTTATTTTGAAAAACGGTTTGTTCCGGCGAATAGAAGGGACTCTAAGGAATGCGATACGAGTGTCAACTGAAATTGTTCGAAAAAAACCCCGGAGTAGCCCTTTAACAAGTAGCGTTTCCACATAGCAGTTAAAAAGATAGAACTAAAAGAAACAGAAGTGAGCAACTGTGTATGTTGTCTTCCAGTGCATTATTACCTTCTTGGTGCAGCCAGTCTTGCTAACGTTGCTATGATTTCCCTGGAATTCGTAGGCGTTCACAATCCAGCACTAAAAATTTGCTCGCTTAGACGGATGCACGCAAGAATCAAGACCATTAAACGAAATGCTGTTGATAGTCTTGTATAAATTAACGATGCATCCTCAGAACAAGCCTTCGTTCGCGCAGCAGGTCATTTGGTGTCGATGCCAGAAGTATTCTTTCCCATAGCGACCTCATCGAGAACAGGATAAAGCTGGGCGAAGAGGTTCTGTAAAGCCTTTCAGGTGCCATCTTGCTCCAGCGTAAAATATATCCTGCAAACTTATTCCTTTGAAAAGTTTTTCATTCAAAAGAGGTACATAATCAAAGAATCAACGTTGAAGAAATCATCATATTTGTTGAAAAATAAGGTCTTGCTTATGAGCACCCTCATGTTAATGACAATGGCGGAGGGTTGACGTCTATAAGCTTTCGTAGCAATAGCGGCCATGACGGTTCGGGTTAGAACCACCTCATCCAATAAGATCAACGTGTCCACGTAAGTACGTGCTGACTGACGTAAATTTGGTCCGCAGTTGCGACCATTTACCACGAGCCGTAGCTAATCGTTGCCACTACGGTTAGGAAAAATGTCGTGAGATTATCGTGGGACTACTGGCTTTGTTTTCGTTCTAGTCAGTATATTCGCTCTATGGTGGCCAGTTTTTACTGAGCCTAACAGTTAGGCTTAACTACATTCCAAAAGATTCACATGCTTGGGTTGAATATATTGCGGCGGCGAAAGTTGATCAAATATAACAGCGACTGGTTCGACCTTCCCGACAAGTTTGACGCTCATCTGCTTCGCAGTCGAGCAGTTCCACTCTTGGAGACTCTCCTAAGTAATGCTCTCTGCAAATCTCTCTGCGACACAAACGAAAGTGGAGACAGCGAGAGAGAATAAATTGTACAACACACTCCTGCGTGAAAAGATCGACCCGCCGTCCGTAAGAAAGCTTTATTTCAGGCGCAGAACGATTTTCGCCGGTTGTTCGGTTGATCAAGTCAAATGCTTAGTGTCCGTGCTTCTCCTGAAATGGCTCAAATTTTAAACGTTCTTTACTCTGAAAGTAAAAAAAAAAAATGAGAGTTATGTTCAAAGCACCTTTCGCTGTCGCCATTGTGCGGTGATACAACTTTAAAAAATGACGCGGCAATTTATATTGCTAGACATATTCTCAACACGACTCGCATTTCAGGCGAATGTGCGTGCCGCTTTGTTTCCATAAGATTGTTTTATCACGTGCCGCATGGAAAAACTACGGTTGTGCTACTGACCGATACGAACAACGTACAGAAGCTGGCAAAAGTTTACGGGACAGGTGTGCTCGTGGCCAAATATATCCTAGTGCCGCCTCGGTCAATAACAAATTGACACTGAAAACTGCAGATTAATGAAATGCGTTTGATAGCAATACAACCGTATAAAACCGAATTCCTAAACTATAGGAACTGATGAATGCTGTCCATGTGTTACACAGAGCTAGATAGGGACACCGAGATAAAGTAAGAATATCTCAACGTTTCTTGGACATAAAAGTCGTCGCGAAATCGTTGACATCAACTATCGGCTCCTGCTGCTATATTAGTCTTTTTGGGCATCCATTTCTTATGCAGGAGGTTCGGGTATGGATCCCTAGCGCTGCCGGCACCCACTAGATTTTCAATGGCTACAAACTTTGGCATTGTGTGGTGCTCGGCCTCCCTGAGGTAAAATGCCCTGAAACCTGTCTTACCGTGCTCCTGATCCTTCTCCATTTCACACGCTATGTACACAATTGTGTACAAAACAGACTCGCAGCTTTTTTTGAGACTGAGATGCATCTAGCATTGATTTCTCTGTTCCAGGTTTGGTTTTGTTTGGTTTTATGTGGTTTAACGTCCCAAAGCGGCTCAGGTTATGAGGGACGCCGTACAGGAGGGCGCCAGACCATTTCGACCACCTGGGGCTCTTTAACGTGTACTGACATCGCACAGCACACGGGCCTCTAGAATTTCGCCTCCATCGAAATGCGACCGCCACGGCCGGGATCGAAACCGCGTCCTTCGAGTCGTCAGCCGAGCACCATAACCACTTTACCGCCGCGGCGGCTCTTAGTTTCAGTGAATTTTGCATCCTTCTTGCTGCAAATTTTTCTTGCAATTTCAAGTCTAATGTGCACCTTCGAAGTAGCAAATATTTCCACGATCCATCGGGGTTTCCACGATTTTTGGTAAGATGCGGTATTTAGATGCTGCTATTTTCATCAGTTATGAAATTTTTTTTCAAAATGTTGCACATCCCTGTAAAAAATTAACCGCTAGTATTTTTCGCTAAAAAACTAACAAATTGTCTTTCTTAAGACAATTACACAGTTTACCATAATAGTATACTATTATGGTGCAAAAATATTTGTCTAGTTGGAAATAAAGAATAGCTTGTCGAAGGGCTATACGGCGAGAGCTGGAGCACCTTCCGAAACTAATGTCGCTGAGCCCCGTTCCACGTGGGTGAGGGAGATGTTGGTAGCTGGGGAGGGGAACTCACCGCGACAGTCCTCCTATCTGAGCGATCGGATGGGGGAAAGCACGAATGCAGCTCATAGAGTAGGGCGAGACTGTGTAGTCATGATTCTAGCATAGTTGACGTTAGACAATGGCACTCGAAATTGCCCAAGCCATGCAGAGTTCGCATGCTGCTCACCCATCCCTGAGATTACCGCGTTCCGCAGCATAGCGCAAAGATTTTTCAATTTTTATTAAAATTGACTTTTTCCCTGAGCTTTCCTCTTTCGGCAGTTTAGGCCCCGATTTTCTAGCATTTAACCGCCGCGAACTCCGTTAACTGGCTATAACTCCGTTAGGTGCAAGGTCCGGGCACTTCTACTTTTTAATTTTCTCTTCTCACACGGATCTAAACACGGTGCCAAATACTGGCCAGGAGGGTCTTTGTCCTTCCCTAGCTGAGGAGGCGAAACACATTACCGATGGCGGTGTTTTGTCAAGCTGTCCTTTTTTCAATACAATCATGTCATCATTGTCATCTACTGTAGCTACACAAAGGAGCCGCTCTTAATATTGCTGTGAAACTGTTACGTCTCTGCAGTGCGGAAAACCAGTGTGGTAGACTTGCTGCACATGTGACAGTCAAGTGGCGGTACATAGGTAGCGAAAGCAGTTCAGAAGCTTAGCACATGGCTTACCACGAGCGCTGGCTGTAACATTGAGTTTGTTCATCAGGCTTGTTCCTCTAGTGGTGCCTGCAGAGAAGAAACGCATTCAGACGTCCTGCATGATAAAAATGGCATAAGTCACGGTAATTTTACAGAAAATTGCGTTAACGGTAGCTCTTACTGTTGCCTACCTTACGGAGCCGCAGTGACCACCGTCAGTCTGAAAGCGTTTTATTTGTAATGGATGATCAGTGGCCTGCTTGTGGGAATGAATCAAAATCAGAAATGTTTTATTGTCAGACCATAATTTTATATTATACAGAGAAGGGGCACAAAATAAAGCACAGGAGTTGTGTGAGGGGTTCATCACTTGTACTAAATGAATGCACCAGAAGAGATCCTTCGGTAAACGAAAGGTGGTAACAGAAGGGTGCGCTAAAGATTTGAAAGAATTTCGAAAGAAAGAATAAAAATGTGTTTATTGAAATGAGGTGAATGCACGTCAAGGAGAAAGGAAGTTGTACGGTTAGTGAGGCAGTACAATGTATTGCAAATGAGCACACAAAAAGTTCAGTGCACGGAGAATACGTCACAGGAAGGAGAAATACAAGTAGGTCTTAAAGTTTGTCAATTTCTCCAATGTCCCCCAGGTAGGAAATAAAGCGTCCAGAGTGCGTTAATGGCATGAAGAGCACGTGGGGGGGACCTAAAACACATTTCAATGTTAGTGGCACTTGTGTGAGCGTCTCTTTTTTGTGCTCGTAATAAGCTGGGTCGTCTACATAACCTGAGAATTCTGCCCAGATGTTCCGCACTGCTTCTACTCAGCCGCAAATGATGGGGACTGTTTGCTTGATCTAAGCGGTATCAGAAGCTGCTCGTGAACACTGTGTTTAGTCGGAGACGATGGTAGACATAATAAACTGACTAAAGGTTATGTGCGAGTTTATTTAGTCGGGATATCTCTAGGGTTCCGACTTTTCGCTTTCTATTTCTGAAAATTCGGCAGACGTTTTTCGGTGTTTATTTCAGAATGCAACTTTGGCTTTTTGCTTCGGTGAATAATATTTCTGAGTATGAATTTTCTTTTGTTTTCGGTGAAATACGATGCCACTGTGCGGTCACAAGTGCCTAGAGCTTATACATTCTTTTAACGAGCAGTTCTTGTAGATGTAATTAACATACAGATGGTCATATTAAGAGCTATCTTTGAAGAAGGAAGTCATACACTCGTAACAAACACTAAAAATGCCGAAGTTAAATGATCGCGCCGTGAGACAAAAACGTAAGTTGAAGTTTAGTTCTAAAAACTAGGTTGTAATGTTCTAGTCACACACTGCGTTTAATTAGACAATCGCTGACAGGATGACGGAAATTTCATGCCGCCATTTTCTTTAACATCTACAGCTCGTCAATGTTATTCGGTCTTTCCTGACGCATGAATTCCTCATAGAGCCCCCATATTCAGATAAAACACTCTGATTGGGATGAAACTTGAAAGGTAAAAGACTGTCACACCCCCTTGCAGCGTTCACAAACTTAGTAGATAAATACAATTTGCTGGGCGACACCGATAATACCCGACAGCGTAACTCATAGGCGGCGTCACCATCTCCTGATCCCTCAATGTGAGTTTCCCATCTGCTATATGGTCAAGTAGCTCTGACAGTTCTTACCAATGATGGCCTCATTGGCGCGGTAAATACGCTGCAATGTGAGGCAGAAGAATGATGCAAAGTGGGCAACGCTCACCGTCTCTCACACTCCAAGCGAACGTACACGCGCTTTCGGTTCCACGGTCTGGTGGTCAGGTCCAGGTCGCACATTCGGACGCGCTTAAAGGAGAGAGATAGAAAGAGATAGAGTAAACGAAACATCGTTAGAATTCTGCGCACACGAAAGTCTACCTCAGTGTATTTATGAGCGACGCGTATAGAGCATCACAGTGCAAAGGTATCTATGATACTTATCTGCAGCTTTATTTCAATTAATTCATATGTTTTTGACTCATAAGCACCCGTCCTGTCTTTTGTGTTCTGCTTTGTTCCGTGCTGTACTTTGCGCTGCCCTCTTAAGAGTCAAGTATGAACCAACTAGCTCAGACACAAAATTTAATGTATATTTTTAACGATATTTCTAGTACCCATGATATATACTGGCCCAAAACGCACGACTCAGGACCAGTGTGATTGAATATTTTATGCTCGTAGTCACTCATACCTCCAGGCAGACTTCTCCATCAACTTCATAAACCTTAGCCTCCCCCCCCCTCATCTTCCATGGCATCGCATTGTAATGTGGAATAAACATGTTTTCATTCATTCATGAAACGCGCGTAGAAGCATCACCGAACAAAGACATTTCTAGCAGCGGGAACTCCAGAAAAGGGGCACACCGTGAGGAGGGTTTCAGACAGCCTTTATAAACTGACGGTCCGGTTCACAAGGCCACTCACTAATGTGCCGATGTACGATGTCAACAGACCGGAAGTGACGTGACCAGGTTCGTCTGTGTGAACCCCCCCCCCCCCCCCTCCTGCCAACTGTGGCATACACCACCTGCAAACCGTGGTAGGTGGTGCACGGGAAGAGCAACCTGAGTCTCGCAAGCCCCACTGGTCATTTCTGGCAAATGCATCAACAGCTTTGAATGCTATTGAATTGCTTGCGCATAAATTTTCCAGTGATACGTATGCACAGATGGTTGGACAAAAATTCGCGGACAGGGCATGGCGGGTATGTGGACGTTAAAAGCATTCCTGCATTGAAAGTTGCTGCTATGGATGCGAGAAATTTTCCGATACGTCTTGTACATCAAAACGGCGACTGGCTGGCGTTATAGCGCGCCGCTTCGTTGACTAGCGTACAGCACGCTGTTCCGCGCGGACTCCATTTAGCTGGGCTCTCCTTTGCCAGCGTCTGCTAGCGTGCGGAGAAGCTGAGGCCAGCCACGAGCGGTTCGAGTACGTGAAGAAGAGGGCGCTTTTCCCGGTTCATTTCTTAGCTCTGTCATTGCTGGAGGCTGGCGCCTGTGACGTCACGGAGCTGCCACCTGTTGTGACGTCAAATATGCGCGGACAGCTAGGCAAACGATGTCAACAGCCAGCTGACGAGTGGAGATTGACAGCATTGCTGTATGGGCAGCCGTAAGGTCCCCTTACCAGGTGACGCAATCTTTTAATCGTGTATTCGTCTCTAAAAAGGGACTATCTATTCATTAGTATCCAACCAAGGGCAACCATACGTCTGCAAAGGAAAGCTATACAGCTTTCACGGAAACTTTGTAACTGAAAAATTCGTCCTGGTCAGGGGGTTGAAACCCGGAACCACCCCCGGTCCGGAACAGTCTGTGTATTAGTATTTCGTTCTACTCCTAGAAATCGACCTAACAGTGCTTGTGTTTGTCTCATATTATATACTTTAATATGCTATACATTGGTGAAGTACTACATATGTCACTGTGCTGTCTCTTTCTTGATTTATGTTTACGCATTTTAGCTCAGCCCGCGGCTCATCTCAGTACTTGCATTTGGTACGAACTTGAGTTAAGTAGCACATATCATTAAATTTAAGGCAGCACAGTTTTGAGGGCCGCGAGGCATAAATGAAAGCTCAGAGGAAAAAATGGAAACTAGTTTTCTTACCGGCCTTGGTCGGGGTGGGCATTTGGACCTGGGTATTTTTTGCCACGTCGGCTTGCACACAGATTCGGCTAGTTTCAGCTTCATCTTGAGGCGAAAATGCTTCCCTCTCCTCTGCTTCACGGTAGGGAGGGAAGTCCGAAACAGGTGGTAATTACTGAGTGATTACAAAAAGCACTTGACAAAACACATCGCACGTCACTGCTGATGGGTGCCTGGAGCTCAGTCAAGCCGCGGTGAAGCGGCTTTTTCTTCAGTCACCCTCTTTCGGGGCACTTTGTTCGGGAATATAAATTTGATTGATTGATTGATTGATTGATCGATCGATCGATTGGTCGATTACTGCAAGATGTAATTAATAAAGCCAGCTGGCCTCTCAGAGCTCGAATATTCTAGCGCCTTCTATGCTGCTAACTGCATTAGATAGAAAACGTTTGTGAGAGAAGAGGGAAGGGGCAGACGATGATTCTCTCCACAAAGCTAGAAATCTTTTACGGCAGCCCCCCCTCCCCCTCCCCCCCCCCCCCCCCCCCCCACCCCTGCCCGCTTCTCTCCAAGAGGAACTGCAGCACTACGCGTCAGCAAAGCACGCTTTATTGCATTTTACGCTCGATTCTGGCAGAAATGAAACGAAACAACGCGACTGACACTCACAAAGGATCTTCTGTTGCTACCCCCAACACGAAACAACCTAGATTCAATTCAAGCTCGCTGTAGTATGCTGAAATCCTGCTTTCGAGCGTTGTTCCGAGCCTCCAACAAAACATGTCCGAACAGGGCTGGTACGGCATCACCGTTCATTTCTTCTGTTCTACTCTGTTACCATATTCTGCCGTTGTGTCTTTCAGGTTGTGGCGATGTGGGAACGTGGTGCCTCTTTTTCTCTCCACTCAGCCTCTTTTCCGTCCCAGGTGCGACTTACACCTGAGTCACATGGCATTTTCGCGTGTTATCGAGACGATCGGTAATGAAATCAATGCATATCCTGCATTGCTACGCGGCTAATTCAGTTGCAATCGAGCTCCATTCTGCTCAACCCCAAGCCGGCTCCTGAAGCTCCATTGGCGCAATCTCGATGTTTTATCCTGGTCAAGGGCTGGCATATCGTGCTCAGCGAACATTCAGTACATGTAAATGAAATGTACAGGAAAACATCCCTTAAAGTTGCAAAGATCTGAAAAGCTTTTTTTTTTTTAATTCAGTGGGGCTTGATTTTCACAATTTCGTTAACGCTCTCGACGTCACCCACCTGGGTGGCCAGCATTAAACAAACGCAGCACCTACGTGCACGGGCCAGTAGTATGGGGCTTGGTGTGAGTCTGTGATGGAACCTGCTGTAGCGGCGTCTCGTCCGCGCGATTTTTTATTATAAGTGTTATAAACTTATACGTGATTACAAACTCGTTTGTTTACCGCCGTTTGTACGACTACATGTGCATTCAGTGCCATCTGGCATATGTATAGCCGGCCAACTCGTCGATCGAGATTCAAAGGAAACGTGTAACAGCGTTGCATCATGTGGAGTGCATCGGGAACTTTAATAGGGATCGAAATCGACCGGGATCAGAAGTGCCCGTGTGACAGCAGCATTGCAATCCATGGGTAATCTGTCCACGGCATTACAAGTCAAGCCGTAATTAATTTCGTCGTTCACTTTATTTCCACTCTTGATTAACTCGAGGTTGTTTGCAAATCCACCGTCATCATCAGCCTAATAGCGTATACTGCAGTACAGAGGTCTCTCCCATAACCTTCCATTTAGTACCGTCCAGTGCCAGCTGCGGCCACCTTACCCCTGACAACTTCCTAATCTCATCCAACCAGCTGACCCTCTGACATCTCCTGCTCATCTTGCCTTCTCTAGGTATTCAATCCGCTACCTTTAAAGACCATCTGTTATCTTGCCTTTGCATTAAATGCCCTGTCCACGCAGATTTCCACTTCTTGATTTCGACTAGGAAGTCATAAACTCTCGTTTGTTCCCTGACCCACTCTGCTTTCTTCCAGTCTCTTAACGTTTCGCCTATCATCTTAATTCCGTGGCTCACTGCGTTGTTCTCAATTTAAGTTGAACCCGATTTTTTTATCCGCCACGCTTCTGCCCTATCGGTGAGTGCCGGTAAGGTAGAGCTGGTATATACATTTCCCCTGCGGGATACTGGTAAACTGTCATTCATCATCTGAGAGTCCCTGCAAAATGCACTCCACCCCGTTCTTATCCTCCTGATTATTTCAGTCTCGTGCTCCGGCTCTGCAGTCACTACCTGCCCATCGTAATGAATTCCGTCGTCCCTTCCAACTCGTCGCTGGCTGTCGTAAACTGCTGTTTCCTTCCGAGATTGTTACCCGACTTTCTACCGCCCCCTGCTACGCTTGGATTCTACTGGAATCCACTGCGTTACTCCAGTGGACCACCGGTTACCTTGCATTCGCATTACATGCCCTGCCCGTGCCCATTCCTGCCTCTAGATTTCGAATAGGTTATCATTACCTCGCGCTTGTTCCCCGGCCCATTTTTCTGTCGTTCTGTCTCTTAACTATATACGTATCATTTTCCTTTCCAGAGCCCGCTGCTGTGTTCTTAACCTAATTTCTTAATTAGCACTGTTCCACTTCTGTCTGTACACGATACCGTTATCAATATGCGCCCTATTTAGCCACTTTTTCGAAAAACTTGAAGCGCCTTAATCGCCCTCAAAGGTGACTCTGGCCCTTGAAAGGAAGATATCATGCGCGACGCAAAAAAAAAAAATTAATAAACGCAGTAAAGAGCGCACCCACCATATAGCGCACTCTCTTAATAGCGGCGACGTGGAAGAGGTACTTGTAGATCCTAGAAGCCACGTACACGGCGTCCCTGCGCAATCTTCCTGTAGCGGGGGAACTGCGAGCGAGGAACCTCGATCCATGCAGACTTCGAAGACGAGCCTCGCTCGGTCGACACCGCAGCCACGCACCAAGCAGCGACCAGGGCAATCCAGAGGAGCCACACGCGTGCATCCATGCGGCAGCGCTTACGTCAAGTGATTCTCACTTGAAGGTCCACGATCGAAGAACGCCTTATTATGACGTAGCGATTGCTGAGAAGTTCGAACCCCGCGCCACCGAGCGCCGCCAAGTTCGTGCGGCACACATAAGAGAAAAACGTTCCGTTTGAAGCCGCGCATGCAGTCTGAAGACGTTTCGTTCATTCCGCACTCAGAGAGCTGTTTGAGCCATCCCTCTAAACAGCGGAAAGGCGTGACGTCCAAGTCACGTGATGCGCAAGCCGCTTTTCCCAAGAACTGCACATCGGTACTGCTCCTTGTACCCGACCTGAAGTCCCGGCAGAAACTCGTGACGTGGGCGTCACACGATGCACCTTCCGCGCTTCCTTAGCGAACGTTATGCGTTGTGTCACTCCGTTGAGAAGTTCTTCCTTCCCTCCTTGCCCCTTTTCCTTGGAGTCCCCCCTACATCGCGTCACGCAGGAAAAGCGTGACGTTCGGATCATGTGATGCACAAAACTCGATGCGCTAATAGAGACCTATATGCTTCACTTGTGTTAACATGAGACTGAGCAAATTGAACAGCACCTCCCAAAGCAAATCAGAAAGATGATGAAGGTAGCGCTCGCAGAGATCAACTGTGGCCAGACACCATAAGGAAGGTGATCAGCATCAATCTAGCTAGACACTCGTATGCTGATTGAAACGCGAATGAGCGACGAGGGTTGCGGTGGTCCGTTGTCTTTTTTTTTTCATCTCAGGCTACTTTTTTTCTATCGGTTTAACAAGCGCCGGTTTCATGCGATCTAGCTGTGCTCAAAAGGACCTCACACGTAGCAGCCACCATGAGGAGTCGTTTGAATAACGCAAGCAGACGACTTCGAGAACGAATGAATCAAGAACCAAAGGATCTTTTCAGGAACGTTTAGTTTCAGCCGCGAAGAAAATTGTGCCCGTCCAATTAATTCTGCAGCTGCCTGTCCCTACGTGCTTGTTTATGGCACCTTCCATCAGATGTTCAAAGATCTAAAGTATTGATTCGTCTCTAGTGAGCTCTCGGTTTCACAACGCACACGGCATTAAGAAACATGGGACTCTTTTCAGGATGCGTACCTCGACTCCAGAACA
The DNA here is from genome assembly GCF_055824585.1 of Amblyomma mixtum. NCBI lineage: Eukaryota > Metazoa > Arthropoda > Arachnida > Ixodida > Ixodidae > Amblyomma > Amblyomma mixtum. Next base: position 63,319,741 of record NC_143019.1, read on the forward strand.
CAATTTATGTCTGTCGTGTTTCCAACGTCTTCTTGCGCGAGGTTTTTATCAGCTTTATTGTATTTAGAGATCAAAAGTTCTTGCACGGTTTTCAAAGACCAGAGCATCTGCGAATAACGCCATGACTCTAAGGACGCCGCATCCACCTGTTACTTCAAGAAGCGAAAGCCTTCGGCCCGAGAAGTTGTCAGTTGAGATCAGAGCTTAATTTGTGACCTGGAGCTCCTTGGAACGACACTTTCATATAGAAGCAGCGAGGAAAGACAACGAATCACACGCGCATACCAAAAACAAAGACCCCATCTGCATCTGTCGAATAGGGTCGGAGCGAAAAAGACATCTCATACGAAGAACGCTCACTGCTCACGTCACAAGCCTGCGGCAGGCATTATTTACTGCGTCCTAAAACAAACGCCGCATTCATCGCTACCTCTGGAAGCGATGCGAAAGTTATAAATCGGTTCTATGGTGTGGGAGAATATAATAAAAACCAGTTGAGTCTTTTCGGAGGTTCTGCCAGAAAAAAAAAATTAAAAAAAATATTCCCTGCAGTGCTGTCGCGCATCGAGAGTTTGCTCGTTATTTGGATAGACCGCACTGACGCCTAATATTTTAGCGGCTGAGTCTTCCGAGAGTGCAGTATGTTCTAAATAAAATAAAAAAAAGACGAGAGCTAGAAGCTAGGTGCCTCAAAGTACACAGAAGAAAAACACTTCGTTCTTACTCAAGGATCAAATTCATTTTCCTAATAGATCACATTTGATAAGGCACAGAAGGAATCACGAATCAATAAGAAAACTAGAGGAGCAAAATATAGACTGCTTTTTGACGCTTTGTACATTGCAGATTTATTAATGAACATAATAATGTGTCAGAGCAACCTTGGACCATGAGACAGGCCACATTGGAGAGCTTCGGATTAATTTTGTCCTCCTAAGAGTTTTTAGTGCTCTGAAATATCACCGTTTGTTTCATATTTCTTCGTCATTTGCGTAACTGTAGTCAAATGCATGGTGGCTAACCAAAAAAAAATTATTGCAAAGGGCGCTTTGGGGGAAGCGCACCAATCAGGGCAATTCAGTAAGCCATGATATATAAATAGTAAAAATTCATGTTTTACTCCTTCAGTAATAGCTATGGCGCAATGAAGCTGTAGCTTGACTTTTAGCGGTCCGGTGACGTGCATTTGCAATAGAGGAAAAAAAAAATTCCGAGACATCGTGATGTAATTTAATTAATGAACACCACTGTGAAGCCCAAATACGCGGGTTCGATCCCAGCCGCGGCGGCCGAATTTCGATCGAGGCGAAATTCCTGAGGCCCGTGTGCTGTGCGATGTCAGTGCACGTTAAAGAACCCCAGGTGGTCAAAATTTCCGGAGCCCTTCACTACGGCGTCCCTCATAGCCTGAGTTGATTCGGGACGTTAAACACCAATAAACCAATAAACCAACCACTGTGAAGCAAGAAGAGGGTGTAAAATATTCATTACTCGCATTTACGCGCACATTAAAATGGGACGTGCACGTAACCAACACTGCGCGAAAGCACGTAGACAATAATGATTTCTTCACAGGAAACTTGCAGCGGGACTCCTAGAAGTAAATTTATCAGCGTATAAGACGGTTAAAAGTCTCATACTTGAGTACGGAAGCTTTGTATGTAATTCTCATTAAACCAACTGATTTGATAATGTCTAAAAAAATTTGATTTATACCTTCCCCTTTGTCTGCTCACGGTACTCGCGTTATGATGCAGCGTAATAGCTCTGCTTAGCAAAACGCGCATACCGAGCTTTTCCAGCTGCTGAGGCGTTGAATCCGCGAAATTCCTTTTACTTACGTACGAGAACCGTACAAACTGAACAAAAGTGATTACCTCAAAGTACACTTTCATCACTGAAGTGGAATAAACAATCGACCTAATTAATGCACTTTGCTGGTTGGTTTATTGGTTTATTGGGGTTTAACGTCCAGAAGCGACTCAGACTATGAGAGGTGCCGTAGTGAAGGGCTCCGGAAATTTCGACCACCTGGGGTTCTTTAACGTGCACTGACATCGCACAGTACACGGACCTCTAGAATTTCGCCTCCATCGAAATTCAGCCGCCGCGGCCGGGATCGAACCCGCGTCTTTCGGGCCGTAACCACTGAGCCACCGCGGTGGGGCCTAATGCACTTTGCATTAGGCCGATGGCTCCAAAGGGTGATAGATTTCAGTATTCTTTTTTTTTTTTCAACTGGCCATAGAGACTTCGAATTCATTGCCGCATAGTGGTGTGAATACCCCGTCCGTGAACGTCTGTAAGATCGAATTGTAAGGTCAAAGATGTGACGTTGACGTTGCTTTTGTTGCTTTCCTTTTGCATTGTATATCAGCCTAATTGCCGAACTTTTCCGCTCGCATTTTTTATTTCGTATTACCAACCCCGCCATTTATGATCCCTGACTGGCCTATATTACGTATGACTAATGATAATAAGTAAGTAGCAGTGGAAAAATGGTGTCTCCCTGCCTGACCCGCTTCCTGATAGTGCCCCCCCCCCCCCCTTTCCACTGGAACGTTTGTACAGTGCACATTTCTGTTTGACCTTATCGATGCATGGTGTGAATGCGGTCTATTGCCGGGTGCCCCTTCTGAAAATCAGCTTGTTGCCTTGGTTGATCGAAATCCAACTGATTCTGTTAGCGATTAATTTTTAACCTGCAGGCTGTGAGCTAATAATTCTCTAATTTGTAAAACTTTCCTTTCTAAGGATATTCAACTCGAACTCCTTTTTAGTTCTCTTCTTTTCTACATATGCAATCCTCAACTTCGCCTTCTCCCCCGAGTCATTTTCTCTTTAAATGGATGGATGGACGGGCGGACATATGCATACTAAGGCGACTCCTTTGAAAAAAGGAGGTGGCATGTTCTACGCTCTGTATTTTTCTAAATATTTCTCTGTGCTACTTCCGCTTTAAAAAGTACCGTTTTGTAATTTGCCCTGTTTGAGTACAGATTCCACTGACGGAACTTGTGCCAGAGTTTCATATGGGGCCAGCGTCGGTCGCTTGAGACGCTGCTTTTTGCGAGAGTGCGTCGATCTGCCCATATATTTCTGTCGGTAGTTTCATCTAAACATTGCAAATTTCTCGCGATTGTCTTTTTAGCTCGCACTAAAATGGTCAAGTAGATGTGTTGCCGTTTAAAGAAAATTGATGGACACGAATGATTTACCTTGAGTCAAGATGGTTCCCATAAGCATGCACAAACATATATAATGCGAAGAGTAAGTGAAATGTCAACTGCTTTTGCCTACGGGGATAGAGGGCTTCCTCTTCATGCCGCCAAATATAGCTGTGTAAAATAGTTCTTTTTTTTTTGCGTTTAACAGATCCACTTTTCAGAATATTCTTTTAAAAAAAGTTATTAGCGCTTAAAATAGTACATTATAGAAACTTCCGTTCTCGCATTGTGAACAATATGAGCGTTTCACTGGTGTCGTCTGCTATTCCGAGTTCGCGCCCCATGTTCGTGCATAGGATATATTGTCACGCATATAGGATACATAGGATATATAGGATATATAGGATATATAGGAATATAGGATATATTGTCACTAAAATTTCTCATGCAAGCATGTTGTGGTCCATTTTTTTTTTTCACAATTAGTGATTCTGTGTTCGCGTCTGTGTACTCTTGTTTGTGCTTACATGCCCATAATGCCTTGTTTTTCAGGTGGCTAGAATAAGCCTTAAGTAGAACTTCGTTATTTGATGTAGTGTTTCATGTATGAGTCGTGGTCTTTGTTTCTTATTTATATACTCATCGTACATTTATGATGCAAATTCTTGTCAAGTGCTTCTGTCTTTTTTTGCTGAGAGTGTATGTATTTTGCTCTGTATAATGCTTACTTTTGTGCCTACTTTTCTTTGATTTCGTTTTTTTTTGTCCTTATCAACGATACTGTTTTGTACTGGCCCGCCGGACTTTTGTAATTTATATGTTTGTTTGTCATGGGCTGAGGCCCTGTCAGGCAACATTGTGTCTTTAGCTCGCCCCCTTCTTAGGCAAACGTCTAAGCACGAAATAAAAGAAAGAAAGAAAGAAAGAAATAAAGAAAGAAAGAAAGAAAGAAAGAAAGAAAGAAAGAAAGAAAGAAAGAAAGAAAGAAAGAAAGAAAGAAAGAAAGAAAGAAAGAAAGAAAGAAAGAAAGAAAGAAACAGACTGCCGAGCGGTCACAAGCAAGATGGCGAAGCCCTTATTCTTCATCCACTTCTGAGCTGTATCAATATATGGTTCGTGCCATGAGAAACTCGCCCTAACCCTTTCTTTGGCAGGAGAAACTATAGTTTGCATGTGTGTCAAGCGACGGCTCTCACCATCTCCTGGCGCTGCGCTTACAGATTTTGCCAAGAAAAACATTAAGTACGAAGCGGAAACCTGTACTACCCTTAAGTAACGGCCGTGTTAATCATGCTGATCATGTTTATCATGCAACATGCGGGTTTTCGCATGAATTATTTAATGAAGTGGAACTCGTTCCTGTATGCAAAGCGCGGCCACCGCCAGTCTTCGAAATGAACCAAACACAATCGTCGGCAAGTACGGTTAAACCGTACTTAAAAACGTACGGTTGTGCTTGTTGAGGTACTTTACGCTTTTGAAAGTTTAGTGCACTCGAGACTCCTGCCACAAATGTGCAAATTGGTCACAGCAGCGGTCTGTTGAGTGGGTGAGTGAGAAAAGGTTTAATGCATTGAGGAAATATCGGTTAGATGGGTGGGGCGTCATTCCGGGAGCCCATTGGCTTTTGCAGCCGCTTCTTTCCGGTTCGCCAGCGGAAGGTTGTCTTCAGAATGTTGAGTTTTAAATTAAAAAAAAAACAAAACAAAAGAAACAAAACATTGTTCCCTTCTTTCGCCTTTCAATACACAGGCAGCACAGGCTTCTGATGAACGAAGCCAGCTTGCTGCGTAAATGGCTTCAAGCGATGGGGAAAACGGACTTCAAGCCTAGCAGACACAAGACCCTGTGCTCAGCTCAGTTCGAGCTCATTCGGATGCTTTGGACCTGGAATGAACTGCGTGCGTAGCTGGATAACTTCACGGACACAAAGCGCGCAAAACATCACTGAAAACGAAAGTGAACCAAAAAATCTAATCCTAGCACAGTCAATAAGCCATCAGATCTTAATCCGGAACCACTGTCTTCCCGGCATTCCTCAGGCGTCCGTGGTGGAAGAAGTGCAGGTAATATTCTAGAGCACTATAGTGCAAGGCCACCAGATTTCCCTCTAGACAATAATAAGAAACGCTATGCCTGCCAGGGCCCTTACGGCAGATGAATGGATAGAAGATATGAACGTCTTTTTTGAAACGAACTGGTGCCAGTCGCCTCCATGCTTTCTTTAACGATGTGAATGGTATAAAAAATTGGTCTATAAATTCGCTATTTTCTTTAAATACAATTTTAATGCTGCGCTTCTAACCTTATGTTACCTCGCGGTGTTTGAGCCACCTATATTTGAATCGCATTTTGCTGACTTCTACAGCAGGTTCATTCGCATCACATCATTGTTATCTCTAAACCATGGAGGAAGGATGTCACTAAACTCTAGGGCCTCAGGGAGAGTGAGTGCCTTCATTGTCATCCAGATGGATACCTCCACATTCTAGTATAATATGCTCAATTGTTTGGGCAGATTTATCACACACTGCACCTGTGTCATCTTGATTAGATTTATTTTTATGGCTTTGCGTTCTATGACACCTTGATCCAGCTTCAATGAGTAGGGCCCTGCCTCTTGAGTTATCGTAGAACGATTTTTTCCTGATCTGCGTTTCCCAATTTCGATATAGTTCTACCCTCTGCTTCTTTTCCATTGAATTAATCCAGTTTTTACCTTCTGCGTTCTTTACCTGTCGCTTAAAGCTCTTTATTTCTCGGTCCTTGTTTCTTGCATTTACTGGTTAGTTTTGTAATCCTTTTCAGCAAGTTTGAGTGAACGCTCGTTTTGTGTAAGCATTTGAATACCTTAGCTGCCCACCTGTTATCGTTCAATTTCCTCAGGCGTTCGTCACTTAATATTTTACTCTGGGCTTCCCCTGCTTCGAATGATGCCCAGCTCATATTCTTTTGTACTGCCTCGTCTGTGGTTTTGCCGTGGGCGCTTAGTGCTAATCATCCAACCGCTATCTGATTTATTTCTTGTCTCGACTGAACTTTCGCTCTTACCGTAGACACAAAACCGCATTCCCGAAAGTAAGCCCTGGCAGCATTAATCCTTTCTCCATACCTCTCAGTACTTCATACTTGTTGTTCCTCTACAAAGCCCTATGTTTCATATTCGCAGTACTCTTTACCATTTCGTGCTGACAGTCTGTTCGTGTCTTTCCAGGTATTGATATCTGTCCTTCGTTTACCGATACCGATACCGATGGGCGGACGGATGGATAAGGTTGAACTCATTAAATCGGGCGCTGGCTCACGCCACCTAGCCATGCCTCCGCTTAAAATCTATTTTGCCTTCACTATCCTTAAGCCCCAATGCTTTGAATAAATCAGCCCCCCTGCTTTCAGCTATAGGGTGAAGCCCTTTACAGAAAAGTATCAAATGTTCAGTCGTTTCCTCCTCCTCTCCACACGCCCCGCATAACGTGTCTCTCTCGTGGTACCTGAGTAACCTGACTCGATATCCTCGATAAAAAACTTCCCCTCAAGTACAGTGTTCTAGAAGAGTGCCCTCAAGCTTCCCCTAAAGCAGCACAAAATGATTGGTGGCGCCATCTATTGACTGAACAAAGCACGAATAAGTCTAAACGCTTTGTGCAAAATCTGTGAGGTGGCACCACAAGTTCGTAAACTGTATATTATCAATGGGATTTAGTTAATTGAGGGGCTCTGTGCTTGAAGTCGGGAGTTTGTGGGTGTTTTGTTTATAAAAAAAAATGTAGGTTGCAGTTGAGCTTTAGTTTTGAACTTTTTGGAACTTATAAGAAGCTATGTGTGTTTGTACATATTCACTTTTTTTTTTGCTTGCCTCAGTGGTCTATAAACATGAAAACAACGGTAATGGGAATTTTAAGGTGTTTTCATTGAGGACAGAAAGCTGTGAGGAGAGGCACATACAATATTATGGATTTGAGTATAATAGGTGTACTTAGACTAATACACTATACAGTAGCTGTGCTAGCCTAAGCGCGAATGATTTTGACTTAATTAAAACGAGTTGTCTAAAACACACCTACATGATAAACTAAAAGCTGTACAAGTGCAAAAAGCAGCTTTTAAATTGTTGCGGGGTCCAGATTGAAGCGTCAATGGGTTTCACAAAAGGGCGGTAGTAACTTGTACAACCTTTAAATTTTCAAAAAGCGCGCTCTTTTTTGTGGTAGTGTCCTCTGCAGGAAATCAATAGAAGTACATACAATCTTAACAGGCCATAATTCAAAAAGTTCAAGTAGTTTCACACAAAAATAAAATACTCTGTAAAGTTTATAAGGTGTTTTGACATTATTCAGTTTTAAACGTTTCGAAGCTACTGAACGGTAAAAAGTAGTTTTGAGCACAGTTGCTAGAAGCCGCAAGCGTCGCAAGTGGGCGTTGCTCTCCGAAGCGTTTTCTTGTTTTGACGTCTGGCAACCGCGTGTGTGCACAGGTGTCCGCTAAACAGCTGGTTGCGAGATCGCGCTAGCAGCCGCTCGTGTGCCTCGCTTAGACGACGAGTTTTCTTGCATTTGGCGCGCCGCGGGTTTTGTTTCTCCCCGAGTTCATTCAAACCGGCAACGCCGCATCGCCACGGCTTTCGTCCCGAGCCTCGGATTACCACTGCGCTGACTTTTGTGGTGTCTTTCAAGCAGCACATCTCAGCCGCAATGGCCCGTCTGGCAGGAGTGCAGCCGCCGATTGCGCTTGTGTTGTGGTGCTAGAGCAACGGGGCAATCGCTTCTCCGTTGACCGACAGATCCGGCCTCTCAAGCTAAGCCTAGCGTTCGCTCTTGACAGCCAACGGAAGTGTGCAAAGTGCGTGCGCGCGTGTGTGTTTGGTTGTGGATACCGTGCGCTTCGGCGAGGGGATTGTGCTCGTTTATTGACGAACGGAGAATTCCTCCATGACCGCTTGAGAGGTGAGTGGGAGTTGCTGTCTCAATTCTCGCGCGCGGCGGTACTGTCGTGTCGAGAAATCTCGGAACCAACTGTCACCGAGCGTTCGCATTTCTTTTCCCGCAGCGTAAACTACACACGTGTTGCGTAACGCATGGCGTGGCGCCGACCTATGCACTTGCCAACTGATGGGCGGGGTATCTCCGCACCATACTCAGCTGTGGGATTATGCTTATACACTCTGACAACCTCCAGCGGCTTCTTTCTACTAGCGGGCTGAATCTAGCGACACGCCTGCGAAGGCGTGAGTGCGAAAATGAGAGATGCATCTGGAGGTGGTGTATTAGCGCCTCTGCGCGCTGTCGCGGTTTGCCAAAGTTTCTGGCGTCGTTGGTGGCAGCCTGCCGTTTGTTTATATGCTCGCTTTGCTGTGGGCGACCAAGTAATACATTTCTCAAACGTCTCGAATGCTGGTATTTTCTGGTAATTATGAATTTTGTCCCTTGACACCGAGCTTTCCTTGCAAGACGCGCCGCACAGACTGACAATTTGACAGCGGAGTGGAAGCTACGAGCGTGATGCAACGGCTTCCAGGTCTGCGTTGGCCGGTCGCCGTTGCTTTTCAACCAGTGTATAACGAGCTGCACGTGGCTACGCGTGACCCTGGTACAAGTGCTGCGACCGCCACGGCGTATATTTTTTTGTTTCGTTATATTTCTCTAGACGAATGAAAGTTTGTTACCCGAGTCGTTCGGGCACGCTTCGTGAACTTCGACGACTCGAGGCGAGTCTCGCTTCGCTGGTTCTAATGTCAGGCGAGACCGGAATCTGGCCGGTTTTGAGCGCGCCTACTTTTCGACTAACCTTGACGGGCTCTCTTCGCGTGGTTACTTCGTTCGAGGACGAGGCGTTCTGGGCGGCTCCATGCCCATAGCATTTTTTTCTTGTTGTTGGTAGTGTATCGTCGGTTGACTTCGGTTTAGAGTACGTGACGGTGTCTCACCAGTGGTGGATCGGCGGGCAGAAGTAAAATAGAACAAGATGAATCGTTTTGACAAACAACGAACACTGTTTTCGACTCGCACAAGCCCCCGACAGCTCAGAAACAAGCCGTGTTTATTTTTGGGACTGATAAAAAAGAGCTCCTTCCCGCCGCCCATTCATTACGTAGACAACTATTTTCTTTCTAGCTCGCGTTTTGCTGCTTTCCGAGCTTGCTTCTTTAGTTTGCCTCTTTAGTTCGTGTCTTGGAGACGAGAGCTTGTACGGAAGGGTAGTTCAGGCGCTGCAACCGGTTGCTCGGTGTCCGCTGCGTCGTCTGCTTCCTGGCATGGCGCCCACTTGCCGGTGTTCTTGATATGCTCGACTTTTCTTGTTTTGTTTTCTGCGTGCGTCGCTAATTGCGGCCGCCGCCCTTTCTCCACTGTCTTGCCTTCGGCATTTCTGTATCACTTCGTTTGTCGGCGTTCCCTCTTGAAGCGTTGCTTTCAGCAGCGCGTTCGCCCTAAATCCGCGCGCGGCGTTCGCGGCTTTGTCGCGCCGTAGCCACGCTCGCGCTGCGGTTACTTTTCCGGAATACTTCTTCATGTCGTCTATATTTGCACTGTGCGAAAGAAGTAAGCGCTAGAATTTGTAGGCTTGCTTATTAAGGCGGAAGCCTTTAATGCCTCATCGTTGTAAGCAGGAGCTGTCGACAAGAAATGTCACGCTTTTCAGTTGGTCGAAACGGTCGTAACGTCACAGTGCACGAATTTCAAACCGGGCCAATTGTACTTTGGCTACTAACGATGCAACCAATTAAAGGGATCGTATAGTGATGCTCCAAGTAAGTTTGAGTATAGCTAATTGCTTACTGAACCAATTAGTTCAATTAACCTTTCTAGTCAGACCAGATAAATAAATAAAACTGAGTAAGAAATTGGCCGAGCTTGGGAACCGAACCCCGGTCTCCGGAGTGCGAGTCGAGCACGCTACCACTCCGCTATGCCAGCTCGATGGTTTGGAATGAACAAAGGTGCGTCTAGTGAATACGGTGTCTTCGTTCACTCCCATCTTCCTCCCTTCCCGTTACGGCGAGGTTCAGGTGTGCACCGAGATATGCGAGACAGATACATTTCCTTTCCTCAAAAACCGATTTACTGACGAGCAAGGCGTATGTGTCCGCGTGATGTCACCACGCGCGAATTTTGACGGGTGTCCACCGAAATATGTGAGACAGTTACTGCGCAACTTTCTTTCGTCAAATACAATTTTCGACTAGTGTCTACTGAGATATGCGAGACAGTTAATGCGTAATTTCCTTTCCTCAAATACGATTTTCATTTTCTTCATCTCTCTCTTTCTTCTTTCACTCCACTTCTTCCCTTCCTGTACAGTGCGGCACAGGTATCCACCGAGACGACAGAGAATTACTGCGCCATTTACTTTCCTTAAAATGCGTTGCGTTCAAAGGGCAAGGCGTGGCGCCGAACGGGTGGTGGCGTTCAATGGACTCCGTGGCAGCGCTACAACACGCTGTCGCGTTCCACTCCTAAAGGCGAAGCTTAAGTGTCATTGGCAGTTAATTAATGCACCAACAAAATGTGAAGTGAACAATCGCGTAGCAGAATGCAGCACTCAGGCTTTCGCCTTTCAGCACTTTAGCCGCTAAAGTTCCTCGTAATTTTTACTTCCTGTCAACGGTTCGTTTGACCGGAACTGCTTGTCATGGCTTCGTAAAGTTTAGCATTGCCTAACATTGCGTTGAGTTGCTCCAAATTTAATCGCCCCTTTACATTCGCTCAACGCATTGTGGAAGTGGGCATAAATTGAACGCCTCTGTCACTTTGAGCTCACGGATGTATCATCACATGCTTACATATATACTAGATACTATCTCAGTGTTCTTGATATTTACACTTTTGTCCAGGATCATAAACGCGAATGTCTCTTGTGCTCAGAAAACGATGTTTGGGCATTTACGTTCACCTACATTGAGCAAGTGATGTGGTTGATGTTTATACGCAAATTATATTGCGAATAAATTGCTCATTCGTCGGCTGATGTCGCGCTACTCATTCAAGGAATACAGCATAGCAGTGTTTGTGTTCGAAATCTGGCGAGTAGTACTCTGCGGGGCTTTTTTAAAACTGTACTGAAGCAGGTGTGAGACTGGAGTTTATTTATGGCTATAGTATTCTAGTTCACTTTATTTATGGCGTTCGCCAGATGCGACTGGGACGGAAATATCAGTGGGAAGCAGCTCGGAGAGCCACGCATTTTATGCGCATTTTACTAGCATTTACAGAGCAAGTTGTTTTATATTTATGGTGCTGCTTTAATTTCTCTTTGTGTGAGTACGTTTCAAATATTGATTCATTTTCAAAGATGGGAATTTGATGAAGCCCTACACGGAAGCTACAGCGGTACAGAGATGGGATACAGCCATTTTTAACGCTTCGTGTAGTACTGTTCAATCCTTCCTAGCGAAAACTTCTTTTGCACAGATGTAGTACGTGGTGTACGACGGTGTTCGAAAATAGATGGAAAGTCGCCGCGGTGGCTTAGCGGTTATGGTGCTCGGCTGCTGACCCGAAAGACGCGGGTTCGATCCCGGCCGCGGCGGCTGGAATTTCTTTGGAGGAGAAATTCTAGAGGCCCGTGTACTGTGCGATGTCAGTGCACGTTAAAGAACCCCAGGTGGTCGAAATTTCCGGAGCCCTCCACTACGGCGTCTCTCATAGCCTTAGTCGCTTTGGGACGTTAAACCCCATAAACCAAACCAAAATAGATGGAAGGGGTTCATTTCTTTGTACGCCGGTAGAAAGATAAAGCGAAGAGTAGGTGCGTATTTTTTTTTTTTTTGCCGCGCTGTTCGTACTGTACGTGTGTCGCTTTTATGCACAGGAGTCGCCGCCAGTCCGGTTCTCCGGAGGACCTATAGTGTATGTCCCCCCGAGATACCCTGCTGAAAGCACAGCGCTTACGCGTATATACTTATCGCAATGCTTTTTTTTTTTGTTCGAACATGCAATTCACGAATAGACTTAATGAAAACTGCGAATTCAGGCAGGTGCCTAGCCTGATAGCACTTGTAAAGCTTTTAACTTGCTAGTTGAATAATGAAAACAGAAAAAAAAACAATGCATTCAAGTGGAATGTTAGCCGGCATCGTAATCTGAATGCGGTGAATGCGGTTGGGCGACTACAGAAGCAGCGCCGTAGGTGGCATGAGGATGGTGGCTCGAAATAAATGTTTTACCATCCACTGTTTTTCGACATCATGCCGTTTGGTTTGACAAGTCGAATACCGCGCGACCAAGGGACGGATTTAGTCGAGGTTGGGGGGGGAGGAAGGGAAGGGAAGAGCTAGGTCCTATATGAGCAATGCATTTTTTGGGCTTTGCTCTTCGGAAAAGTGTTTTTTTTTTTCCCCTAGTTTTCGCCCAGAAAATTCCAGTCAGCCCATGGTGCAGTTCCACGACTCTAACGCAACTTACATTACCTGTCAAGTTTTCACCTAGAGTGTTCGTTATCTGTGGAACTGTGTGAGTATAGTCTTAATTGGTTGAAAGCACCGCGTATATGAAAGACGTGCGCGTACGTTGCAGGCTGGATTGATTGAAATGCAAAGTCATTAATGCGAGAGCGTTATATGGTTCTGTCGCGTCAGCAAAAAGTGTCCGCAAATTTTGTCCGCACGATTAAGTCGTTGGTTGGTTGGTTTATGGGGTTTAACGTCCCAAAGCGACTAAGGCTATGAGAGACGCCGTAGTGGAGGGCTCCGGAAATTTCGACCACCTGGGGTTCTTTAACGAGCACTGACATCGCACAGTACACGGGCCTCGAATTTCTCCTCCAAAGAAATTCAGCCGCCGCGGCCGGGATCGAACCCGCGTCTTTCAGGCCAGCAGCCGAGCACCATAGCCACTGAGCCACCGCGGCGGCCTGATTAAGGCGTTCTGTGAAGATAAATGTGTGAAAGTGTGATTGTGACAGATAGTGTGGGATACAAACAAAATGCCCTGGGAAAAATTTGGTTGATGAGATGTAGTTAGTAAATTAATCGAACGCGAAAAAATGCGAAAAAGTACACTTAGACGTCGAAATAGCTATTGACGTCGATATAGTACATGGACGTCAGAACAGCCACGGACGTCGATATGGTATGTGGACGTTTTGCTTTCGCATTGCTCCAATGCGGGTCGCCGCAGTGGTCTGTCTTTTTTTTTTTCTCGGAAGCGGTTTTATTGTGTGGCTTTTGGAAAGTAATGTCATTTATTTCCAAGATACTACTGGCCTCAAGCAGAAGGCTGTCGCAAGGAGGGGACAAGATATTGTTACGCGGCGGCCAGCCGAATAATGAGACGTGGTGAACCATGGCTATGAGATGATTTAATGGCCGCTGGCCTAGCGCGGGCGCTCCGTCCCGCGCCACTGCCAGCTTCGTCTTCGTCACACTACCCGGGGCCTCCGAGTGATCGTCCCGATCGGTGACGAACAGGCTGCGAAGAGGCGATGGTCTTGAGGGGAGGATCGAACAATATGTAGAAGATGGTGCAGTGCTGGCCGCCACGATGAGAAAGAAAGTCCTGGTCCACGAAGCATCCGGGCCGTAGGGTGCCAGGAGCTGACGGCCGAGGTCTCTGGACGCACCGAACGGCAGAGGCAGGGGGACGGTGTCTTCACGTTTGGGTCGGTGGGGTCTTGGGTCCGTCGGGTCTTGGGTCCGTCGGGTCTTGGGTCCGTCGGGTCTTGGGTCCGTCAGGTCTTGGGTCGTCATGTAGTGTGGTCCGGGCGGGGGACGGGGCTGGGGTGAGCGTCGAGGTCGGTTCAGGTCGGGCGGGCTGGGGCACGGCCGGGCGGCGCGGACCAGGCACTCGCGGCCGACGTCCACGGCAGGCGCAGGACACCGAAGCTCCGGGACCAGGATGGCGATGAAGGGACCCCAGCACCTCCACCAAATGTTACGCGGCGGCCAGCCGAAGAATGAGACGTGGTGAACCATGGCTATGAGATGATTTAATGGCCGCTGGCCTAGCGCGGGCGCTCCGTCCCGCGCCACTGCCAGCTTCGTCTTCGTCACAATATTCATAAAAATATGCCCACTCTCGTGTCTGTAGACGAAACAGCGATAACCCTTAGTTGCAATTCCCTAGTTCTAGACGGAAAGCAATGCCGTGAGACAGTTATCTGAAGAGAAAGAGTAACAAAAAACGAACAGTTTTCAAATCTAACTGCAGCTGAGTTCTATCAGTATGCAGAGACAATTAGGGATGAACGCTACCCACTTCTGAAGCCTAATATTGCCGTTTTTCTCCTCCTGTGTTTATATGCGATTTAATCATGGCGGCCTTCATCTTCGCTTTAGCTTGCTTTCGCTTACTGTACCACGCCTTGCTAGGCGTCCACTCCCACCGTATTTTATCACACTTCCTATCCCCCCTCTCCCCCATCCCGCCTTCCTGCATGCAATAGCGTATGTCAAGGTTGCAGTTACGGAGTAATTACTCTCTAGCACCAACCTCAGCGCAGCCAAACGGCTTCTAAGGAAAGCTGTAAGGATTAAAATTTTATCGCTTTCCAGCTGTACGCTACTTACTGGTAATCTCTGCACACTTATAGTAACAGCGGAGCGGTCTTCCCTGCCTCTTAGAAGACGTTCAGTTAACGTTCACCCCACTGTGCTTACCTCGCTTCGCGGCTGTTTTCGGCTCTCATTAAAAGAAAAACAAGAAAAGATCAGCGCTCCGCATTGGCACTGGGCGTCTTGTTACTTTTTCTTTGCGAACACCGGGGGTAGTGGCTTATAGGAGGTCGCCTTTCATGCCGCTGACGTCTCGCGAAAGAGCGTTCTGTTGCTTCGTTAGCCGGGGGCTTGTTTTGCTGTCTTGCTAAACTGAACGAACCTGATTGGCTGTCGTCGGTAAGCGGAGAGCTTTCATTTCCGTCGCTTTTTCCCTCCCTTCATTGGACGCACGCAGCAGGCTGGTCTCTGTTACTGCGCCGCAGGAGGTGATCCGTGCCACAAAAGTAAAATAATAAAAGAAGTATCCAGACGGACCGCCGTGTATGACAGGTGGCGATCAAAGCTCATGGTGATTTTATATCCCCCCCCCCCCCCCCCCTTCCACCTTTTCTTTTCTTCCAGGTGCGGCGTTGCACGCTGGAACTTTCAGTGCGTGAAGCGTGGCTTTGTAGCTGCGGAGCTGCACGACCGATGTCGTCGCGAGAACCTGCTAAGCCAGGGTCAGGCGGCTAGAAAGGAATCGGATGGTTTTATGCTTCATCAGTCTCGCGAGGTTTGCGGTCCTATGCGAGCTTATGCTTGCGCCGAGAGGATAAAGTTTGGTTAACATAGATATCAGAGTGGGCGATCTGCTGTGGATTAACTACGGATAGTTATGTGCTCCTTCATGCAAAACGCCCGACTTTGACCTTTGCTTAGGCACCTTTGATTAGGCTTCCTTCGTTACCGCTGCAGTGCGGAATCGCCTCACTCCAGCAGGTTTATCGTACTGTTTTTTTTTTATTGATTGACAAAAGTCCTTTATTTTGGGAGGAAGGCACAAGGCCACTGTGTGAGGAAATGGGGAAAGAACGTTAGTCACACTCGAGGTCCGAGTCGGTGTATTGGCCATCTTGCTATAGGGTGTGTTCACTCAAGCCATAGTGGTCGCCATTTTGGCGTCCATGTAGCACGGCGAAAGGCTACGGTACTTGTCTAATCGAGCTTATCCTCCCCTCCTCCGGCTTATACACCGCTGAAGCTTAGCGTTGAACACCAAAATGGCGCCACTGACGTCACGTGAATTGCACCGCCCTGATCAGGCCACTTTGGCTCCCATATGCAGCAAATAGGAGCTGTGTGTCGGTATCCGTGAGCAGCGCGGTACGGTAGTCTATGTGCTGAAGGGACTGTATGGCCATTCTCCCGGTTTCAAATGCAGCGCATTGGCAGAGTAAATGGGTAAGGTCAGCGCGGCACTGCAGCCCGCAGTACGAGCACGTTTCCGCGGCAATGTCGGGCTGTCGCCATTTCTCCAGAGTATCATCATCATCATCAGCCTGACTACACCCACTGAAGGGCAAAGGCCTCTCCCATGCCTCTCCAATTAACCCTGTCCCTCGCCAGTTGCGGCCACCGTATCCCCGCAAACTTCTTGATCTCGTCCGCCCACTTAACTTTCTGCCGCCCCCCTGCTACGTTTGCCTTCTCTTGGAATCCACTCCGTTACCCTTAAGGACCAGCGGTTAACTTGCCTTCGCATTACATGCTCTGCCCAAGCCCATTTCTTTTTCTTGATTTCAATTAGGATGTCATTAACCCGCGTTTGTTTTCTCACCCACTCCGCCCGCTTCCCATCTCTTAACGTTACACCTATCATTTTTCTTTCCATAGCTCGCTGCGTTGTCCTTAACTTAAGCTGAACCCTTTTCGTTAGCTTCCACGTTTCTGCCCCATAGATGAGTACCGGTAGGATACAGCTCTTGTATGCTTTTCTCTTCAGGGATATTGGTAAGCTACCGTTCATGATCTGAGAGAACCTGCCATATGCGCTCCACCCCATTCTTATTCTTCTAGTTATTTCCTTCTCATGATCCGGATCAGCGGTCAATACCTGCCCTAAGTAGACATATTCTCTTACTACTTCCAGCACCTCGCTAGCAATTGCCAACTGTTCAAGTAAAACGCTAGTTTGGGCGAGTTGGTTCATGTTTGAAAGAAAAAACTAGTAATGGCGCAAGAAACGGGGACACAGAAGGCACACAAAACACAGGACTGGCGTCAGTCCTGTGTTTTGTGTGCCTTCTGTGTCCCCGTTTCTTGCGCCATTACCAGTTTTTTCTTTGCGAACTGTTGTTCCCTTGCTGTTCTCCAGAGTATATGTCAGCACAAGTCAGCACAAACCTTATTGATGAAGACCTCATGGGAACGTGTAAGGCGGGTCTTGATGGAGTAAGTTCATTGATGCTAAAACGTCTTGAAGTACTTAGAGACGCACGGGCGTAGTGCATAGTAGCTACTGTGGTGGTTGTGTTGCTTAGGAGGTCGTACGGGTTTGCCCTAAGGGGTGTGGGTAATGAAGAATTGATCGTCCCACCTGCGGTATATTATTCCCATATTATATGTGTCTTATACTGCGTCCAAAACGAGTTTATGTGGGAACGTGTGGCTTGATGCAATACGGACACTATGCCGACGTTGCGGTTTCGCCAGCCGTGTGTTGGTTTTGTACGGGGCGGATTTATAAGGAAATCTTGGGGTTAGCGGTTACGGAAGGATGCGGTCTCATTTTTTTAACGTTTGGGGGAATTTAAAAAATAATAGGAAACAATGGTCAGTGTGGCTGTCCAGTAAAAAAAAATTCTTGTTCGTCTCCCCCCTTCCTTAAATTTGTCTTCGGTTTTAGAAAGGTGTCGCATCGGGCAGAATTACTTGTGACTGGTTGAATGGCGCAGCGCCAACATTGTATCACTAGGAATGAATGCACAAAAGATTAGTTAGATAAAAATTGATTAGTTTTATCATGGCCTTCAAAATGAAAGAATCCTGGTTTTATTATTTTCACCTTTTACATATGCTGGATGTCGATGCCGTAAGTAACGAAACGAAATACGAAAGAAAGAAAGAAAGAAAGAAAGAAAGAAAGAAAGAAAGAAAGAAAGAAAGAAAGAAAGAAAGAAAGAAAGTATTTATTTAGCATAAAACATGAAATACAAACAGACAATTTCAGGGACCCAACAAAATTTGTTTAAGGGTCCCGACCACTATAAGCTATTACATATGACGTAGACGACAGCAACAAAAAACGCAACTATATGACAATAAGCATGTTACAGCAGTAGGCACTGGATACTAGTGACAATATCAAATAAACATGTTATAATTAGAAAAGAAAAACACAAACCACAGCACTAAAGAATGTAGACTAGGTTGAATTTAGTAGAAAATGTTTTAATTGTTTCTGAAAGGCATGAAGTGTAGGTGAAATTTGAACGTTATATTCAAGACTATTCCACAGATAAGGACCCGTAAATTGCAACGTTTGTCGACCATAATTTGTATGTATTGTAGGAAGCAAGAGCCGATGTCTTGTAGTAGACGTGTTCGTGCGTAGTGAGTGACGAAGACATACTGTAGTTAAATTGAGTGTGTTGTGAATTATCTGATAAATTAAGGAAGCGGTATTATAAGTTACTAGGTCATATACATTTAGGATACCAAGGACGGCAAATAATTCATCCGGATGAGTATGCTGAATGTTTTGCGCGACAATTCGAAAAGCTCTTTTTTGAAAAGCATATAAGGGGGCGATGTGAGATGAATATGGGCATCCCCAAACAGACACACAGTAATTAATGGTGGAATTCAAATGAGAACCCGTGGACGTTTGATGGAAGTCTGACAACCTCGCGGTTTCTTCTGATACAGCAGAGGCGAGCGCCCACCGTCATCATCATTGTCATCATCAACCTGACTACGCCCACTTCGGGGCAAAGGCCTCCCCAATACTCTCCATTAACCCTGTCCTTTGCCAGCTGCGGCCACCATATCCCTGCAAACTGCTTAATCTCATCCGCCCACCTAACTCTCTGCCGCCCCATCCTACGCTTGGCTTCTCTTGGGATCCACTCTGGTTTCCTTGCCTTCACATTACATTCCCTGCCCAATCCCATTGCTTCCTCTTGATTTCGACTAGGATGTCATCAACCCGCGTTTGTTTCCTCACCCACTCTGCCCGCTTCCGATCTCTTAGCGTTGCGCCTGTCATTTTTCTTTCCATAGCTGGCTGCGTTGTCATTAAACAACCCTTTTCATTAGCTTCCACGTCTCTGCTCCCTAGGTGAGTACCGGTAAGACACAACACACTTTTCTCTTGCGGGATATGGATAAACTGCCATTCTTGATCTGATAGGGCATCCCAAATGCGCTCTACTCCATTCTCATTCTTCTAGTTATTTTCGTCTCGTGATCCGGATCAGCGGCCGCTACCTGCCCTAAGTAGTCGTATTCCCTTGCCACTTCCAGCACCTCGCTACCAATTGTGGACTGCTGATCCCATGCGAGACTGTTGAACATTACTTTGATATTCCGCATGTTAATCTTTAGCCCCACCGTTCAGTTCTGCCTGTCTAACTCACTGATCGTGCTTTGCCGCTCATCTCCTGAGTCACTTAGCATGGAAATGTCATCAGCGAATCGCAAATTACTTAGATATTCTCCGTTAACTCTTACGAGGGGGTACCCAAAAGAAACCGGACTTATTTTTGTTTGAACTTATTTGTTCACATTTTAAGCACAGACCTTCAATCTCCTTCAAAGTATTCCCCACTTGCAATGATACGCTTGTCGAATCTTTCATTCCATTTTTCAAGACATTGTTTAATTCATCTTTTGTGATGCTTGACAGCGCCTCCGTCGTTTTTTTCTTCACCTCAGTAACATCAGCGAAACGCTTTCCATTCACCTATTTTTTCATTCTAGGAAACAAAGAAAGTAGCACGGGGCAAGGTCGGGAGAGTATGAGGGTTGAGGAATAGGGGTCATGCCATTTTTGGTACAAAATTGTCGTAGAGACAGAACTGTGTGAGCAGGGGCATTGCCATGATGGAAAAACCTGTCACCCGACCGCCACAAATCTGGCCGCTTCCACCGCACACTGTTGCCCAATCTTTTCAAAACATCCAAGTAGAAAGCCTGGCTAACTGTCTGACCCTGCGGAACAAATTCTCAATGGACGACTCCTCTCACGTCGTCGAAAAAACAAATCAGCATTGTTTTGAGGTTTGGTTTCACCTGACGAGCTTTCTTGAGGCGAGGTGAATTTGAAGTTTTCCATTGGCATGATTGTTGCTTTGATTCAGGATTCGATTCAGGAACACTTGAGTTGTCCCCATAGCATCGTCCTTGTACGTCTGTCTTAATATTTCAAGAGTTTCCATTCAACTTTTTCCGGGCAAAAATCAAAATTTCACCGGCGGACGCTGTTCACGAAAATCAGCCATTGCAAAAACGACGTTCACACAAAACAGTCGTCACTCTAAAACTCTGCCTAAACTAGTCTGACCTCCTTCAACGATGGCACTCGGCTTACTGACTCTGGAATGTTCGTTCTATGCGCTCCTAGTGGCAAAACGCGGTACCACAGAAGCTTTGCCGACCAAAAAATTTAGTCCGGTTTATTTTGGGTACCCCCTCGTATTCCAAACTGTTCCCAACCCAGGCCTCGGAACACCTCCTGTAAATAGGCGGGGAATAGCACTGGCGAGATCTTCTCTTCCTGCCAGACACCCTGCCTTATCGGAATTTTATTGCTGACTTTATGAAGGACTAAGGTAGCTGTGCAGTCGTTAAAGACACTTTCCAGTATTTTCACGTAAGAATTTTCTACACCCTGATTCGGCAATGCCTGCATGACTGCTGAGGTTTCTACTGATTCAAATGCTTTCTCGTAATCAATGAACGCTGTATATAGGGGTTGATTATATCCTGCGCATTTCTCTCTCACTGATTGATAAACACCGTCCTCAGCCCTTCTCTAATGAGAACCATGCGATCCGAGAATCTGTTTCATTCTGTTTCATTCGTAATCTTCCTTCCGTACTTCATTTGTCTACACGACAATCTTTTCTGGAGAGACAGAGATAACTTATCTTTCTGCAAAGGATTGTTGTGTGTGCGAGTGTGCTTGCGCGTACGTCCACTAAAAGTGGTAAAAATACCAAATTTTTCCCGGCGTGTTTTTGCTTTCGAGTGATGCGTATAAGACATTATTAAACATGGATCACAAGTCAAATTCATCTACGCTCTCTGAATAATTTGTATTTGAATTCTTCTCCCCATAAAGTTTCGCCGCCGCGGTGGCTCAGCGGTTATGGTGCTCGGCTGCTGACCCGAAAGACGCGGGTTCGATCCCGGCCGCGGCGGCTGGAATTTCTTTGGAGGAGAAATTCTAGAGGCCCGTGTACTGTGCGATGTCAGTGCACGTTAAAGAACCCCAGGTGGTCGAAATTTCCGGAGCCCTCCACTACGGCGTCTCTCATAGCCTTAGTCGCTTTGGGACGTTAAACCCCATAAACCAAACCAAACCAAACCATAAAGTTTCGGTCTCTCTCAGCAGCTGACCCGGTTGAACGGCGGTTGTGGTGTCACAAGTTTGACGCCTCGGGAGGCATACACAGATTGCAATCATTCCACCTTCTGGATCAGGCTAGCATAAGAGTTGGAACGAACGGAAACGATAAAGGAGCGATTACATGCAGTTTGTGCGTGCCTTACGTGATCTTATATCCACTTGTGAAGCCGCAACCATTTTCCGGCTGCTGTAACTGAAATTGCTTTCCCGTCTACCGAGCCGGAGTACCCTGGTTCGAACCCGACCGCGGCGGCCGCGTTTCGATGGAGGCGAAACTCAAGAGGCGCCCGTGTGCTGTGCGATGTCAATGCACGTTAAAGATCCCCAGGTGGTCGAAATTATTCCGGAGACCTACACTACGGCGTCTCTTTCTCTCTTTCTTCTTTCACTCCCACCTCCCTCCCTTCCCTTACGGCGCGGTTCAGGTGTCCGCGGAGATATGTGAGACAGATACTGCGCCATTTCCTTTCCTCAAAAACCAATTTGCTTTACTTACTTGGAAAAAGTCATTCATTAGTCAAGGGTTCGATAAAAATTCGTCTGGTCAGGCATAGATTAGTGAAAAAAAATTAATTGAGAAACGAATGAAGAAGCAATACATTTATAAATTAATCACCGAGCGCAGGCGAATCCGTTGTGGTGGCCCATTGTTTCTTACGCATCATTGCAAGGCGAAAACACGCTGCAGCAATTTTGGTGTCTGCCCCATTAGCTGCCTTGCATTTCGTCGAATGGCGTATCCCAGTCTGCGATCCGGAGCAAGGCTTGCTCCGCGTAATCGAACGGCGTGTTTCAGTCGGTGATCTGGATTTAGAGCTTCGGATCGGTGCGGGACGGATGTCTTGCTCTTCCGCGGATTGCTGTTCGGGATCGTCGTTAAGAGCGCGCCGTTAGTTGTCGGATGTGGGTGAAAAAAACCGAGAGCACCCGCAATCTGCATTGACCGGGTGTTTCAATAAAGGCTGAAAATATTGTGGCCTCTGGCCGGATAACGGCGCGGTGCTCTCGTTGGCATTAGGTGATGCAGCTCGCACTTCCAAAAAAAAGACGTTGTACGTATAGTGGCAGAGGCCTTTTCGTCCGATTTTCGTGTGCTGTTATGCATAGAGTTTCTTACTATTACCTAGAGGGAAAGCTGGCGGCGCTGCACTTCAGCCACCATGGACGCCCAAAGCATCATGGGGCGGTGAGCTACTTGTTGCGGCACAGTCGTAGTTTTTCGGGAACATGGAGTGGCACTACTAAGAGGTTTCATTCCGAAAACGCTGTTCGTGTGTGCGCAGACGACTTTCGCGAGAGCGCAGTGGGCAAAACCCATAGTAGTGAAAACGCGACGACACACGACGCCAATAAAAGGTTTCACTTTTCTGAAATGCCATTAAAAACCTCTTATAGTGTTTAAGCAACGACATTTTTTTTGAAAACATATCTACTTTTTATAGTGCGCCTGTTAATTACGAAATATTAGTTTCTGTAGTGTTCATTACTTGGCCAATAGCAGAGCTAGCCATCCCTTATTTTGGGCGAACTTTGCACTTAAATGCTTTTCTGCTCGTTTGTTGCAATTTAGAGACAGGATATTGCGATGTTAGGACATTCTTGATTATCGAATAGCGTTTATTTTTGCATTATTTTTTGGCCAAAAGTTGCAGTTCCGCAACAAGTAGCTCACCGCCCCACGATGCTTTGAGCGCCCATGGTGGCTGAAGTGGTCTCGAGGGGTCGCCATGCAAACTCCCATAGACGGGCCGCCAGCTTTCCCTCTAGGTAATAGTAAGAAACTCTATGCTGTTATGCTACGGTTTGACCCACCTCCAAGTTCGCGTCTTTCAAGGCTATTTGTGCTCGCCACGCGCCTTGCCATACTTCGCCCCGTCGCGGACTGTCAACGCATTTTTAAGTCTAATGTTGACTTTGCTCTATCCTTACCGTGTTTTCTTTTTGGAGCGCAATATGCGGTATCCATTCGGTGGTGGGAGGTTATAGGTGTCCCGTGAGGATGTAATAATAATAATAATAATAATAATAATAATAATAATAATAATAATAATAATAATAATAATAATAATAATAATTTATTTTTCCTCTTTTACAAGGAAAGAAGCAGCCGCGAAAAAGCTGCTTTGGAGAGCAGCTTGACGGGGCGACTGCCCCCTTACTGACGGCATTTGGCAGCGCAGGATAAATCAGCTGACTGAATTTTTACGTCAGTAAATCAATATTGAATGCAATTTGAGTTAAAGCACAAAAGAAATTAAAGTACATCATGTACAAAGCACTAAATGAGGACATAGACAAACTGTTCATAAAAACATCTTACGAAATTGTTGTTCGGGAACAATTGTAAAATCTTTCCGACTATTGCGTGAGTGCTGATTGAGTAAAACAGGAAGCCTGTGACGAAGCATCTGCTTGCCGTAGTTTGTGCGACAGCCAGTGATATGCCAACTTTCTGGATTTCGGACGTAATGTGCATTAATGTTTTGTTGAGGCGTCGGTAATAATGCTAGCGTGTCGCCCTTCTTGGTGATGCCTTGTCTGTACTGTGGGGAAAGCCTGTAGTTATACAAAGCTGTCATTTTAACGATTTTTTGTTGCTCAAATATAGGTGATGAGCGCCAGCGCTGAAGGTTTTACGCGCAGGCTCGAACGTTACGTCATCAGCCCGGGAGTTTGTTTGGAAGCCGCATTTGCAACGGGGCCAGTGCTCTTCCTCGGCTGTGCGTGCGTCGCTGCTGTCAGTGGCGGCGCCAGAAATACACTCCGAGAGGAAAGGGACTGGCGATCTTCAGCTCGATTGCTTACGCTGCTCCTGCGCCTCTGTTGTTGTTGCCGTTGATACCCTATACGACGAAATGCATGTTCGGCG
This sequence comes from Amblyomma mixtum, assembly GCF_055824585.1. Lineage (NCBI taxonomy): Eukaryota > Metazoa > Arthropoda > Arachnida > Ixodida > Ixodidae > Amblyomma > Amblyomma mixtum. The sequence goes on from NC_143019.1 coordinate 63,343,815, forward strand.
GTGGCTCAGTGGTAAGGCGCTCGTCTACCGAGACCCGGGTTCGAACCTGACCGCGGCGGCCGCGTTTCGATGGAGGCGAAACGCAAGAGGCGCCCGTGTGCTGTGCGATGTCAGTGCACGTTAAAGGTCCCCAGGTGGTCGAAATTATTCCGGAAACCTCCACTATGGCACCTCTTTTTGTCTTTCTTCTTTCACTCCTACCTTCCTCCCTTCCCTTGCGGCGCGGTTCAGGTGTCCGCCGATATATGTGTGACAGATACTGCGCCATTTCCTTTCCTCAAAAACCAATTTACCAATTCACTGTTATTACCAATTTATTGTTTGCATAATTTAGTGTGCGACTGCTTTTAATTCTCTGACCTTGTACGGTCGTCCACAGAAGTTTTCAGGATTCGGGTGTGTGGGAAAAAAAAGCTATTTCGAGGCATTCACGCAAGCTAATCACCGGAAATGCTTGAGGGGGTATGGGAAGGAGCTTGTTTCATCTGTCGACCACTTTACCAGATGGCTTGGTCGCGAGGGGGTGCAACTATTTTTTTCAGTCCCGTACTTCGAGATCACCTCATGTGGAAGATCACTGTTACACATTTACGCATTAATAAAATGAATTCTGACTCTGTAGTAAGCGTCCAGAAAACCTTACAATCGCGACTGATTTCGTTGACACCGTTAACTGGCATCCGGTTTAATTAAGCGTTCGGCAAAACGTGATTTTAGTTTGTTTTTTAAATATGAACGAAAAACTGGCCAAAACACACTCGCTGGACGAAATGGTCGGTATCGGTAGACTTGCGCGAGTTTGGTGCAGTGAAGCCGATGACAGATGCTGGGAATTCACTTTTTTTTTATAGGTCCCCTTCTCGCTGACTGGCCAGTATGCGTGACAGACAGGACTAAGCTGAAGCAAGAGCTGGCTTTATTAGGGAACGCGTACTCGAGATCGCAGACCAGATTTATGCAGTTTCGCGGCAACTCAGGTCCCACCACCGCAGAGGTCACCTGAAGTTTTTATTTCGAAAGCAATACTACTCGCACTTTCAAGCCTTCGCGTGACCCGGCCGCAATTACGTTTGACCTTTAGCGGAGTGAATATGGGCGACGAACTCGCTCCTTCAAATAACCCGGCTGCAGTTACGCCGCGCCGCGCACCTGTGGCGCTACTGCCGCTGTGACGTCATACCAGCTGTAGATTATGGGCGACCAACTCGCTCCTTCAGAGAGCCCGGCTGCAGTTACGGTGTGTGTTTGCCGCGCTGCGTACCTGTGGCGCTACTGCCGCTGTGACGTCATACCAGCTGTAGACTGTTTTCTTTCTCTCAGTCGCAACAACATCAAAAACAAAATATAAAAAAAAAATTACCGAAGACGCTTTGAGTCGTCGCGCAGCGGCGGCCGGTAGCCACGCGTGACCTGTAGACGCGGCGCACTGCGTTCCTTCAGTCGGAGGCGCTGCGCTTTTGTTTTCGCAACCTACCAGGCTTAACCAAAGCTAAGCCCCCGCAAATTTTTTTATTGAGGGCTATGTTGACCTGGATGACAATGACTTGATGACAGACACCTGGATAACTAGTTTAATCGTTGCATTAGCGGCTTTCGGTTATAGATCAGAAGCATCCGAACGCAGCTGACATGGCTTCCATGCTATGTGCATGCGTTCTCCGACCGTGCTGCGTCGGCGTCTGACGGGTCACAAAAATGCAAGCGCTGCTGTTTACGCTCCCTACTGCCTGCGTTGTTTATGCCGCAGTCCCGCGAGTGGTGAACGCTTGAAATGCCGCGCGTGGATGAGGTGCTTCACGCTGCGAGGTTTATGATGGGATCTGTGCTTTTCTTTCTTGTTTCTTGAAAGACGTGTTTGCTTTCCGTTCACCGAGATATTTGTTTGCCCCAGAGAGCTGTCTGGAGGCCGGCTCGTCTAACGCGACGTACTGCGCCGCTTTAGGCAACGCGGAGACTTGGCCGCGCATTCCTTCGTTTAACGGCTCTTCGCCGGAAGGCTTGGATGCCAGTTTTGTTTTTACTTCATTTAAATGATTTTCTTCGCGTTGCATAGACCATCGGCTTTGGTCGAGGCTTCAGTTAGCGGGAAAGTAACTGGTTTCGTAATGTATGGTAGCGGACGTGATGTGAATGCCACGCAAGACTTATATATATACCTATCAAGTCTGGGTGCTCCTACAACCGTACAAAGAAAAAATGCATGCCTCGGCCCAATTTTTGTTTTATCATTCAGTGACCTCCACGCTCTGCGAAACTGGTCTACTGCCTTTCATAAACATGCAGCAACGTCTAATGATGCAGACTTTGTTAAAATACCTACACGGCAGAATACGTGTGTACATCGAAAGTGCAAATAATATGAGGGTGAAGCACGAGCAACTTGGGAGGGAGTTCTTTGGCTACTGGTAGCGGGGAGCTCACCTATAATAGGAAAAGCAACCAACTTTGGAGCCTGCTCCCTACTGTTGCACAGTTCTTCAGAAGGTGACTACATGGGAGAACAGTAGGCGTCCTCTTACTATACCGTTCCCACTTGGGCTGCTAGAACGCGTTTTTGTTTTTTTTTAGCGCTGTAAATTACAGGTGTGCATTATAAAAATACATTGTTCATGGGTCCGGACGAGGATGTTTGTTTATCTTCCAAATCTAGTGTCCGGCAAAGGCAATTACAGGGTGTAAGGCAGAAAATTTTTACTGTTTGTCACAACAAAGAGCAATTCGATATCTTTTACTTTGGGTTATTGAGAAGCAGTTGTAAAAAATCGGACATTGCAAACCCTTTCCTTCCTCCTGATTTTCCGCTTAGGTTACAACAGCGGACTGTCGTTTATTTTAACTCGCGTAGCTCGAACTAAGGCGCTGTGGTCCCGTCAGCATCGCGTGTTTTGAAAAAGGCTTCCCTTAATTCGAACGAATCCTCGGTCCCTCTCGAGTTCTAATTGTCGAGAGACGTCTTTGTTTGCTCTAATCTACACAATTCGCATTCGCCCCTCAACGCTATACCCCACTCCTCTTTGTCTAATTTCAAGGCTTTTTCCTTAGCCTTCTGTTTCATCCTCATATAGGTAAATATTTATCTATTTATTTGAATACCCTCATGGCCCGAAGGCATTAAAGAGGGGAGTGGGAAAGATATACATTGTATAAGGTACAGTGCAGCAGAAAAACAAAAAAGAAGAAATTATAACGCGGCGAAAAGCTAGAGAAAAAGGAAAAAATAAGGCAAATAATAAAATGGGAAAAAAGAACAAGTGAGACAAAGAAAGAACATTTCCGGCAGACAGCAATATGACAGCGAGAACCAACGCAAAGAAAATTTTTTAAAATCTATAAATAGAGATTACATACGGCATTCTTAAAGGCATTTGGGTCAGTAATATCGACAGTGAGCCTGGGAAGGTGGTTCCAACTGTCAGAAGTGTTAGGGACAAACGAATAGAAAGCGTGTTTGGTATGACATGAAGGAACGTCTACTTTGTGAAGATGATCAATACGGCCTGAAACATATGTAGGGGTAGTTAGTAGACGGTTCTTAAGGACAGGATTGTAGTAATAGATCTTATGAAATAGGCATAAGCGAGAAATTTTTCTGCGGAGTGAAAGCGGTATACAAGCCAGTATACAACTATTGCCTTGTTCTTTGGAATCTAATTATTGTTTCTTGACTTCTGCAGCTTAAAAAAAAAAGCATTAATTCTGAGAAGCGAATCTTGACCTCAGTCTTCTTTCCTACCTATTCTAGCCCCCCTCTCGCTATGCGTTAACATGGGGCACTTATATCTTCGCTCTAGATCAGCGCCATGGATGCGGCTTATAATGTAACTGAGCGGGTCCGCAGTTAGATCTGGTGGGAACGAATTTCTCTCGGATACCTTCTTTTTTCTTTTTGTCAACATTCCGATGCATATCAAGCTGCTGCTGTACTCTTCGTCTCGGTCGCGCCAAGCTCAAACGGGAGCGACTGGAGCGTTTCCTGAAAAAACTTTCTCTGCACGTGTACTTCGGAGGCTTCCACTGAATGTGGACTATACCCCCGCATGCGCGGCACTGCCTCTCCACACTCGCTGCACTTGCCTCCTTGCTATAGTGACTGCTCTTTTTTTTTAAAATAATTTTCCTGCTTTACGTATCCCTGGAACGGCCATTATACATTCTAGACCTCGCCGAGCTCTGAACCATGACGATGACTTCCAAATGCGCTCGAATATTACCCTAGCGCCGCCGCGCGCCGTAGAGTAGAATGCGAGAATGTATATGCAGCTCAACCTGTTTCCATTTCTTTTTTGCTTCGCTACTTTGAAATTTTTCGTCTCGCCCCGTTTCTTGTTTTGATTCCCCCTCCGTACCCGTGTCTCTCTCTATTTTTTTTTTTTCTGCTCGACGTGGTAATTGTAGCGGCCCATCCCAGTGCCGTTTGTTGTAATTATGCCGTGATTTCGTACAGGCATTACTACATAACGTGGAGAGGCGCGAACTCTGGCTGTTTATAAACGGAGACAGCTGCTCGTTTGTGTCGCCTTGTTTCACGAAGCATGCGAGCGCTCCAACAAAAGCGAGCAGTTCAAGTGTGCTGCTGTTGCCTCCCGAATCTGCACTTATCTGGGGCGGTTTGTACGGGGCGTGTAATTGGGGTGTTTCTGTGAGTCGCGAGGTAGGCGTGTGGAAGATGTAATTGGCCTGGTGTGTGTGTTCATGCATACACGTCGGCCGTAGTCCTGCGATAACGCGAAATGCTGCGCGAAAATGCGGTCCAACAGCTATTTCTTCGAAGCCTCTTTCTCCTTGCGTCTGATAAACATGGCATCTCGAATCACACTGAGGAATAATTAAAGCCTAGTTATCGAGACTTGCTTATGCATTGGGGCCAACGAAGATCCTCAGTGTTAGAGACGCAACATGTAGAGCGCAACTGCGTCTAGTAACACAAGGTATCGCGCGAGCTGGCAACGCGGCTGTTTTGGCACGCCCCCCTGCTGCTGCTCTATTTTTTTCTGCATGGAGTATTGCTCTGTTGTTGCTACGGGCTACTTACGTGGAGGATGCTGCGCTATGGTATACGGCTACGGAAGACTGTTATGGGTTATTTCTGCGGTTATCTGCAGTGTATTACTTTTTACGGCAATAGCCGTTAAAGAGACTAAGCAATAAATTAATTGAGAATCACGTTCCTCCTCTTCCCCTTCAACTCGCACGCGCGGGGCACCATAAAAAATAAAGAAAACAGCTCCGGGACTGGGCTCCGCCTATGAATACGTCATTCGCTGACGTTCGGTTTACGACTTCCGGTTGTCGCACTCCCGAGGAGCAGCGTGCGTCGGCAGCGTCTCTCCGGTCTCTGCGCTTTCTTGGCTCCCGAACTCGCGAAGAAAAAGGCGGCAGAGGTAAATTGAAAACATATGCGTGAAGGCAATGCCCTGGCTCGCGCTTGCCCGAGGGGGTCGCGCGGCGGCTCGAGCAGACGATTTTCACGGCTACCGGATGGATGGATGGAAAAAACTTTATTGTTAATAAATTGGTGTTCTTGACCCTTATGGGTCACTGGGCGCCGTGGTCGATCCTTGGTCTAGGATGCCGCACTTGACTGCTGCCATCGTGGCTCGGCGCACTAGGAATCGTTGCGCTTCCTCGTCCTCGCTGGCCAGCCAGTGCTCCCACTGCATCACACTCGGGTGGTTTATTCTTGGCTCTAAGTCTGCCTTAGGGCAGGTCCATGTGACATGTTCTAGTGTAGGTTTACCCTGACACCACGGACATTCGTCTGCATATTGCTGCCGCGGCTCGAGCGAATGACAGCGTGTGGTGGCCTGCCGTACAGAGGCAGAGAAGAAGCCGTTACGAAGCGAATGAACTTGCAGTTCACATTTCTAATAATGCCTGAAACCGAAATACGAGTTGATAGAGTACCACCCTTATGGACCAGCGGTTATCTTGCCTTCGCATTACATGCCCTGCCCAAGCCCATTTCTTCCTCTTGATTTCGACTAGGATACCATTAACCCGCGTTTGTTCCCTCACCCACTCCGCCCTCTTCCGATCTCTTATCGTTACACATATAATTTTCCTTTCCGTAGCTCGCTGCGTTGTTCTTAAGCTGAACGGAGTGGATTCCAACAGAAGGCAAACGTAGCAGGGGACGGCAGAAAGTTAGGTGGGCGGATGAGATTAAGAAGTTTGCGGGGATACAGTGGCCGCAACTGGCAAAGGACAATTGGAGAGACATGGGAGAGGCTTTTGCCCTGCCGTGGGTGTAGTAAGGCTGATGATGATGATGATGAGAGTACCGCCTGCAGAATACTGCACCTTTGAGCGCTTTGCTCATGCGCACCTGTGCTGAAATGTTTGTCTCCATCTTTCATGGGTGTTGGCAGAGTGAAAGTTGCTTCGCAAAACCTTACGCTTTTCGAGGAGTAACCCACTTCTCAGCCCGCTAATCGTGTTTGGATAGCGTGAAACCCGTCTCGTATGCAAGAGGTGCACGGTTCGATCTCCATAGTCGCCAGGTATTCCAGCGGTTTTCCAATGGATGCGAACTTTCCCCTCGCGTGGTGGTGCTTGTGTGTGGTGGAATGCTCTGTGAAGGTGCCTTTGACCCAACCTTGTGTAGAGGGAAAACACCTTCTGCCATGGCGCACATTGGCCAGAGATGCCATTTCGCCATTAAAATCAAGTCATCATCAGGATGGTGTGAAACTGCCTACTCTCCCAAGTCCGGAGATCAGGGATGATCGCCGTACCTTTACTTTACTTGTCTTATTTGGCCTTTACTTGTCCTTAATTCTCATATCACCCGCCCGCCTTTCTTCTGGGATGGCCTTCTAGAATGGCCGGTGGGCCCTAGTGAAGCAAGCGTTCATTTTCACTTGGCCATTGTAGTTGTTGTTGTTGTTAGCCTTTGAAAAGATGGCACATACCCACACTGGGGGATCGGCCAAGAATCTGGAGGTAAAGGTTGCTATTCGTCTGTACATGGTGAAGGCAAAAGAAAAGCCACGGGCCATTGTAATTATAGGCTTCAAAACAAGTTGGTTTCCTCCTCCTCCCTCCAAAACTGCTATACAAACAAAAAAAAACTTTCGTCCTTGAAAAGCGGCGCAGTGTCTTGTGTGCGTGCTCATTTGAGAGCTGAGAACTCGAGGGGAGAGCACGCACATCGCGCTCCCAGCTCTGCGTTCCTGTTCCTGGTCGGAAGCTCTTGCCGTGCGCAGCAGTGTGGCGTTAATTTGCAAGCGGGTATAGTACACGATCGGGCCGTACGCGCACGCAAGGGCGCAATGCCGTCCCGCCTTAACTTGCTCAAGTTAGGCAACCCGCTTTCGCAAGAGACGAAAAAAGCGCGCGCGTCGGCTGCCTTGCGTGCTTTTTCATGGGCGCGCAACGAATCCTAGTGCACGGCGGCGGTTTCCTTGGTTCGTGTAGAGCTTTGTTTGGGTTTTCGTTCCCTGCTCTTTATCCGCGCGGTGTAGTTCTTCATTCCGCTTTTCGGATTGCGCGCGGCCCTAAGTTGGTAAGTAGAAGCGTTCACGTGATTCTCAATTTGTGTTCATTACCCTGCGACCCCTCTTGTGCAGCCAGAGGCTTCGGGGTCTTACACCTTCTTGCTTTTTTGCATATTGTTGAGCGTTCAAAGCTGCATATAGCTGCACATTTGATGATTTATTTTCCTTCAACCTAAATGGCCTATGTGACTCAGTGGTCATGATTCGATCGTTGGGTAGGGGATGGTCATTCAGTCCGACCATGAACTGAATTTTCGTAAACACGGTCATATACCGGAAACGTGTCGTGATCTTCAGGACACTTACACATTGGAGTGTCGGAGCAGATGATTGATAATGGAACTCTTTCTTTCTTTCTTCCTTTCTTTATTTCTTTTCTTTCTTTCTTTCTTTCTTTCTTTCTTTCTTTCTTTCTTTCTTTCTTTCTTTCTTTCTTTCTTTCTTTCTTTCTTTCTTTCTTTCTTTCTTTCTTTCCTTCTTTCCTTCTTTCTTTCTTTCCTTCTTTCTTTCTTTCTTTCTTTCTTTCTTTCTTTCTTTCTTTCTTTCTTTCTTTCCTTCTTTCTATCTTTCTTTCTTTCCTTCTTTCTATCTTTCTTCCTTTTCTTTTCTTTCTTTCTTTCTTTCTTTCTTCCTTTCCTTCTTTCTTTCCTTCTTTCCTTCGTTCTTTCCTTCTTTCTTTCTTTCTTTCCTTCTTTCTTTCTTTCTTTCTTTCCTTCTTTCTTTCCTTCTTTCTTTCTTTCTTTCCTTCTTTCTTTCTTCCTTCCTTTTCTTTTCTTTCTTTCTTTCTTTCTTTCTTCCTTTCTTTCTTTCGTTCCTTCTTTCCTTCTTTCCTTCCTTCTTTCCTTCGTTCTTTCCTTCCTTCCTTCTTTCTTTCTTTCTTTCTTTCTTTGGTAAGTGCCTGACGTCTGAAAGAATCTAATCAACAGCTATCTCTCAACTTCTATACGCAGGAGCGATCATGAAAAAGCCGCCGGGAAAGGCTCGCCAACTTTGGCGCCTGATTGTGGGTTCTCTGCTGCGTGTAGAAGTGTATTATTTGGTTCAGGTGTTCATGACAGCCCCATGAAGTGATTGAGCGAGTGGATGTGCTCTCTTCCGAAGGTGTTTCAGAGTCCTGCAGTTCGGATTCGCCAACTCCGAAACCAAAATGGCATGGCCCTTTGTGTCTCTTTCTAAGTTTTACTGAGTTCAAACAATTCCCACTAATTTGGAAGGAATACCGCGCCCTACCTAAAAAAAATGAAAAAAAAATGGAATTTTTGTTCTTGTACACTGCTTGCAGATTGCGCGCATTCTGAGCGGGGAAGTAGCTTATGCTCGGCTGCGTGTACGCATAAGTTTTTGTCCCTGGTGCTTTAGTTAGCATCACGGTGGTTAGCATGCTGCCGTAGTTGACATTACGATGGCTTAATGAAAGAAGTATAGTTCGTGTTAGGCTGCAAGCTTGTTCATTGCGTTGTTCATTGTTTAGCATGCAACTCCTAGTTCCTAACACACTTAATTCAAATGAATGGTGGTGTGGGAATGCCGGCTGTAAAAGAGATGTTTTTATGAAAAATTTTCTCAGTCGTATGGATGATGACAGTTTTTTCTCTTAACTATTGTTTTGTGTACATGCTTGTACATCCTCACTGTGTCTCCTCACAAACAGAAAATTCTACCTCCCTATTTCTATTATCTCATAGTGAACATCTTATTTTGTACTTATGTCTGTCGCTTAGAACTATTTAGTAGCGTTGTGTTCTAGATGTCTGATTATGATTTCATTTATTTTTCTTCTTTCCTATTATATTGTGTCATGTTCAATTTGATTTAATTGGTAAAAAAAAAACCTTACATGTTTCGTCTCTTTTGCGTTCGAAATTGCAGTGCTTAGCCAAATTGACCCTGTGCTTTATTATGTCCGAATTCTGTATGCCCTGCTGCCTTGTAATGGGCCCCGGGCCTAGTCAAGCTACTCTGAAGTAGCTTTTTGCCTAGGGGCCTTTTTCTCTTTTAGAGAAATAAAGAATGTGTGTATGTGTATTGCACGACGATGCTGTACAACGGCCGCCATCCTCGTCGCTGCCTGAACTTGACTGCTGTGTCAGAGGTGCGTCAAAGCTCGCCCAGAGACAATGGGGAGCTGACGGGGGATCGACGTGTCCAAACAACGGCTCATCGTCAATCCTGGGAAGAGGGTTCGCGGTCAGCGCGTCCATTGTTTGCGCGCGGGACTGGTGTACCGTATTTCACCCGGTGTTGTCCGCTCTGTGCGTCTTACCGCTCGCTCGGTGTGTGACCGATGCGACGGACGGGCGGACGGACGGACGGACGGACGGACGGACGGGCGGATAGGAGCGCCCCCTTTGAAACGGGGTGGTGGCAATTGCTACCATGCTCAGCTTTTATTTCTTTATTATTTTTTTTGTGTACTGTGTTGACAATTCTCATTAAGATTGACCATCATCTTTACCTACGGTTTCCTACAATTCTAACCTTATGCCACATCTCTGCTTTTCAGCCACCAATCCTCCAATCGCTTTTTGCTAACTTCCACTGCAGATTTATTTACATGACCATTGTTGTCTTTAAACCCTAGGGCCTCAGGAAGAGTGACTGCGCCTGCATCGACATCCGGATGGATACCATCACATTTGAGTACGAGGTGTTCAATTGTTTCCACAGATCTACCACACACTGCACATGTGTCGTCTTCTTCGTTAAATTTCTTTTTTGTAGCTGCGCGTTCTAAGACACCCTGACCTAGCTTCAAAATGTAGGGCACTGCCCCTTGAGTTATCATAGAAAAAATTCTTTCCTGATGTGCCTTTTCCAGTATCGATATAGTTCTACACTGTTTCTTTTCCATTGAATTCATCCAATTTTTGCACTTGTTGCATACGCACTTGTTGCATAAGCGAGATCTTGTGTGCGGACTCGGTGCAACATCACGGCGTGCATACTGCCCTTAGGACACTGCTATAAGTCGTCTTGAAACCACGGTTCTTGTTTGAGCTTTCTTGTGGGCTAGTTGTTTATTTCGAGGAAACTTAAAACTGCGCGAATAGTCGCATGTCGTTCCACGTTTGACTCCCTTACCTTCGCCTTTACTTCGGCTGATCGCTGTTTTACATTCCAACATCTACGTAGTCGCACCGCGTTTTAATGCGAAAACATCAATACGGAAACCCGGCGTCTTCAAAAACTTGGCGGCGTTAGGAAACTCGCGATTGGTCGAAACGGCGTGACGTAATCAAAGGCATGAAAATACGAAATGTTAATTAGTAATAGTCATTACTAGTACTTGTAACTGCATCAACTACAAAGGAATGAAATAGAATTGGAATAGAATCGGAATGGCATTGGAATAGACTTGGCGTACTTTCGCATTAATCGCTCGTAAGTTCGTTAATTGCCCCCGGTAATTTTGTTCCCTCTTCTTGGCCTTTAATTATTTGCTGTTCTTTTCAATTATGCCATCTATGTTGTCAGTGCGTGTTGAATTCCCTCACCTTTCGCATTTACTCAAGTTGTCTGTTAACTACTGTTTGCCATCTTTGTACCTTCGTTCTTTTTTTTTTTTTTTGCATGAAGCGCTTAGTGGTGTGATATCTGGTTTACCCGGTTGATTGATCCGGCCTCCAGCAAAAATTTCGTCGTTATATTTGTCTGCTCTTGTGTAATTCTTTTCTCCCTTTTTTTTTTGTGGGAATGCAGTGTGTCATTGATTATTTGTACATGTGCGGATGACAAATGTGGCTGCGTGGTTGGGTTACCGTCCCATATATCCTGTGCTTTCGCTACCATGGATGAACAGTTGGCAGTCTGCGCCCGTGAGGTTGTATTCGTTTGTGCAATTATAAAATGGCCTGTAGACTTTCTACAGGCCTCTTATAGACTCTGTTGCCTTCCTATAGATATTTCCTTTTCTATATTCAGTCTATAGACTGTCTGCAGACAAGTCTACTAAAAGCGTATGGCCATAAACCTGTGATTGTCTGTAGGCTGTCTGTAGACTTTATTGAGAAGTCTAAAGACTGTCTAAAGAAATGTTTGTAAAGGTTTGCCCCTTGTCCTCGTTATTTGCGCGAAGTTTTAACTTTCTCTGATTCTCAACCTACTTATCGCTTTTTGATTCATTCTGCATTATTGGAGCACAAACATTTGCCTTTCCAAATCAGGAATTCTCGCTCAGAGAGCCTGAACTGGTCACAGAAGAACGCGTGAAATGTCGCGTATAAAGCCACATTTAATAGATTCATGTAGAGAACTACAGAAATGTTGGAAGCTTGTGTAATATTTTTTCTCCGTGATTGCAAAAGTGACGCGAAAAACGGGACATGCAGAAGAGACGTGACAACACTGGGACAGCTTTTGTAGTTCTTTGTGGACATTTGCACATAGAAAGCCACGGGTAACTTCTGTGGCCGAGTAGTGAAGATGCTAGATGGAAGTTCAGAACATTCAGCACGTCGTTGGAGGCACCTGCGCTACAGGAAAGTAAGAGAAAATGAAACGGTAAGTTTATTGAGAGAAATAATTATGACCGCTGTTTAGTTACGTTTAGCAGATTAGGGTAACCTCTCAATGTGTAAAAACGATAAAAAGTTTTGCGCATGATCAAGCATGGCCGATAAAATGTAGAAGCTAGTAATTCCCAAATGTAATTTCATCATACGCTGACGCAGCAGGATGTCCCTTTTGGAACTCTAGTGTGCCTTTCCCTCAGAGCAGGCCTTCTACATTTCTCCGAGAAATTGTTTAGTAGGAGCAGTCTGTGTAACGCCACGAGCATCTAATATCGTTTGTCGACCAGAAACTAAAACTGCTTAAACTTGTGTAGTATAGACCTTATATATACGGGATACGCTGGGCCTTTATTACAGGATTAAAAGCGCCGCTTGCTAGCGGATGCTAGGCCTTTTCTCACATCCTATAGATTTTCCTCAGTTTTCTTCAAACTCCAAAGGATCATGGACTGTACTTCGTTTTATACATCAGGTGTAAGGAAGAAGTTCGCATGAGAAAAAAAAGTCAGGCGTGTTACCCCGTGCTTGTTTTGTGGCCGAGCGGTCTTAGGCGCGGTAAAGCGACAGCGGGTCGTCAGCAGCAAGAACCCGTTTAATGAAGTTCATGACAAAAGTATCATGTGTAGTAAGCCTATAGGCAAAGCATTTATTATTTTCGGTCATCAAATATACGCACTACTTTTTTGTCGCGGATGTAGGCAGCGCAAAAGAGCGCTAGCTTTGACAGCGTTGCTCCTGATGTATGAAACGGAGTATAAGTATGTAGCTGATGTAGTCGACACAACAAACGTCCAGATAAAAAAAAAAATGGGCAGGTTTATTAGCCTGCGAAGGTTACATAAGAACACAGAAAAGACGGAGCACAGCACGCATGTCCTTTTCCGCAAGCGAGTTCGTACGGCACTGCTCGTGTCCCTCTCTCCGACCGGATGTCGAGGGGGCCACGGCAACCGGCGAGCGGTGTCCAGATGTGGCTCCGCGCCTCTTGGGCCTCCCGCTGCTCTTCCAAGAAGGGGAGCGTGGTCGCCGGTGCTCGGAGAATGGCGGCCGCTGCAGGACTCGAACGGCCGGCGTCGCCTGTGCACTTGTCTCAAGAAACCGGAGCGCCTCCGTCGACAACAAGTATAGCAAGTTCTTGTGCACCAGCGCAACGGCTCGAAGCCAATTACATGAACTGGTGGGCGAGTTGGTCAGACATGGTTCTTGTAAACTAGCGCAGTGGCTCGAAGCCAATTACATGAACTGGGGGGCGAGTTGGTCAGACATGGTTCCCTTGAACCAGCACAGCAGCTCGAAGCCATGTTGTACAACTATAGCGAGGCCGTCAGCGTATGAGTTTGAGCGCCTAGTCTGGTAGGCGTCGATTGTGTCTAATTTAGCCCTATATGGGAGACTGCAGGGACACGCAAATATGCCTCGTGCCCTACTAACCCGTAAAGAGTGTCAAGCAGGCTTACAGTATGCATCGTGGTGTGTAATATCTCCTTCGAGCTTCTAAGTGCAAGACTGGGGCGGAGTCCTGTTCATGCTCGTCTCAAAGTGCGGCGCGGTTAGGAGACCTTTGCAGCCTTCCTTTGTTTCACACCCGCCGCCTTTTCCGCATATACGCAACAAGTTCGGTCGCACTCATCTCTCCTCTCTCCTGTAATAACCGCACGCCGAGTCCGCTTTTCGAAACAAAAGCCAGAGACGGCCTCTTGCGCGCAATACCAGACTACGTACAGGGAGTACACCTGTACGGCGTCCTCTCGCGTTTCATTGTTCTGTGCCGAGCGGCGCCGCACGTCGGCCCTCCTCCTTCGACCCCCTGCCCCTTCCACGCCTGCAATCAGCGACAGTAATATACGGGGCCCGAGCGTTTCAAGGTTGCCCGGTGTACCTCCCGAGCTCGTTCGTATTCAAGATCTGGTCTGGCCTTGAACGGCGGGACACTTCGAGCGGACTGATTTTTTTTTTTGGTTGTTGTTTTCTCGCTTGCTCAACTGAACTGCTCGGGCCAACGGGTTCAGCTTCTTCTCCAGCATGCGTTCGCAGTCCCTACGTGCCTGCGCTTGCCTAATGCATGGCGACCAGAGTTCACGGCTGTGTGTGCAAGCAGATAGGCAGGCAAATGACGAAGACCGTTGTATTTAAAACTGTCTCGCGCACGGGCCCGGTTTAATCGCGGCTTTTGTGGTGTTGCTCTTGTTTTGCCGTCGTCGAATAAGGCACCCTAGAATCGGGAAGAAAGCTCAGAGCTGAGCAAGTTCGATTTACGCCATATGGAGTTGGTTGAAACGGGGCAAACAACAAAAAGAAAGTTTAACACTCCTGGACTGCGCTCTATATAGTTGTCTGGTCCTGCCTGCTTCTTTGTTCTTGTTTCTTTCGATCCTTACTTTTTTTTTTTTAACGCGAAGAATTATGCCCTTTAGAGCGGTTTAAGATCTGGTTTAGATGGGTTTCGGTCTCGAGTCGGGTTGGAGAGATTTGAATCAGCGGGGCATATGTAGGCTCATTTACCATGCTGGAAAGCTGTCCCCGAATCTCGTCGTGTGGGCACTCAACTCAAATGAAATCGCGCGCTTATGCGTTAAGAACGGGGGGAGGGGGGGGGGGGGAACGAGCTTTTGCATCTTAAACGATAGCAGCGTAGAGAAGGAAATGCATGCGACCTCTTTTGGAGAACCCAAAGCGTTCGCTAGGTTCAGCGGAGTTTTATTTGGTCACGTGCATGAAGTGTTCACGTCATTACACCTTTAGATGCCGATGCATTGTGAAGCAAGGGCGAAGAAAAACATAATGGGGCGCATGCGCAAAATACGTCCGCCCAAGCTCCAACTGTGATTCAGTTATCCTTATTTTAACAGGACTCATCCACCTGTTGTCACTTTAGCCAAGTGTGGCGACTCGCTTGCGTTTTTAAACCCCTGTAGCACTCGACAGCCGCAATCGGCCGCCTGGCGATTTTCAATTATTTATTGACAAATACTGTTGGCCTTGGGGCCGTTACAGTAGTTGGACGTAACACGAAAAGGGTAACCTTTCGTTTCCAATGCTGTCTCCACATTGAGGTCAGCCAGTGATGCCATCGCTTGGATTTGATCTACACCTTCGTGGATTGTTTTTTTTTTTTTGGAGGGGGGGGGGGGGTGGCGTGGGTACTTGATGTGACGCCAAATTATTACACCGTTGTCACATGACTTGGTAAGACTTCATATTGCATCGTTGTCATGTGACTTGGTGCGACGTCATAAGCATATGATGTCATCACTAGTTATAGGGCGGAGCTAAATGCATGCCCCATCCAATTAAAGAATGAACACTTGCTTTCGCACGTATATCCGCTTTAACTACCCCTATCAATTTATTGCTAGGCCGCCGTGGTGGCTCAGTGGTTATGGTGCTCGGCTGCTGACCCAAAAGTCGCGGGTTCGATCCCGGCCGCGGAGGTTGAATTTCTATGAAGGAGAAATTCTAGAGGCCCGTGTACTGTGCGATGTCAGTGCACGTTAAAGAACCCCAGGTGGTCGAAATTTCCGGAGCCCTCCACTACGGCGTCTCTCATAGCCTTAGTCGCTTTGGGACGTTCAACCCCATAAACCAACTAACCAATTTATTGCTCAGTTTTGCAAGGGCCCGTTGACGGTTTGTTTAATTAATCTTTAATTGCTGCGTTCATTTATATAGAGACGGCTAAAAATGGTGATTGCAAGGAAGATCAGGCTGGCAATAAAAGTGCCCGTAATTTCTGCGCTTTGCCTGCCGCCCTCGGAGGCAGTGTGATGTGTGCGGCGTCACTGATAGCAGGAGGTGCTGGAGGCATATGGCGCGCACAATGGTCGACAGCGTCCGCGCGTCTCTGCTACTGTCAAGGGCACGCGCTCCCACAGCGTGCGGTCCTTCGCTTGATGTGCATTGTGGCGCCTCGCGTTCGCATCTGATGTGGGCTGTCACACATCTTCAATTGTTGTAGGGACAGGAGTTCGTATCGCCAGGGTCACTGTCCTCCTGTTGCATTGCGCAGGTTGTCGGGGCATCTGCGGTAGAGGCTTTCGTGCGCTAATTAATATTCATTTGCGGTTGATGTGCTCTAGAAAGAAGAAATGACTGCTTTAATTATGTTCGTTTCGGTAGTGGTGTCTGCGCCTGTTTTCTGAAGGAAGCTTGCGGTGGTGCTGGGATCGAGTTTCGTTTCTTGTGGCCTCCAGAGGACAAGAGAGTGTGTTGCGTTGTGTTTTATGGCACGTAGACAACTAAGGCCATCATGTGCCAAGGACTCAGATTATTTATTAAGTGAAAAAATTACTGTATTTATTCGAATGTAATGCGTTTCTTTCATTTTTTTCTGAAAGTGGAAGCGAAAAGTCTTCCCTTGCGTATAATCAAATGTTGTGCGAAGGCAAAGGCACACTATACCGTAGTTAGTCGAGTGGTTGATGCATCGACCCCCGACTTCGGGAAACGAAAAAAAAAAGGTGAAAGTTTTGAATGTCGTATAGGTCGGCCAGTGGAAGCTTCCTGCAAAAAAGCAAAAAAAAAACAGTAATAAAAAAGAAACATTAGGCTAAGAGATCGGCGCAGCGCATCACATCGGGGTAGGAGCGGAGCATTGCAAAGTTTTGTCACCGGAGATCGCACATACTCGCGCTGAGGGCGGATTCGACCCTTCGTCCCGAACAAAGCGCGATAAAACATGCGAGGCGTAGAGACCGTCATATTGTTTTATTAAAGTTTCGCAGGCACCCCTCACCGTCTGCAGAGCCGCCGATGTAACGCGTCAATGACAGTAATCTGTTTCGGGTGCAAGGAAGATTTGGCGAAAAGGCACTTTATGGTTTATGGGGGTTTAACATCTCAAAGCTACTCAGGCTATGAGGGACGCCTTAGTGAAGGTCTCAGGAATAATTTCGACCACCTGGGGTTCTTCAACGTGCACTGACATCGCACAGCACACGGGCCTCGAGAATTCCACCTCCATCGAAATTCGACCGCCGCTGCCGGGATCGAACCCGCGTCTTTCGGGTCAGTAGCCGAGCGCCGTAACCACTGAGCCGCCGCGGCGGCGAAAAGGCGGTTTAGCTGCTTTCTTCTTTACATGCATCTGACGCTTTTTTTTTTTTTTTTTTTGGCGAAAGCGAACTCGCATGCTGCCGCGCAGTTTTTCGACGACTCCGCGCGTTTGACGATGGCTCGTTTAAAGGCTGCCGAGTCACCGACAGTACTAACTGCTCGTAAACGGCTGTCGGGGAGCATATCGAGAAGTTTTATTTTCACTACGATGAGGCCACAAAGCTCACGGTCGACACGGTGGCGGTGTGGCGGGATTCCATGCTTATCTCCGTGTCACCCTTATCTGTCAGTCTTTCTTTTACCCTACTTTCAGTACACTGTGAGCTCGTTGCTCCTGTCAAATTCGCCCACTTCTTTTGTTTTTTTTCTGTTTCGCTCCCTCAAAGTCGACCTTCGAGTTACAACCGCGTAGCCCCGTTAAATTCGGGTAAATGCAGGAACCGCACCCCTATGTGTCGTGTAGGGGTGTGTGGGTCGGTTTGCTGAAAGCAGCCAGCCGTATTATTATAGCTATAGCGGTAATACTGTGTTCTGGTTTCGTTTGTTTTGCCTTCCAGACGGCAACATATTGCGTATATGTTGACTTTCTCTGCGGCGTATTAGGACTGTGGAAAACCTATACATCGGCGGTGGATTTGCTCTAAATAGAAAATGGTTCAATGGTCCGAACGAACTGTCACCCGCCTGTACCACGCACCAATGAAAAGTAGTTTGTCGGCTTACTTTATTGTTCTGTTAAATATGACGCAGGCATTATGTTTATGCCCAGCTTTATGCGTAATGAATTCTTCCTGTCGAGCTCCTTATTTCCGGAGACGCTATTATCCCAAATGTTGCGCGCGTTGTAAGCACGTGTTCAACTGGCGGCTTCTGCTAGAATTTTGCTTCATTTTTTATTTATTCTTGTCAAATGCATCTAGCGCTCAAAATGACTCGTCGTGTTTCGAAAGAGAAGGCTTGCCATCTCCGTCCTGCAGTGACCCTACTTATTTAGTAAACAGCGAACGCATCTTCTACCTAGAAATTTTGCTTAACTTAGCTTTGACTGGCGGCAAATAGTGTAATTGCCGCCTTAGGAAACTGGCCCAGTTTTCAAGCCATCACCCTTCGACTCTGAACAACTACTGGAACCCGAAAAGCACCCCCATCGCTTTTGGCGGGAGCACATCGATTACGCGGCGGCAAAGGGTAGGTGCGGGGCACGACGCCTGACCCTTAACTACCTCCTGCCTGCATCCGCTTGGTTGAAAGGACCTTGTTGTACAGGTTAGTCATTCGTTAGGTGTTGGGCATTAAAGTATATTGGGCCCATATTTGTTTAACATATGTATTAATTACATAGTTCATATTTATCAATCTGTTAAATTCATTGTGTATGCGGATGATACCAGCCTATTTGTAAGTGGCGATAATGCTGACACGTGAATTAGCCGTGCCAATGAGATTTTTCAAAGACTTAGACTGGTGCTCCTGTGACTGGCTATTGATGAACTCTAAGAAAACCAAAGCAGTTGTTTTCCGAGCAAATGGCCGACAGCTCACGCAGAATTCCGCTGTCTATTTAAACGGAAATCGCACTGATGTAGTTAATAAATTCAAAACTTTAGTTGTGATATTCAGTGATCATATGCCCCCGAGGATCTGGTAGAATCCAAACTAGTGCCTACAATTGGTGTGTTGTGCCGATACAGAAACTTTCTTCCTCAGCGTAAAAGGCTCCTAATTGACCGCCGCCGCGGTAGCTCAGTGGTTATGGTGCTCGGCTGCTGACACGAAAGACGCGGGTTCGATCCCGGCCGCGGCGGTTGAACTTCTTTGGAGGAGAAATTCTAGAGGCCCGTGTACTGTGCGATGTCAGTGCACGTTAAAGAACCCCAGGTGGTCGAAATTTCCGGAGCCCTCTACTACGGCGTCTCTCATAGCCTTAGTCGCTTTGGGACGTTAAACCCCATAAACGAACCAAACCAACCTAATTGACCATTCACTGTTTTTATCGTATGTTCTATACTGTTTTCTGATGTGCGGTATACTACCTCTGCAAATATCGAGAGAGAACCGAGGTTTCAAAATGCAGTGTTTCGAGTAATATAAAATGCCGCGATAGGTCACCATACAGCTCCTTTTTTGCAAAAGTTTGGTTTAATTAGGTTCGATAATTTTTACAGTTACCGACTGTGCAGGGCACTGGGAAACGAAAAAGAAAAGAAGGCAATTTTATAAGGTAGATGCCATCCGTCTCAATTCATACACCTGTCCGACACGAAATCCAGAATATTGGCAGCAGATTAAACAGCATCATATCCGGCGACTCCATGTTGCGTTATTTGCTTCCAAGGGTGCTAGATGACTTTCACCAAATGGGCCCTGCTGTGGTAACCCTTTTATCCTGCGCGGGATAAAATTTGTGAAGCGGAAAACTTTTTTTTTGTACGGGTAGAATGGCTGACGCAGAAAATTGTAATTGCTGTTCGTTGTTTTGTGTTTTCAATTTTTTTTTTGCGTGTGTGTATCTTTGTAAGTTAATATTATTAGTGTTTATGTGACTAACAAGTGTTTCGTAGTTTTCTCGAAGTTTAGTTGAGCGCGCTGCCAAGCCTGCCAAGCTAGTTCAGAGAAACACCCAAAAAGGGGGGATCTCAAAGCTTCATAAGAAGGGCACCCACGTGAAGATTTCTCGGATGCGTTCAGGGTCCCCTGCACACTGCAGGAGCTGTAATATTTGTGGTTTGCCGTGTAATTTCCTAGGAAACGGCTTTACATTTTTCTCGTACCAAAACCTAAGTTTGCTGTAACTTTATATATCTCTGACTTTTGCTGCGGTGACAGTTTCATAAATAAAAAAACTGCAGCCATTCTTTCAATTAAAAATTAAATTTTCTCGTGTTTTGATGCTCGACATAATGTTAAAATAGATTAAAGATCAATAAGTGAACAAAAATCGTACTACCGGGTTAGCTTAATTATGGGCCTGAAAGGGTTGAGACACAGCGATAAGGCCAGTGCGAGGTCAATGATTAAAGCTGCTGACTATGCCGCGATGACGTGGCTAGTGCGTGGCGTTTCGCGAACTGTGGCGATGACTGTGGCGATGACTGTGGATGCACGCACCAATAAGATGTACAGCCTTTGTCAAAAGTTTGGAGCCCAGGGGGTTTTCTTTTGAGCCACACTGTGTCGTTCTTAACGGATCTCTCGCGCTCCAAATTTCTTGGACATGAGAATATTTGTGGTACTGCCTCCTGCAATAGGCAGGACTTCCATGAATGCTCTTGGAGTTCCAGTATAAAGCTTGGAAGTGAACCGCCTGGGCTCTAAACTTTTGACAAAGACTGTACGTATACATAAATTATCTCCCGGACGAAACAACGCAGAGGTGGGCTGTGGAAGTCAGAAAAAAGAATAAGAAAATTGGTGGTAGGTGTGTGTGGGTGTTTTAGCTGGCGCATTCTGATAGGCATTCTCACGCATAGGCTCGGAAGAGAGATGAACACACTGGCACACAGGCAGACATGCGTGCATTATTTTTACGCGCTTGACGGCGCAGGAAGGGGGCATGCTCACTTGCGTTGCTTGCGTCACGCCGTCGGCATCAGAGGAAACCGGCGTCGGCGGCACGGTGCCCTCTTGGAGGTCAACGAACCGGCGTCTGCCCTTCTCCTCTTCCTGGGGCTTTTCCGCATAGAAGCACTTCCTCCTTTCCACTGCGGGATCCTTCTGTGTTCTTCAGGCCGGCCACGCCTCTTCAAAATGCGCTTTCACCCTCTCGTTTGCGAGGCGTTCTTCTTTTGAGTCGAACCGTTGGCCTCCGGTGGTGCGCGGCACTGTTTAATAGGCGCAACTCCGCAGAAAGCCTTATTGGATTCCTTAAAGGGGCCCAGAAACACAATGTTAGTTGACTGTTTTGCCTGTTGATCGCATACAGTGAGTTACAATGGTGCTATTAGCGTCGGTAATACCGCGTATATTCCGTTTTTTTAATATTTTAATCTCCTCCCAAAAACAAATTCATGGCTCTGATGTTGTCCCCACACAGTGACGGGTTTCAGCAGCTGATATGACATCACCTGGCGCGAGCTTGATGATTGGACAAACAGTAAATACACTGCAAATTGTGTGAATAAATAGAGAGACATTTTGTCACCTGTCGGTGTTTTATATTACATCAACAAAAACAACTTGTCCGTCTTAGATAAAAGCCCCGCAAAGCAAGTAAAATAAAAAATACACCACCAGGGGCTCTGGCATGGAAACGACGCTGCCAGTCTCGGCAAGAACGAGTTACAGAGAGCAGGCAACCATGGAGTGCAAACTTCTGTGGCGTGCTCTGGCAGATTGTTTTCATTGGTTGCGCCAGGTGCCGTCACTGGGAGAGCGAAATAGGAGTGGGAAGCCCCGCCAAAATCTAGTTGGGGACAGCGTTTTGTTTGCTTGTATTTTGAAATTTATTCATTGAATACCTCCCGTTCCTGTGCATCGATTCCTGTAATTCATTTTAAGTCAGCATCTGTGTGACATAAAGAATCTACCTGAAGTATAGCCGGTATCCCCCCAAGCAGTGTTTCGCAGCTCCTTTAAGGATAAAGGCCAGTGAGGAACGTAATAAAAAAAATGAACAAGAATGTTGTGCGTGGATTGAAGTAAGCCCGCTACTCTAAACACCATGGAGCTAGCAAAGCACACGGTCGGCATTTCAACTCAGATTCGCTTTGAAGTCAGCAGGGCACAGTTCGCAGGTTATGCGTATTTTTTGCCCTATGAGAGCTACGCAAAGCAAGAGCGTAATAAGTGCGCACAAGCGAAGGGCACAGGAAGCGGTTATAGTTTGTGCGCCTGTGTTTAGTTAAAGGTATTCGCCTTGCACCTTGAATTTGGCTTTTGTTTTGTGAGCCTTTTTCTCGGGAGCTGCGATGGTTGAAGTTGTCACATTGACATCATTGTATTCGGGAATAACACTTTTTTACTGTTTAGCAGTTTAGTTTAAGTACAATTAGATTTTTTTAATTTTTGAAGTTTCATCACTAGAGCTACCAATTTTTAGGCTCGACTGGGCAATAAACGTCCTGTGGAATAAGCTTTCCTCCATGAATTTTGAAGATTCGGCTCCTCTGTCTGTTTATGAAATAGTGGGCAAAAATGCAGCGCCTGGCGTTTGGGTTCCAGAGATAAAAAGGGTAAAACGTTGCAGAAATTGGTGCTTTGAGGCAATTGGCTTTAAAGTGAGAAAGAGAGCATCATTAAAAAACTTTACTGAGAAAAATGGACTGATTCACGCTTTCAATAACCACCAACCAGGGGGTCACCGCCTCAGTCGAAATTTCTTTGTTTGCCTCCCAGCTTTTCTGACCTCTTTTGTCGTCATGCGGGTAGTCCTTTCCGCAACATGGTCTTCGCCGGTCAGCCTCACAAAGTCAATGCGCTGTACATTATGAAGGAACGCAGCTCAAAATGACGGGGCAGAAGAGAATAGACACACGAGCACTGGTAGCATCGCGGAGTGACACCAATCGACTTCAAAGCGTCGCCTTGGACAATGCTTTAGTCGTTTAAAGCAAGCACAGCATCCATCCTGGCTCTTTTCATCGCCGCGAAGCAAAGTCTTTGAAGACTAATTTGTGTTTTGTGTCTTTTTATGCAGACATTTTTTAATCCGATAGTATTGTAGTACCAATACCCGCCGACGTCCGGTGTCAATAAAGTCGCTGATCGGTCGAAAGACTTCAGGTGGCCTGGTGGCTTCATCACAACCTGCCCTGATTACTTATTCAGCGAGAGAGGTTACGTGGTATTGTGTCGTCTTCGCAACCTGCCTGCCGTGGCAGGTGGCAATTCAATTAGATTGGTCGAGCGACGTCACGTGACCTTGTGACGTCATAACAACCTGGCTACCGGGTTTTGAGGAACCTATTTTCTGGACAGCAATCTATATAGAGAATCGAAATCAAAGACAAAAAAGCGATATAGGCAAACGTCGGCACCGTCGCAACGTCGCGGATACCTGCTACTGCTGCTAGTAGTCCAAATATGGCGGTTGATGGACCTACAGTTGCAAATAAACTGAAGCAGACAGACAGAGAAGCTGCAACAGATGCTGGGACAAATCTGAAATCTGATGCTACAGCAACGGTCGATAACGACCACCTTTATTCATCTGCGTGTGCTGCCGGTTGCACGAGTTTTCAGTATTAATAAGTAGCGGTGGACGCTACGGCCGGCGTCGGGCTCTGTTGCTTAGATTGTTGCTTTCGATTGTGGCTTTGCTCTGTTGCTTTCGTCATTAATCCTAGGACACAATGTAGCCAGCTTACAAGGGGCGGAAACCACTACGGGGATCCTGTATTTATTCGCAACCTTCTTCATACCGTGTGCTATTTGGTGCGAGTACGGTACGACTGCTGGTCTCACCCTCCTTTTACCTTCCTGAGTATCATTTCTTTTTTGGCTTTTAAACTTGTGCCGATATAACTATCTGCGGAAAACCTGCCTGTTGTAACCGTGCGATCTGCAGTTGGAAGCTTTCTTGCATGCAGTGCTCACTCACGCGATTTCTTTATGGCGGATTCTAATCCTGATGTGGCTGTGGCCCGTTTTACTGTCTTGGAGTGATCTGAGTCGTAGGACAAAAGCTCTTTTTGGCTTTGACGTCTGTACATCCAGCAGAATCTGTCTCGTACCAGGTCCAAGAACTGTCAGAATGGACCAACTAGCCCGGCAAAAAGTTCTACTTAAAAGTGTTCGTTTCTGGTAACCTAAGCGAATCATTTTGAAACAAAGTCATTATTTGGCTGACACTTGTTGATGAGCACGGTTTGCAGAACTGAAACAGTGTGCGACAAGTTTTTATATGCAGTCAATCACTTATCGCGTATGTATGTTTATAAAGCAAGATTTACATGCACTAAGCGAATACACGAATACAGACAAGAAAAGTATGAAAAAATATCACTGAATATATAAATATAGCTAAGAATAAGTAACTACAAATTAAAAAGAAGCTCGAAGTCTCCCCCTCACCCCTAATCAAAAAGAAAGTTCTGGGGTCCTTGAACCTGGCTTTCTTTAACATATTCACTGACATCGTACAGCACACAGTCGTCTTTTTTTTTTGCATTTAGCCTTGGCGAGAGCGTACCCCCACGCTGCACGGGTGACACCTGACGACTGTGACAACGGCGAAAACGACGCCGATGGCCGTTTGCGGCTCCGAGGACCTGGCGAACTCCGAACCTGTTCCCCGCGTTCCTCTCAGCGTGTATCTGAGCGGACTGCTCTCCCCAGTGGCAAGAAAAAAAAAAATGAGAGACTGATTATGCACGTTTTATTATTATTTTTTCTTGCGCACTCGCCCGTGCTGCGCCACTGCTATTGCTACCGGGCGGCCGCTTCGCGAGTATCCCGGAAGTGACCCGAATGGCTCCGCGCAGAAAACGTGCGGTTGCGCATAAAGAACCTTGGCAGTGAACGTCCCCTGGAGGGGAAAGAAAATGAGAATGCGTGAAAGTGTTATGAAGTTGGTCGGCCGAGCTTGGCGCTGCTCTGCCCCGGCTGGCTTCGCTTACGATGCGCTGGTATACGCGAACTGCTTCTCATGCCCTCTTGCTTCCTCCAGTATTCGCGACCTAGATTTTTTGGCGTGGACAGAAAAAAGAAAAGTACGGTTTCATTGAAATGCATGCGCATCTCTTCGTCTTTCCTTCCCTTTCTTTTTTTTTTTTTTTGCCCCCCTTTGTTCGTCCTTCATAACGGGGTAAGAGCTGAAGAGTAGAGCACGTGAGCTGTACTGATGAGTATGCCGAGAGGATTCTTGCAGACATTTCCGCTTTAGTTCCTCGAAGTGTTGACTAACTATCCGTATAGTCGGTGTCTGGCGACGTGTCGATTGCGTAGTCTGGTTTGGTTTATTGGGGTTTAACGCCCCAAAGCGACTCAGGCTATGAGGGACGCCGTAGTGGAGGGCTCCAGAAATTTCGACCACCTGGGTTCCTTAACGTGCGCTGACATCGCATAGTATGCAAGACTTTAGGCACAGCTTACGGCTCTCAGAAATCGCGGTGTCAGGTGCGAAATCGCGCATGCAGGTTATATCCAATGGATTGTCCGGTTTTTTGCGAATTTAGTAGGCTTTCTAGTACAATAGAAAGTTCGTGATTGGTTTCAGAACAGTCTCTGAAAAAGCAGCGCTTACGTGTTGCTTAACGCGCTATACTCAGCGAGAGCTGTCGCTGAATGGAGCTGCCTGTTCTTTGCTAATACCTGAAGTCGACAGTAAAGCCTAACAGACCTTGTGGCAAACTGAGCTGCCATAACGATTGCAACGAGCGCGCGCTGACCTGAGTCGAGCTGGTGACATGACTGGACGTTGACGGCCTACGCTCTGAATCTGCCGAACTCCTTTTTTTTTATTTTTTGAGACCCTTGTGAATGATAATGAGGTGCGCCTCCTCTCAAGCGTTCCTGCCTTTGGAATGCGGCATTCGCTTCGGCCCCCATTCGGAACTATTTCACCGCGACGTCGTGAATCTGCACAGTGGGATATGGGCTCCTGAAAGTCTCGATACACTTGCTGTTGCCACTGCGGCAGAATGCTTTGCTTTCAGGCATCCTCTCATGCTAGACCGGTGGCTTAACGCTAACGTGTTCGATCTACAGTCATGTGAAACGGGACAGTACTCACTGTAAGGGCTAACAGCACCTTAACAGAACAAAAAAAAACCTGTCAACCAGAAAACAAGCAAATGAAAGAAGAAGTAATCACTTGAATATTTTCTTCGTTAATGCATTTGGCAATAATTAATTTAGGCCTTAATCGTGTGCAGAAAGAGATTCCATTTCAGCTGTTATTGTATTTAGCGAAAAACAAGTTTAAGCTTTGCGCTGTGCTCTTTCGTCCGCTGCCTTTCTTCATCTTGTATTTTTCATCGTCGGGCCATCATTACCACCACCACCAACGGCTACACCAGCATCAACAGTCACTATCATCCATCACTAACCTAGTCAAGTACACTGTAGGACAGACGCCTGGCGGTCTATAGCCTCCAGTTAATCGGTTCTTTTTTCGCTAGCCCCAACAACTGATTTCCTAATCTCGTGTGTCCATCTCAGATCTACTCAGCGTCCCACTGCGTTGCACATTTAGGCGCAATCCGAAGTGCTAATGTCTTCATTTCTCTGCGCGTACCACAGTAAGCACGCAGCTTCCCCGCGAGAACGACAGGCTCTTTCTTTAATACCGTTCGAACGTCGGGAAAACGTACGTATTATACTGAGCGTAGCATATATATACTATATTCAGGTTGCCCGAGGCTACGATGGCGTCCACTGCGTGCTCAAGGGCGTGGCCCGTGCATACCCCGTGCTCGGCAACTCTTTCTGTACACCTGTGACGCGTCGTTCCCACGGGGCTCCTGAAAATAGTGTCCCCTTCGTCTCGTGTACGTGCACGTCCAAACCAGAGCAAGCGCCCAAAGGCGATGCTCGGTGAGAATTGAGGCGCGCCTAATTGCGGCTAATCACCGTCCTAAAGAGCAGCCAAGGCGCGTCCAACACCGCCACCAAACGGCTCATCGGCACGGATGTATCTTTCTTTTCTTTTTTGCTTTGGTTTATAGCCTTGCTTGTAAAGGCTGGGAGATGCGAGTGGCTGCATGCTATACAACGAAACAGGGAAACTGAAGCAGTGCGATGCGCGCGTGTTCTCAGCCATTTGCGTAGTGTATACAGCAGTCGCAGTGCTGACCGCGAATTGTGTATACAGTTTTGCCTTCCCGTATAGAATTTCGCCCGACCGAAGGAGACGGACGATCGAGGAAGTGGAGAAACCGACGTGTACGTGCTCGTGGGTATAGGCTTGGCTTCGAGCGATTAATTTTGGAGCTAAGTAGCCGCCCTCCGAGATGACGTGTACTGCGAACGGGTTTAGGTGCCGATAAATTACACCGAAAGGGTATCTTTTTTTTTCGTTATCATTTGTCTTTGTTCTTTGGGGAACGGCTTTTGTTGAACAGGTGTTGCTTCAGGCGCACAGGTTTGCTGGGTGTGTGCACGCTACATGTGGGAAAACCCGGCGCACGTGCTGCTGATAGACCTTAAGTGAGTGTAAGGGGAAAAGGGAGAGAAATGAGGACAGAATTAGCAGCGCACTGAGAGAGTGACGCACGTGCTTGTCCGAAGACTGGAAATTGGCGCCTTCACGCTTTTCACGGGCGTGCCAATGGGTATCTCCGTGTCAACAACTTGGAAGAAAAGTGCTCTTTTCAAAAGGTTTGGTTTAGTTTGCTTTATTGGGCAAATGACAGAATGGAAGAAAAAGTCTAAAAAACACCGCATGCAGACGAAAAGAACAAAACATGCTTGATTCTGTCAGTTCTCGTGATTACGCCTTCTTTCACGAGCAAATTTGGGTTGGGTTATTGGGGTTTAACGTCCCAAAGCGACTGAGGCTATGAGAGACGCCGTAGTGGAGGGCTCCGGAAATTTCGGCCACCTGGGGTTCTTTTAACGTGCACTGACATCGCACAGTACACGGGCCATAACCACTGATCCACCGCGGCGGCGGCGTTTCTTTGTGTTATTTTTATTGTGCCATTTAATAATTTCATTTAATTTAAGCGTACCGTATTAATTACAATGCGGACACCATATCAGGGGGGAATTGGGACAACGCCTGTGCGCCAGCTAGAAAAGCACGAAATATCATACCTCTTGCGGACATAAAGAACCGCCTTTTCTTATACGCCGAAAGATCTCCGTGTACATAGCCGGCGCGTCTTCCAAGGCGTAATCTTAAGCCTGGCCCGCACTCAGTCATGCACTGGATGGTGGCTCGGCTTACCCAATAGCTCCACTGTCTGAACTTCCATCCGACGGGTCAATCGGTGTCCTTAAGATGACGCGCATTTAATTTCGAAACGCATAGGCTGTCCCAAATTGCTGTGCATTTCTTGAGCAATGACCTGTAAACGCCCCGAGGTGATCGAGCGCGCAAACGAAACGGCCGGAAGGAACGCCCTTAGATGGCTGTGGCGCTGTGCTGCTGTCACTTCGCGTGCGGCAGCGCGTCGCACATAGCACGTTCGCTACAGAATTCCGCCTCGCAAAGTAGCAGACGCGCACTGCCGCACTGAGCTGGCAGAACGGCGCGCCCGCTTCCGCTGGAGTGCATGCAAGAGCGGGGAAAGTCGTAGCCATGCCTTCGCAATACAGCAACGGCTGTAACGCTTTAAAGGGCCACTGCCCAGGGTCCGGACATTTTTGAAAAACAAGCCCACTGCATAGATGAGGCATCGAAGATAACCTCTGCAAAATACTAGAGCCATGCGCGCCCCGAAAAGCTGCGAAAATTCAAATCAAAGCCCGTTCGTTCTTTCCTTCCTTCAAAAACGGGCCCGGCCCACTACTCTGCACCCCGCTGACGTCAAGGGGGGCTACTTTCGCTAAAGGCACTCCATTGGTGCATCGTTCTGACTGACGGGAGAAGGTTGGGCGTAGCCTTGGCGTCGCGTCGTCTGCACAAGGCTTTCCGCAGCGCCTTCTGTTCTGGCTCATGCCTACAAACCCGCATGAAGGAACAAAAAAAAAAAAACTGCGGAGGGAGCGTGCGGCGACAGCCTTGAACCCTAGCCATAAAAAGTAAAAAAATAGTAAAACTGAGGGAGTTGGTTCGCCCCCCCCCCCTCCCCCCCCGCCGTGATCACGTCACGAGACGCTCTGCGTGCGCGCTCCCTTCTCAGTTTCTTTTCTTCTATGCGAGCCCCCCAAAACAAGGTTTTAATTAGTAGTGCAGCAGAGCCTTTCCCTCGCTCGCCCACTTGACCGCTCCGCACACACACCGCTTATCTTTCGTGCATCTTGCGTACGCCTTGACTCCAATGAATGACATATGCTTTGGAGCGGAGAAAAGACACAAACACACAGAACACAAACACGCATGGAGAAAAGCAAACGGGCGGTTGCCGGGTCCGCGCTTCGCCGTGTGTTTCGAACACAACCGACTTCCGCCCCTCCGCTCGTGAAACGGTGGGGAGGCCTAAAAGAAAATGAAAAGGTGGCTCGTTAACTGGGAATGACAAACAGATGTATGAAAGGATGCGCTCGCTAACAAGTCTAGGTGGTCGAGCCGATCGCGCCTCTCGATCGTTCAGTGTGCGGAGAAAATGCAAAAACCAAGAAAAGAATTCTATTGAAGGCGGGGCCATGACGTCGCCCTGTGACGCACTCCACAGACACCACGCCTCCGGCTTACACCGGAGAAGGAAGGGGTGATTTTGCCTTGCCGAGCCTACTCGACGAGGAGCGGGAGAGAAGAATTTCGAGGAGGGAATGGAAGGAGAGGAGGCTCGCTCAAAGAGAGGTAGAGAGTGTCTGCTGCGCTGGGGTGGGCACAGGCCCTTTAAAGGGCCACGGACCACCCCAGCTCAGCAGACACTCTCTACCTCTCTTTCAGCGAGCCTCCTCTCCTTCCACTCCCTCCTCGAAATTTTTCTCTCCCGCTCCTCGTCGAGTAGGCTCGGCAAGGCAAAATCACCCCTTCCTTCTCCGGTGTAAGCCGGAGGCGTGGTGTCTGTGGAGTGCGTCACAGGGCGACGTCATGGCCCCGCCTTCAATAGAATTCTTTTCTTGGTTTTTGCATTTTCTCCGCACACTGAACGATCGAGAGGCGCGATCGGCTCGACCACCTAGACTTGTTAGCGAGCGCATCCTTTCATACATCTGTTTGTCATTCCCAGTTAACGAGCCACCTTTTCATTTTCTTTTAGGCCTCCCCACCGTTTCACGAGCGGAGGGGCGGAAGTCGGTTGTGTTCGAAACACACGGCGAAGCGCGGACCCGGCAACCGCCCGTTTGCTTTTCTCCATGCGTGTTTGTGTTCTGTGTGTTTGTGTCTTTTCTCCGCTCCAAAGCATATGTCATTCATTGGAGTCAAGGCGTACGCAAGATGCACGAAAGATAAGCGGTATGTGTGCGGAGCGGTAAAGTGGGCGAGCGAGGGAAAGGCTCTGCTGCACTACTAATTAAAACCTTGTTTTGGGGGGCTCGCATAGAAGAAAAGAAACTGAGAAGGGAGCGCGCACGCAGAGCGTCTCGTGACGGGATCACGGCGGGGGGGGGAGGGGGAGGGGGGGGCGAGCCAACTCCCTCAGTTTTACTGTTTTTTTACTTTTTATGGCTAGGGTTCAAGGCTGTCGCCGCACGCTCCCTCCGCAGTTTTTTTTTTTTGTTCCTTCATGCGGGTTTGTAGGCATGAGCCAGAACAGAAGGCGCTGCGGAAAGCGTTGTGCAGACGACGCGACGCCAAGGCTACGCCCAACCTTCTCCCGTCAGTCAGAACGATGCACCAATGGAGTGCCTTTAGCGAAAGTAGCCCCCCCCTGACGTCAGCGGGGTGCAGAGTAGTGGGCCGGGCCCGTTTTTGAAGGAAGGAAAGAACGAACGGGCTTTGATTTGAATTTTCGCAGCTTTTCGGGGCGCGCATGGCTCTAGTATTTTGCAGAGGTTATCTTCGATGCCTCATCTATGCAGTGGGCTTGTTTTTCAAAAATGTCCGGACCCTGGTCAGTGGCCCTTTAAGGCGTGCGCAGCCCACAGTCTTTGCGTTAGCGCTTGTGTGCCTGTCTGGCTGCAACTGCTGATGTCGTAAAGAAAACTAAAGGGAGATATTTGGAGAGAGAGAGGTAGTTTTAACCCTGGACTCGTGTCCGAGCCGTAGACCAAGAGTTTGCCCCTACAAAAAAGTTTAGAAAGTCTATAGACTGTCCATAGACTTCTGTCTATAAAGTCTATAGGCTGTCTGTACACAAATCCTGGAGAAGAGTCTACAGGCGATACAAATGCCATAGACAGTCTATAGGCGATCTATAGTTTTATGGCCATACACTTTTAGTAGACTTTTATCTATAGACACTCTACAGACAGTAGTGAACAGACAAAAAGAAATATCTATAGGAAGGCAATAGAGTCTATAAGAATTCTATAGATTGTCTATAGACCGTTTCTAGAAGGGTGGTGGGCGCGTTGTTGTGCAGTTGTGCGTCAGAAGGCTCACTGAATCCTCGGCCATGTGGCGGCGTTCTTTGTGTGCCCTTTTCTAGCATTCTATGCTAAAGGGGCGGCTGGTGGAGAGGAGAGCGTGTGTGAGCTTTGTTGTGCTTTCTTCGGCCGCCTTCTTATCGATTTGACCCGAAGACGGTCGCTTAGAGTGTGCAGGTATACTGATTTTGAGCTCTGGTTAATTTTGAGTCACATTCTGGCACTGTTTCTTCCAGCGCTAAAAGTGCCGTTGTCAAGGCGTGCGCCATAGCCCTCAATGCTAGTAGGAAACTAAACAGCGCATTACTAGTGACCTTTAGCGTACCGTGCACTGTGTCGCCATCTCCCTTACAAAAAAAGTTTTAGACAGTCTATAGAATGTCTATCGACTTCTGTCTACAAATTCTATAGACTGTCTATAGACAAAAGTCCATAGGCAATACAAATGCCATAGACAGTCTCTAGACAATCTATAGATTTATGGCCATACACGTTTAGTAGACTTTTGTCTATAGACAGTCTTTAGAGAATGAGTAGACAAAAAGCAATATCTATAAGAAGTCAATAGATTTAATAAGAAGTCTATAGACCATTTTTATAATGGCTCCTTTATACAGGAGCACCGGGAGCCCCACTGAGCGTGCCCCACCGCGTACCGTAAAAAGGCACCCGGTAAGACATTCAGCGTATACGTAATTCCGTACCAGCGCCGGTATCAAAACCATGAACTCTGATGAACTCGGCATAGCGTCGAGGTGAGCATTTGTGCATGAAGACTGAGTGGAGTTGCGTGAGAAAACCATCCCACCTGAGAACATGACAGACATCATGCGAGCAGTCAGATGCATCCCTGACCAGCATTGGTCTGCAGGACCAACGTCAGACCATCCTGCGAGTCCAGATATCAGCGCAAGCCACCGTAGTCCTGAACTAAGGAGTCCGCCCGCCTGACTCGTGCAGCATTTTAAAAACCAATGAAGTTTTATCTCTCTCTCTCTCTCCGTGGTGTCCATGAGAGACTGGAACCAGGAAACGCTTAATCTAAACGGCTTACACCTTTCGCTTTGACGAACGAAACGCGCGCACGCCGCATACTGAGCGGGCAGTGTCCAACGAAATAAGCGGCAGGCAGTTTTGTAGCCATCACATGAGTCGCGAAGCTTTTGGGCACAGTGTTCTTTGAAAGCGAATGCCTAATTTGGAGCGCCACGTTGTCGAAATGCGGGTCACGAACGGTAAAGGCGGTGCGGAAAGTGCGCTTAGAGGGCGATGGTGCTTTAGGGACGAGAAACAACAACGAGGAGCTTTGTTCGCGCATTTTTGTACCTTTAAACGCCCTCAGCTTTGTTGGAGTATAAGCAAGGCGTTCTCTTTGCCATTCTTTGTTTTCTTGTTTATTTTGCCTTCGTGAGAAGCACACGTACAAAATAGAGACAGCAACGAGAGGGTCTTTTTGTGGTTATCACATGAAAGCGCGCATTCAGCTGCTTTGCAGGCTAGGGGAATCTCGTTGTGTGCTGCTCCGATTAGGTTTCATCTGGTGTCACAGCGATTAGGAGAGAGCGGAACGCTCGAACTTAGGCTGGTCTGTCTGGTACTTCCCTCCAAACACTGGAGGTTGTGCGTGGTTGTGTGTGCGCGCGCCTCATAGATGGTCCCGCGCAAAGCCCACCATACGTTCTCATCAGGGAGTCAAAAGCGGGCGGAGAGTGGCGACCGAACTTTCGGAACAAGGAAGCAGCGCCTATGAGCGTGCGTTTGCGGGACAAAAGCGTGGCACTGTGTGCATGTGTGCGTACGTGTGTTCCGCAGTCGTACGAAGCCGAGAACGCACGCACGACCGACGAGGAAGAAGAAAGGCAAAACCCGGACGGTAGGGGGAGCACGCGCAGTCAGTGCGCCGCAGTTCCGGCAGCAGCGAGCTTGGCGCCTGTAAATGCCGGGCTATTGTGTTCCAGCTGCTGCTGCTGGCTGCCGCTGTGTGTGGAACGCGGCGGTGCCTTTCGAAGGGGTCTGTGGGGGAGGGCCGAGGAGGAAGGGAGTCATGCGGAAACAAAAAAGGGTCTGTCCTGCTGAGTCGAGCCGCGTCTTTCGGCCTGTGCGGGCGCTCGTCGCGAGTTGGTTCTGGAGCTCTGTGTCGCGGCCACGTTGGAGGCCGCGCGGACTGTCGTCGAGTTGTAGTCGAGTGTAGAGAGGGAGGGATACCGTTCGCAGCCAGCGGTTGATGCGTGTCGACGCATAGGCTGCTGCGTTATGTTCGAACGGTGGGGCTAAAAATTAACATGCAGAAAACCAAAGTAATGTTGAATAGCCTAGCAAGGTAACAGCAGTTCCCAATTGGTAGCCAGGTGCGGGAAGTAGTAAGAGAATGTCTATTTAGGGCAAGTAGTGACAGCTGATCCGGATCATGAGAGGGAAGTAACTAGAAGAATAAGAATGGGGTGGAGCGCATATGGCAGGTTCTCTCAGATCATGAATGACAGTTTACCAATATCCCTGAAGAGAAAAGTATACAACAGCTGTATCTTACCGGTACTCACCTATGGGGCAGAAACGTGGAGGCTAACGAAGATGGTTCAGCTTAAATTAAGGGCAACGCAGCGAGCCATGGAAAGAAAAATGATCGGTGTAACGTTAAGAGATCGGAAGCGGGCGGAGTGGGTAAGAGAACAAATGCGCGTTAATGGTATCCTCGTTGAAATCAAGAGGGAGAAGTCGGCTTGGGCAGGGCGTGCAATGCGAAGGCAAGATAACCGCTGGTCCTTAAGGGTAACGGAGTGGATTCCAAGAGAAGGCAAGCGTAGCAGGGGGCGGCAGAAAGTTAGGTGGGCGGATGAGATCAAGAAGTTTGCAGGAATACGGTGGCCGCAACTGGCAAATGACAGGGGCAGTTGGAGAGACACGGGAGAGGCCTTTGCCCTGCAGTGGGCGTAGTCAGGCTGATGATGTTGATGATGATGATGTCCGATTACAAGAGGAAGAGGAAATGAGCGGCGGTTTTAGGAACGAACGTACAAGTGCAAAAACGACGTACCCTCATGTTTTGCTCGTCCTTTGAACAGCTTAGCTCTTGAGAGATGAATAAAGATTATTGGTCTCTCCATTGCAACATATTGTCATGGTGAATCCAACCGTGATGACTCCAGGCTAAAAATGCGGTCTCTATTCGTTCTGCAAACGCTGGCGAATTTTGCGGTTCTTTACCGTGATGGCGTTAGGGCCCCCCTTCAGCGGAAAACTCGGCGTCGGCGGCGGCGTGAGCGAGAAATCCGTAGAAAACCAGGTGGCCCGCCTGCCATCTAGCTCACGTGACCTTGTGACGTTTTTGCAACCTGCTCACCGTGGCAGGGGGCAGTTAATAATTGGCCACAAGAGGTTGTTCCGGATAAGCAACCTGGGTCTCACAATCCCCACCAATGGCTGTGTTGGAAACAGCCGCCTGTCGGGGCAGTGGTGCATCGGTTAAACGCTGCAGCACTTCGCCTGGAGTTTTGTGAGGACTCCCAGCGATCAATAAATGTAAAGTAGAGAATGACTAATTCCGCATATATCGCCACTTACCCATTAAAGCTATGGCGTCATACACTTTAAGGCGGCGCTTAACTGTCTCCTTAATTTTTATTTGGCACAGTCAACAGTCTTGACATACATTGCGGGACGCGGTTTATCAAGCCTCTATGCGTATACGTCCGTATATACTACTGATCGTGTGCATTGCTAAAATGCCTTTAGCTGTCACTATTCTATCCTGTGCTATCCTGTCCTATACCATCCTGTTCACTTCTGTGCTATCCTATCCTATACAGTCTATACTGTCTTAACCGATCATCTTCCACTCTATGTTATCATCTGTCGTGGTTATCTGCATATTTTTCTTTGAGCAGGTTCCATATCTGTGACGCGCACGCACGGATAGCCGGGCCGACTTGGAGTTGAGAGAAAGCGGGTGGTGGGCTGATGTAGAGTGTAAATTGGGCCGGTCTTTCTTTAGAAACCTGCGTTGGCTTTGAACTGACTTACGTGCGTGCACAATTAAAGCCCGGTGTCAGGTAATTAAAGCTTCGGCGAAGATGTGTTCAGCACGAATCTCCGCACTATGACCATTTCTCGGCTGTGTTGGCGCGCGTGTCGATACGAAAAATTTTCTGGTCACGGGGTCCGCGGCCAGAGTGAATCCATCAAGGTTTCGATCAGACAACAGTAGTGGGAAGCCGCCGCGGTGGCTCAGTGGTTATGGTGCTCGGCTGCTGACCCGAAAGACGCGGGTTCGATCCCGGCCGCGGCGGTTGGATTTCTTTGGAGGAGAAATTCTAGAAGCCTGTGTACTGTGCGATGTCAGTGCACGTTAAAGAACCCCAGGTGGTCGAAATTTCCGGAGCCCTCCAATACGGCGCCTCTCATAGCCTTAGTCGCTTTGGGACCTTAAACCCCAATAAACCAAACCAAACAGTAGTGGGAATTGAGATCCGGCCTGGATTTCGAGCAAAATGAAAACCGGCCATTTTGTGGCACATTCCTTCGAACAGTGTAGAACGTGCGCGCCATTGATGAAACTCACAACCACTGGCTAGTGTGAGCTTCTGAAGTCTCACTAGACCCCGGTAATCGCACGTTATGCTGAGAGAATTGCAGGGAAAAAGGCAGGAGCAGTTCGACATGTCCTTGCGCCCGAAAAGTGGTTTTGGGCTACAAAGAAGGTGCAGCGCTATTTACTGCCGTGCAGTTGCAATACCAATTTCTGTACTGAGCAGATGGAGAACGATGCGTTCAGTGGAGAGGTACGTAAAATGCAAGCATCGAAAACAATTACGCGGAAAGCTAGCACCTACGGAAAAGCGCCTCTGCGAGCGCAGGCAGTCAGACTGCCTAGCACGAACGCCTTAAATTTAAGCCTTAATGCGCCTGAAGGGAGGGGACTGTGGAAGAAACAGTCCAGTGGGTAATTCGCATCCCCCCCCCCCCCCCCCCCCCTCCTTCTCTAGAGCCATTTTACTGATCATTATCCCTCTTTATTTACGCACACCAGCGATGGCGGAAGAGCACGCCATTACTTGAGCCCCACCGTTCTCGGCAGCGATGCGCACGCGCGCGATCCACGCACGCGCATGCAAAGGTTGTTGCCTGGCTGGGAGCAAACGCGGTAAGGACCTGGCGGCGGCACCTGGAACAGGCCAACGGAGGCGGATGTTTTTGCTTTCTTTCTTGGTGGTTGCATCCGCAGTCAGGTATAGGGGTATTCCCTCTTTGCCGGAGCCGAGGAGCCGCCTAGCTAGACCGCAGTTTTTCTTGTCTGAAAAGCGCGCCGCACCGTCTGGTCCTTGGGATTGAAGCTTGCCGCCACTACTGCTGCTGCTACTTCGTTCGCTCTTCGTCAACTTCGTGTTCCGTTCTATACTTGCCGCCACCACTGGCGGGACCGCTGCGTTTGGTTGAGGCAGGACGGTCGCAGCTGTCTCGGACTGAACGAAGTGGAACGAACGACTGCTACGTCTGCTCCTGTGGTCCTTCCTCTGTGTTTGTGTTTTTGGTGCGGTTTGGTTTTCGCAGTTCTGAGCGCCCTTTATATTCACTGACTCTCCAGCGTCAGGCCTGTTCCTCTGTTGACCGAGCCACGGAGCTTCGGAGCGAGTCTGCGGTTTGTCCTCGAATGTGGCCGCGAGCAAAATCGCGTGGGACCCAGTGATGTCGCATTCGGGGAATTTTTCTTTTTTAGGGGAATATCAACTGGGAAATTTGAAGAAGAGGGGATTTTTACGGAGTTCTATAGAATTTGAGGTACTCAATTGTCTCTGTTTCTTAAGTTGACGGGCATTTTCGTGCTAACTGAGGAAATTTTCGGTTACGGCATGGAATGCAGCACTGGTTACGGCACTGGTTTGGCTTGTTTCTGCATACATAACGAATCAGTGGAGTGAAGTGGAATGAAGGAGAGCTGAGTGAAATGTGGTGAAGTGGAGTGGAGTAGAGTTAAATGAAATAGAATAAAATGAAGTGAGATTGAGAGAAATGAAAAGAGTGGATGAAATGAAGGAATGAATGAATGAATGAATGAATGAATGAATGAATGAATGAATGAATGAATGAATGAATGAATGAATGAATGAATGAATGAGGGAAAGGCTTTAGCCCTCTGAGCATATATACGACGTCATGGCACTCTCATGGCGCTGATCCAAGTCACCAAGTCTGCGTTCTCCAGGAGCTGCTGAGCTATGGGCCATGCTTTACAAAAAAAAAAAAAAAAAGCAGCACCGTGGGAATTTTTTCCGGTGCCCATCGCTTATCTCTTGCAAAAACAAAGCAGAAGAAATGCGCTCACTTCATCAAAAACAACTACAATAATGCGTGCCGTTTCTGCTGTCGGCAGTGCGTTTGCGCTTAAAGGGTCAGTCTACTCACCGAGATGAGTGTATAAATAATGGCATATTCTGGTAGTTGGCACCCTATAACATCAATAACGAGGGGTCTGCGCCCGGTTTAGGCAGGAATTTATATTTTATTTCGGCGTTAAAAGTCGCGTAAAAAAGCTTGGTGGCGACCCCAAACGTTCATTTTGTTCAAGAAAGTGGTAGTCTTTTTTTGTAGAAGCATAAGTGAATATACTACGTACCATTTGTATGCCCCAATGTCAGAGAAACGCACGTTTTGTTCTAGGAAACTGTAGAAGGCGTACCGCTCGCTTTTTCTGTAAATCACATGATTATTTATAGTTACACGTACGCAAAACGCGGGCACATTCCCACTTTTAGTTCAGCGTATGCTAGCAGAGACGCAAAAATAAACTCAGCCTATAGTGGCGCCATCTGGTCGTCAGGACGGGAACCATTGCTGTAAACAAACCGACCCTCCACTTAAGCCTAGGAGCGGCAGAATCGTCACTCTAATTATTAAAATAAAGCAAATTTATCTCTTATATGTTTTCTTATAGGCGAGATGAGACGAAGCGAAAGACAGGCGCCCCGTTTATGGCCAGTGAACGCACTGAAAAAGGCAGCAACAACGAGAATTCAGTCCGAAGCGAGAGGTCCGGCTTCGACGGGCGCCGCCATGTTTGTCGCCGCGCGGCGGAAATCCAGATGGTTGCCAGATGAGACTACCATCTCATACAGATGTGTTCCCACATTAATAAATTCTATTTTAAAATGTTCTACCGCACTCCTTGGCACCACAGCTGGCTAAACGGTAATTTGAGTAAAGAGCTATCGGTTGCCGCAAAGAAAATATGGTCGATAAAATTCAGTAGACTGACCCTTTAAGGACGGCGAAGTTTTGAAACTAGCGCCACTTCTTGTCTGCGCTTGCTTTCATTGAATCATTGTCTTCTCGCGTTTGTTATGACAATGACCCTTTCATTCACGGCCTACACAAACGTGTACGCAGCTTGTTTCGTGCCGGCTTCTGTTATACTGCTGGCATGCAGTGTGCCACAAATGATTGGAATTTATTTTGAACCCTTTCCGATAAGGCACGTAAAACCATTTTAACCTGCAGGCTTACGAAATGGAAGCAGGAAACCGTTTTTTAGATGGGCACTTCGAGTTTTCCGTAGGCGGTCTCCGGAACGTATGTGTATCTGAAATCCCTAAAGTAAGCTTTATTTTTCGCATAATGACTTCTTTCAGAAATTAGGCTGAAGAAGCGTAAAGTACTTCCTTAAAACTGCATAATCACGAAGTGCATGTATTAGCACTTGAGAAAATTCGGACAATTAATCTCATAATTAATGTGTTCTATTTATAGCCGTACTCCTTATAAAAATCTGAAAATTTGAAACGTCTCCTCCATCAGGGTCATAATTCATGATTGCCGGTGATGACGGCTTCAAGTTTTGTCACGCTTAGATTTAACAACATGACCTTTCATTGGCGCCTGCTGCCCCGCCGCGGTGGCTCAGTGGTTATGGTGCTCGGCTGCTGACCCGAAAGACGCGGGTTCGATCCTGGCCGCGGCGGCTGAATTTCGATGGAGGCGAAGTTCTAGAGGCCCGTGTACTGTGCGATGTCAGTGCACGTTAAAGAACCCCAGGTGGTCGAAATTTCCGGAGCCCTTCACTACGGCGTCCCTCATAGCCTGAGTTGCTTTGGGACGTTAAACCCCAATAAACCAAACCAAACCATTGGCGCATACGATCCGCACCCAAATTTTCAAGCTCGTTTATTTACTGAACTTTACGCATGTCCTGATCTCGCCACCTCGCTAGATCGTGCGAACGGCTGATTAACTGAACGGCAGCGGTTTTAGATCGAGGAGAACATACTCGTACAACGAGTTTTTCGTCCGTAGTTTTATCTCAGGTTGAGCGGCGTCACGCTAATGGAAACAGGGAATTTCAGCAGACCGAGGAAGAGTGCAGAGACCGTATCTTCTGATACGGGACATCGTATCCGGAGGTCCTGGAACTGCATACTAGGCGCTATCGCGTATCGTGTGTTGCCGTCTGTCATACGTTGCATAGCCACAGATGACTGGCCATGAGCATGGTCGACTGCTTTCGCGGCTGAGCGGCCTCCTTCCCTCAGCCAAGGACCAAGGTTGCAGGATTTCCACGATATAGTGCTGTATTGTATGTGTGGCATTTGTCTGTATTTCTGCCTAAGATTTTCTTTATGGATTTCCTATATATGGTTCCTTCTGTCTGCAGTCTGTAAACAACTCGCCAAAGTTTCGTTGATATATTGTTTCGTACGTGACAAACAACTTACATTTGTAGTCCAGCTCCCTTGCATGCCCACAAAACATCAGTAGCACACTTGATGTCACTATACTCCGTTTCATACATAGCAGGCAACGCTGCCAAGCTACCGCGCCTGTTCGCGCAGGCTAAGTCCGCGCGCAAAAAGTAGTTCGCCATACAACCAAAGCGAGCACAAACATATTTCGTAGCGACAAATCTTAAGTGCTGTGACTGGCGCCTCCTGGACTTCGTTTTACCTCTTGCCACATTTTGGTCCTGCGACTTGTCGAGATTTCGAGAAGCAAAAAGTACAAGTGGCGGTGTGATACACGGTTGTAGGGTGAATCGCTTCTACTAAATCCGCGCCCAAAAAGTAGTTCACTCTCCGTGAAAATTGTGGTTAGAGAGCCCGAATACTGAGCGCCTCACAGTTTCGACCGTGATTTTCAATGCTACTACATCGTTTTATACCGCTCTTTGTATTCGTCCAAACAATTACCGGAGTTTAGAGAAGAACGAATGGTACGTGGCGGAGTAATATGGTTTCGCGGACGCACTACTTCAGCAACCTCCGCAGCGTTGCCTGCTATGCATGAAAAGGAGTATAGTCGACTCGCGCTTAGAACTCATTCAGGCCTTGTGATTTTCTTTCGAACTTCCTGAAATTTAGGTGTACTTGTGGTTCTACCAAGAAATTAACGATTTTCAGGACCCATAGGGGGCGCTTCTGTTTATCGATATGGCGGCGCTAGGGAGGATTGCTTATAGGCGCAGGCTTCGTAGCATCGTGCTTGTTGTAAAAGTTCCCGTTAAACTTGCGCTTGTTAGATGGTCTTGGCGACCCCGTATGAGTCAGGCGTTCGTAAATCGCTGTCTGGCATGTGAAAACGACTGGGGTTCACTGAATGCGGAGCGGTGGAAAGTGGGCGCGTACTTTCGAGGAATTTAATATCAATAACATCGACGTTGGAGACTTATACCAGGGAGGAATGACACAACTGATAGCGCAGTTTTTCGCATTTAGCACTACAGGTAAGCAAGACTCAGCGGCTGTCGTGCGGCTCGCGCAGAAGACTAGCTGGAAACGTCCTCATTGTCCAATTTTGCGCTTTTTCGTGGTCATAAATGTTAGTGACCACGCGCTGCTTTCGATACGAATACAAGTTTTTAGTAGTGCCTACAGGTGGGGAGCGAGAACAATCAGGTCGCTTTAAGCGCGCCGCACTGTTTGTTCGTTAGGAGTGGATGGCAGGCACGTAATGACTGTAAGACCATTATGATACAATCTTCATGCATGAAGAAGGCGGTTTTTGCGAACGCCACCACGTGTAAACATGGTGTTTGCAGAGCGCGCCGTGCCACAATGGGGCGCGACTACTCGACAAGAGTGACCTTATTGAACTAATGACTTTCTCAGACGAGCTCCGTCTTGTCTCCCTCTCTTGTGTTGCGTCCCCCAACGATGGGACTCAAAGTGGCGAAGGAGCGCCGCAGCTCGTGGTGGTGGGAATGCGATATCTGGGTTAATTGTGCGAAGTGGCAGTGTGCGCAGCCGTGTTCAAAGTAGATACGCACGAGGAAACGCCCGTGCAGGCCTGTCGTCGTCGCACTGTCGCAGATTAAGGTCACACAACGACCGGCGTTACATGCGTCGCTGCCGGCGAGCAAATTTAATTAAGGGAGACTCAAGCACCATCGCTCCGGTTGTTCTCGATGGAGGAGAGACGCTGGTCGCGTGCGCATGTTCAGAAAGGAAGGCGAGGTAGGCGTTCTCGGGACAAGAAATTGAAAGCGACTACATGCATGTGTATGGGAGCAGAGTCGAGGCCCACGTAGGGGGGCTACGAAAGAGCGCCGAGAACAGAGTATGGCCGTCTTGTAGCGCGCAGGGCGCCATAACCTTGAGCCTGAATGTATCGTCCCCTTTCATCACTGCGTATATGGTTGAACCTCGTTATAACGAAGTTGAAGAGGCCCGGTGATTACTTCGTTATAGCCGTAGCTTCGTTATAGCCCGTATTGACCGAGCTTCCTAAGGGGAATCGTCATTCCTTCGTTATATCCATTATTTCGTTATAAACCCTTTCGTTATAACGAGGTTCGACTGTTTCATTTCGTTGCAAAGCTGCACCTCCGTGGCACGCACAATTTCACTGCAGTTTTTTTTTTTGTTTTCTGTTTCGTACGACAAAGCGGGCATGAGCACGAGGGAAGAGTCCGCTTCAGAGGCTCTTGGCCATAGAATACATAGTATGGAGCATGGTTGAAAAACAGCGCACAAAAGACTAGACACAAGAGTAAAGGCGACGACAGGACAAGCGCTGAACTCACAACTAAGGCTTTATTGCGAAAACCTGGGTATATAAGGAAGGCATAATACATGAAAACAAAATTGAACAAACAAAACTATGACAATGATAAAACTAGCGTGCGCCCGAAGCCCAAAATCTGCCAAGAAGCGTGATCTCGTTATCACTTAAAGCAACCGAAGGTTTGCTAACGCAGCCCCGTTGCTCCGTTGCGATGAAGTATGCTTCTGCTACTTCCCGCGTGGTTTGATCTCTGTGAGAATACAACACCTTTGCTTGACTTAACAAAGCAGTGCACTTTTTCTTCTTGTTTTTCATCACTGCGCACCCTTTACAATGAGTAACAAGATAAGATTGGTCATTGCCTTTATCTAAATTGTTGTTGTGTTCTTGCAAACGCTTGTTCAAGCAACGGCCGGTCTGTCCGATGTAACGGGCTCCGCAGGAAAGGGGGAAGCTGTAGACGACACACGTGCGGCAGTTAACGAACGGATCCGTGTGCGCGACACCGCAACCTTTTTTCTTTTCAAGAAACGTGATAACGAGATCACGTTTCTTGGCAGATTTTGGGCTTCGGGCGCACGCTAGTTTTATCATTGTCATAGTTTTGTTAGTTCAATTTTGTTTTCATGTATTATGCCTTCC
The DNA here is from genome assembly GCF_055824585.1 of Amblyomma mixtum. NCBI lineage: Eukaryota > Metazoa > Arthropoda > Arachnida > Ixodida > Ixodidae > Amblyomma > Amblyomma mixtum. The sequence goes on from NC_143019.1 coordinate 63,386,524, forward strand.
TTATATACCCAGGTTTTCGCAATAAAGCCTTAGTTGTGAGTTCAGCGCTTGTCCTGTCGTCGCCTTTACTCTTGTGTCTAGTCTTTTGTGCGCTGTTTTTCAACCATGAACCTATACCAACTCGCCCAACTTAACGTTCTATAGTATGGAGATACCTTTTGACGGTAGAGCCGAATTTTGAAAAAGGAAAAGAACAATATTACCGACATGGAAATACGCGTGTGCGCACCAACATGAACTATACGAAGACGATGCTGTGCAGGAATGCATGAAAAATTATGAAAGATGCTGTTCTCTTTTAGTGCTTTTTTTAGTGGTTGAAGAGGTTAATGAGTTCACTAGTGAGGCTACGTTTCGATCTTACTGCGGCCTGTAGTCTCTGTTATGAGGAGAGGCCTCAGCGGAGGCCAGGCGACAGGCGTGTAGAGATGCGACGGGTGTTCGCAATTGCTAGCGCTTGGTTCATTTCGCTGGGCGGTTTTCGCTTCGCGAGAGCTCTCGGATAATACGAGCATGTAGCATCGCCGTCTCTACATCTCTTTTTCTTCTGTGTCTCCCTTTACGTCTCCTCCCCGCATCGTGTAATTGCGAGCGAGGACTTCCTGTCTCCTCGGCGCGCCTTTTTGACACGCCCTTGCAGTATCCTCCTCCTCCTCGAGGTCGTGTAAGCGAAGCCCTTCACCCGCGTGTAAAAAAAAAATGTGGGTCTCCCGGCGTCGATCTTTGTGTGCAGCGGCTGCCGCCTAGGCGCGTGTCGCCGATCACGTTCGTGTGATCTTGCGGCGTGTCGTCCGCTTTGAAACCGCGCTGTATACCTGATCGCTGCTGCCATGGTTCCCTGAGATTGCCATCTCATCTGAACTGCCTCTCTTGGTTCTTCGGCTTCGCTCGCGATGCTACGTGGCTGATTCTTCCCCTGGTCCCTTCGAACTGCCGACTGCGTGCAGTGAGGCGTGGATAAGGAATGGGCGCATGTTTAGGCTGTGCGCAAGGCCTGCGAGAGTGGCATGACTAAAAGCACGCTTTCTGGGTTTTGCTTAGTAAAACACGTTGCGGGGCTAGTTGGTTATGCATTTTCTTTCGTTAAAATTTAAGCAGCGCTAACTTTTAGGACGAATTCACAGAGGACATGACAGGACGGGCGCTGACTCCAACTGTGTTTATTGAACACGTTTTTCGTAGAACATATAAGAAAAGACGACCGTGAGCGCATGCGCATCTGTGACAGATCACAGAAGGAAAGGCCAAGATGACAAATATGCCATCTTGTCATCTTGTCATCGGGACATCTTGTCATCTTTGATGACAAGATGACATGTTTGATGACAAGATGTCCCGCGTTTGATGACAAAGATGTCATCTTTGTCATCTTGGCCTTTCCTTCTGTGGTCTGTCACAGATGCGCATGCGGTCACGGTCGTCTTTTCTAATATGTTCTACGAAAAACGTGTTCAATAAACACAGTTGGAGTCCGCGCCCGTCCTGTCATGTCCTCTGTGTATTCGTCCTAAAAGTTAGCGCTGCTTAAATTTGAACGAAAGAAAATTGTGGGTTTTGTTTGGCCACTTTTCTTTCTTTTTTTCCTCGGCGTTCGATAACGGCATACATAGGCTGAGTGATAACTGCGCTGCAAAATTTTATGATATGCGGCACATTGTTCTATGTACTCGCGAGTGAAAAATGTTTGTTACTTTATCAGAACTTTTGGCAGTGCTAGTCCATTATGTATTTAGAGAGAGTAGTTGTATATCCAATCACCACGTAGTCAGAACGAGGGAGCAAGACGATGGTAAGGAGGGGGGACAAGACCACGATATCCTGCAGTGTGTGGAAATCCTATAAATGCCGGATTTTTACAGTAATCGAATTCACTAGCATATTTCTCAAAGCGAAGTCAGCATCAGCTGCTAGCGATACAGAAGGTGTTGTGTGACGTCACTGGCTGTGAGACGTAACTTTTCCGGCTAATAAGCAGATTGATCTCAGCGTGCATTTATTGAATCTCTAAGTAATAGTGATCTTGATGTCACGAATTGCTTACTGCATGTACAGTTTTTACGGTCCCAGTCTGCGCAAATGAGTGTATGTTGCCAATTTTTAATCAGAAAGCAATATTTGTTTCAGCAAGTCTAGAAGTTATTTTTGCATTGCCCATAAACTAAGGGTAAAAAAAAAAGTGACGAAATCCTACATGTTGTGGAGGTTTTATTTCTCATCGTCATTGCATATCCATTCGTGGTTAACCGGAAGAGGCAAAACAAGCTTTCAGCAACCCCGTGCAAGATGTGCAGGCTGAATGGCTTTTGGAGCTGCATTATTACCGGAGCTGTAGTTGGCAACGTGCGTTGCTTGCACTTCTCACAGAGTTCCGTGTCTGGAGTTCAAACCACGAAGCATCGATAAAAACTGCGACGAATTCGTTTCTGAAAAATAATACTTCACCCGCGAAAGCGACTGCCCGTCATTTCTTGACGGGAGCATAAACTTCTCTTGGTCCGTTAGGTAGCGTGTCCGACTCTCTGCTGCAGCTTATTGTAGACATAGCGAGAATATAGCGCAGAATAGGACAGGACACAAGAAGACGCGAACAACACTAGCGCTCGTGTTGTTCGTGTCTTCTTGTGCCCTGTCCTACTCTGAGCCATATTCTCTCGCTATGATCATGCGCCAACAAGCCCAACAAGCTACGCTTTTGAACTTCATTGTAGACACAACGAAAAAAGAAATCGCGGGGACTCCTCATACCCCTCCTGGCGCAGTGGTGCAGCGGTTAAGCGACGCGCCACTGCACAGGCAGGTGGCTGTTTTATACACAGCCACCTAAGGTGCCTCCATGCAGCGTCCTCTGGCAGAGGAACGCTGTATCGAGGCACCAGCCTCCGATGGGGCTTGTGGGACCTAGGTTGCTCGCCCCGATCTCCCATTAGCGTTGATTTTTGCGCAGACATATTTCTTCGGGAGGCTCTCCATCTCCCGACCAATGGGCTGATGCGCTGTGCCTCGGTAGGCACGTGGCAGTTGCTGTGCGATGATTAGAATTATTAGATGCCCAATTGGGGAATTTCGTCTCGTACTTTGACGGAGTTTTGGTGCGAGAGCCATAATGCTTTCGCGTTACAAGGAAATGTTCTCGTTTCTAACTTCCAATGCTTGTTTGCTTATTGATAATAAGTTCAACCGATCTAATTGGGTCCCTGTCACAGCGCGTACGTTAGCTAATCTTTCAGCTATAGTCAACTGTGCATAGAGTTTTATTTTATTTCTCTCTCTTTTAAACTTCATTATTAGGGGTGATAAATACGGCGTGGTTACGTGAATGAACAAGCTTCCTAGTCATATTTAACACAGATAGATATCCGCGTTAAATATCACTAGGAAGCTTGTTCATTCATACGCTACTTCCTCCGAAGAGCGGATGGACAGGTAATGTTTCATTGACGATAATGCGGTTAAGCTTAGCAGTAACAAAGTGCTGTGTAGACTGCACGCGGATTTCATGTGTCTGCAGTTTGGTTGGTCTGTTGATCAGTTTCATGCGTCTGTAGACCACTCTGTAGGCACGTAAGATAGACCTTGACGTCACACGTACAAACCAACCACCCGTGAGACCTGGCTGCCGCCGCCGCGGTGGCTCAGTGGTTATGGTGCTCGGCTGCTGACCCAAAAGACGCGGGTGCGATCCCGGCCGCGGCGGCTGAATTACTTTGGAGGAGAAATTCTAGAGGCCCGTGTACTGTGCGATGTCAGTGCACGTTAAAGAACCCCAGGTGGTCGAAACTTCCGGAGCCCTCCACTACGGCGTCTCTCATAGCCTCAGTCGCTTTGGGACGCTAAACCCCAATAAACCAACCAACCAACCAACTTTCGGAGGCATCTGGCGCTTCCTCAGAGGCGACGTTTCGGCGATGGTATTTTTCCTCACATCGTGGGCGCAAGCACGGTGTGCGTCCCCTTCGTCTGAGACGTCCCAGAGAGATGCTTCCTCGCTCTTGAGCCATATTCGCCTTGTGTATGTATATACGCTCGTCGTGGGCGGCAGCACAGAAACGCGTCGGCGCCGCCCATTTCTCCAGTGGGCTGTGGCGCATCTCTCTTGCTGCTTTTGTCTGGGAGAGACGAGCGGTCCTCACTCGAGTCCTTGTCATGTTTTTCCTTCTTTTTTTTTCTGATTCGTACATCATCGTGCATCTTTCTCTCTGTTTTGTCTGCAAACCCGTCGTGCCTGCCGCTCGAGCGCGCGCGCGCACCCACGATCGAGATCATTGCGGAGCGTCTTCCAGTGCTTACGTCACGTCGTTACCTCCTCTCTCTCTCTCTCCTCCTCGTTCTGCTGCTTCTGAGGAGGAGGGAAAAGGCTGCGCTGCGGCGTCCGTCGCGGATGCGTCTAGCAGCGCGAGTGGGTGGTTCGGAATGAAGGGTTGGCGCGCTTGGCGCCCTCAATGTGCCTGTCACGCCCCGACACGGTTGTCGGTGTGAGGCGAACGAAATGCGAAGAACGAAAGAAGCAAATTGAAGAAAGAAACAAAGGAACGAACGAAAACGAGCAAAAATAAGCGTAGGAAAAATGACGAGCGCGAGAAACGATGCAGGGACGAAGGGAAGAAGGGGGGGAGGCAGGGGTCGGTGGGCGGAGGGGATGGTTTTCAAAGGGAATATGGAGTAGATCAATCGGCGAGGCGACGCGCATAGTGCGTGCGTCCGCATCGACTGGGGCGAAACCGTTGGACGCTTGACGCTTCCGTACGCTGACGGTATAACCTCGGCGCTATTCTCTTTTGTCTGTTTAGGTTATCACCTAGTAACAAAATAAAGCATCGCTTGGGCAGTATGTACTATCAGCGTCAAATGGAATGCGAACAAAACACGTGAAATGCGAGCACAAAAAATCAAGCATATTAGAGGCTGGAGGTGAAATACAGACGTGGGCTATTGACATTTCAGAAGAGCGGTCTTTTCGGCTTCGATGGGAAGATCAACTGCTCATGTATTTTGCGTCCCTAGTATAATATCTGCGATTTGTGCTGTTCGTGTTTCAATTGGCTTGTTCAGCGTTGTTCGCGTTTCAATCGACGCTGGCGCCGCCGCGGTGGCTCAGTGGCTATGGTGCTCGGCTGCTGGCCCGAAAGACGCGGGTTCGATCCCGGCCGCGGCGGCTGAATTTCTTTGGAGGAGAAATTCGAGGCCCGTGTACTGTGCGATGTCAGTGCACGTTAAAGAACCCCAGGTGGTCGAAATTTCCGGAGCCCTTCACTACGGCGTCTCTCATAGCCTTAGTCGCTTTGGGACGTTAAACCCCATAAACCTAAACCAATTGACGCTGGCAGTACATCTCCCTCGAGTGTCAAGTGTAGTGAGCGGTGTTGTCCCCCGCTGTTTCTGACAGTAGTAGATATATACATCGATTTTTCGTAAGCTGTAATCAAGAGCTACGTTTGAATGTTAGGTTTGGTTTATGGGGTTTAACGTCCCAAAGAGACTAAGGCTATGAGAGACGCCGTATAGTGGAGGGCTCCGGAAATTTCGACCACCTGGGGTTCTTTAACGTGCACTGACATCGCACAGTACACGGGCCTCTAGAATTTCTCCTCCAAAGAAATTCAACCGTCGCGGCCGGGATCGAACCCGCGTCATTCGGGTCAGCAGCCGAGCACCATAACCACTGAGCCACCGCGGCGGCTCTTTGAATGTTAGGTTCAAAGAGAGAGAGAGAGAGAGAGAGAGAGAGAGAGAGATTTTAATAAATGCAGGAGAGGTCTGATTAGTTTCAGGGCATCGCATAACCCTCTTATACTATGCACTGCCCTTGACCGTTCTTAAATCGGGCAAGCGGCACACTCTGTACACATGTTCCGGCATTTCATTCCGGCCCCAGCTCAGCTTAGTCGACAGTTCTACGCTTATCCAATCGTGGCGCCCTCAAGGTTTAGGCTCCGTGTAAATGGTTACATGTGCGTCCGTCGCTTCAGGCAGCGAGCGGCAAGACGAAAACAGGGGGCGGTACTTAAAAAGCGACACACTTATCTGGCGCCGTGCCTTTGTGAAGGCCCATTCTACGCCTGCGCTGCCTGAAGGTCGCTGAAGGTTGCGTGGACGATATCCGCCGACGCATGCGTGCTCGTCGCGCTCATGGGCGAGTTTTTGCACGGTTGCGTTTTGTACCGGAAGCTATGTGGAAGATTTCTTTCGGTGTAAAAGTTGCCGACGTCGTAGGATGTCGTATAACTGAAAACTCCCGTGCTCGTCTCCTGCAGAGTTCACCACAAGCGTTCGTTCCTTGTAGTGTTCACGAGAGCTCACCTCGTGAACACCTCGTGAACCATTCACAACCGTTCGTCTGTCGCAACGTTCACTATCGTTCAGCGCCAGCATTGACCTGTTTCAGATTTCAGTGACGTTCACGTCGAGTGTCAACGTGTTGCAGCTTTCGCGCTCCCTAAAGCGTTCGCGTTCACGTCTATAGTGTTCATCTGTTGCAATTTTCATTTCGTTCACTTCTATAACGTTCAGCCATTGCTTTCACCTCTAGTGTTCACCTGCTGCAGTGTTCATTCTAGCGTTACCTCAGATTGGCTTAAAGGTGCACTGAAGAGGAATCTGAACTCGTCTTTTTGCCGCGGGAACTCGATCTACACATTCCTAGCATTCTTAGAAACTGCGACCTATTGCCCTGTATGGCCGATTTCCCAAATTAAATCGAATTAACGGCCGGCTCCCGCCCTTTTTTTTGAATTCTGCCTCGTACGATGGGCGGAGTCGACCAACGCGTGGAGTGCCTTTCACCCAGTCCCGTGGCGGCTTGCCGCTCTGCCATCGGCCGAGTAATACGTAGTAGTCCGTAGTAGCAAATAGTCCGCGCGTATTTTTATTTCTGCGGGCTTATTTTGCGGCTATATTATCTGCGAATGAAACTATATTTATTCATGGAAACCTAAAAAACAAAATAAAGCGAAAGCAAAGCCTCCACGGAGCTGGCTGAGAGGAACTTCACGCGTTGGTCGACTCCGCCCATCGTACGAGGCAGAATTCAAAAAAAAGGGTGGGAGCCGGACGTTAATTCGATTTAATTAGGGAAATCAGCCATACAGGGCAATAAGTTGCAGTTTCTAAGAATGCTAGGAACGTGTAGATCGAGTTCCCGCGGCAAAAAGACAAGTTCAGAATCCTCTTCAGTGCACCTTTAAGCCACAAGCGATGCATATGACTCGGGGAGTGGAACGTGCTGATTTTGTGCCATCTGTGCCGACGTAGTGGGTCTGAGAGTGGGGACACTCATGGGGGCGGGAGAAAATCCGAACAACCGGTTATAAGTCAGTTAGAAGAGACCCTAGTTAGGGATGGCGGGAGTCGCTGCTTCACCCTTGTGCAAGGGGAAATGTGGCAGTTGTTTTGAAGAAAAAAAAAAGCTGCTGGGTCTTTGTCGTGCGAGATGTCATCGTTGGCTTGTAGAACTGCGTACAGCAGTTGGACACTTCGCAGGACGGAAGGTACTATCGGGGACAAAAGTGGTATACTCCACGCGGCGGGAGCCGGAGCAATGGAAAACTGCGGCATTTTGGCGAGCTAAAGCACGAAACATTGAAACGAGCAAAGCGACATGCCTGCTGATAATAAAGGTCACGCATTGGCTGTCTCGATCCCAGATGGCGCCTGTAGATGGCGTTGCAACGCAGTTTTCCGTTGCTGCGGCCAGGGGGGTAAAGCGCGGCGAGGAGGTTGTGATACACTCGAGCAGCGCCATCTTGTTACTCCCATAGTTGCCTGTACTTATTTGTGGTTCGTGGTATTGAAAATTAAGCGATCATTTTCAATATAGCGACACAAAACCCATTAAAAATAAACCTCTGGAACTTTAAACGTCGAATAAAGTGCTTCAGCATTACACTTAATTCTTTTATTGCTCTAAACATTGAAATATGCAGACGTGTGCCACAGAACTTAAGAAAGTTTCGTTTTCGTTTCGTGTGCTGTAGCAGCTGTAGGTTACCGAGGGATGCTAGTTCATTGCTACTTACAGTGTAGACTGCAGGACAGAATTAAGATACGGCAGTTTAATACGCCCAATACGCACTGCATTACACACCTCTCCGCGCCGTGTGTACTTCGGAATCACTCACTCCCGCCGCTCGGTCCGCGGTCTTTCGCACGAGCGTTGGCTTCTCTGCTGGTTTTGTTTTTCGATGTCTGATTCGGTGCCGGGAAAGCACTGCAGACGCCAGTCGTCTCCGGTGCGCACATTGGTCGAACGTATTTCTCGTGCGCACGTCGGTCGATCGCGTACAAGAAACTGGACGCTAGACCCGTCGGCAGCGTTCGCGGCGAATTGCCGGCGCTTGGCGCCGAATTGCCGTCCGCACGCACCACGCTGTGACTACGCGCGACGCGATCTACCGCTTTGCCTAGCTCTTGCACAGAGTTTCAGAACAATGCGCCATCGTGCATCATATGCAAAACAAGGTGTCAAAAGCGATCGGGCATTTCGCTTCATTTGTGAGCAATGTTCTTCTCTGGAAAATTCATAACGGCACTGTCACGCGTTTTTTTCGTCAAGATTTTTTTGTACGCATTCAGCACGCATGACAAGCATTAATTCGTGGAGCCTTACGTTTAGTGGGATATATTACAGGCCTGGCAGTGAAACAGTATATGAATTCCTCAGAATAATAAAAACTTTCTGCAAAAGTGGCTAAGCACTATTACGACGCCACTGCCTAGTTACATATAGGGCAGAGGATCTGATCAAGACATTTTGAGCTGTCATGGTTTTACAGCAGCCACACCAGGCACATTTTGAAACCAGATGCAGTGCCAACAATATTCCAAAGGGTACATAGTGAGCAGGTAGGTGCAAATTGTGGCTGCTCTCTGTTTAAGTCTAGTAGAAGCTGCATTCAGTGTGAAATTTTAATGCTTGTTACGAGTGAGTTTTGAAAATTATGCTGAACCTAGCTGCAGCCTTTACAGCCAAATCGTAAGTAAAACGAGGTAAACTTAACTTTTCAACAAAACACTAAATATTTAAATTAATATTAAAAAATTACTAACTGGTATGTCAGTACGAAAGTAAAGGCAGGAATGCAGCATAAAAAGAATCAGGTTCATAATAAATAAAATGCATCATGTATCAGCAGTTCAAAGTAGTGCACTAGATGGGAGTGTTTACGCAGGAGAGACTGTGTGTTAGGCATGTCTACATTATTACACAGAATTCTGACAGAGGTCGTGGTGTCTCACCTGTCTGCGTAGGGTGATAATTTATAATACAGTGAGTGCCTCAGTTCGTGCAGTACTTTTACTTCAGGTTGCAAGCACACCTCACGGTGCTATTTCAGGATTGCAGTGTTCGCCACTTATGTCACAGCAAAAACGCAAGCAGGTAAGGTTAGATGAGCAGAAAGACCAATGCTTCAGGCAACAAAATTTTTATCTCAGGGTATATCTATGTAGGAGCACGCAAGCTCAGAAGCAGACAGTTCACAGACAATGTCCTCAATCCCCTCACGAGCTCAGTCACCCTTGAGGAAGCTCTCACACTTGCAGATAAAACACGATGAATCCGAATGCTGGTGTCTCCGGTTAGGTAAATGTTTTTACTTCAGGCCATTAGTGTGACAAAGGATCTCAGCCAACCGGTCACCTCACCTATATGCAAATCTGGCTGAGAAGTACTTGAAGCTGGGCTTGTTGGTGCATATTCGTGAAAGACATGACAGCGGAAAACCAATCCATGCGATCAAGAGCATGGATAAGGGCAAAGGCTATATAAATGTTCTTCCTTGAATAAATCCAGTTGAAAGTGCAGCGCTCGTCCTGTTCCCTTACTCGTCCGTGTTGCTGTTTTGCGCTCTCATGTCTTTCACGTATATGCAAATCCCCCTGCAAGCACTTGCACACACCCACAACAAAGTCCCCACGCAAGCGAAAGTAGGCGAGATGCTTCAGATAAATAGCTAGAACCTCAGGTCAAAACTGATTTTGCTTCAGGACAAGTCTACACCACAAACCCCCAGCTCAATAGCAGCATCATCAGGGAAATCTCCATGCATGTGCTTGCAGGTAACATAAAAAAGGTAGAAGGTGCACTGTCTCGTCTGACAAGCCAAATTTGCACTTGGGATATGAAGCACGCTGCAGAAGAGGATTTTTGATTAATTTCAATCGCTGGGGTTATTGCACATGCCACAAAATTATTACAAAATACAGAGTGCCAGCTGTTCCAGCTAGCCGTACTGTATACTCTCTTAAATGCTCCTCCATCACACAATCAAAACTTGGCATTCAATAACTGTTGATACAGTAACAGTAGTGGGGTAGCTTCACCAGTGGATTGAAGGAATGAACCTGGCCAATGTGCTTGTTTATGAAGTAGAATCCCAGTGTCAAATTCAGGCCTGCATTCTTTTAGATTGCAAATATCTCGTGTTGTGTCTTATGTCAGATAAATGGCAGTGATACGCCAAACGCAAGGTAAATGTGTCTCTTGACTGTAGTAGAGGAAATAAGATTCTTTGTTGCAGTTTCTAAAACACACCTTATACTTGTGATGCAAAAACACTGCAAAGGTCACTGAAGTGTTCAGCAAGTACTCACTCATTTATTAGTGTTAAAACAATCTAAATACAAAACAGTTGCACATTTAAGCTTTTACACAGGCACTCATGTGCATTCTGAAGGTCTGATTTTTTGGTTTTGTGGGGTTTAGCATCCAAGAGTGGCATAGGCTACGAGGGACACTATTTCTGAAGGGATCTGCACAAGACGCACAGTTGTGCTATAAATAACAGGCATGATGAAGAGTGACATGGAACATGTATTCCAACATTGTTCATGCGAAATCATTGTATTAAGATACTAAGTTGAAGACGCTTTGTTTTTAAGCACCAACAATATCGCATCAAGGCAGCCCTATTAGGTGTTGAACAGTTAAGAGCACAGGTCTTGGCACTGTTTCTGTTTTTTTTTTTTTTCATGTGCATTCTTCGAGCATGAGAACAGAGGTGCAAGGTATTGAATGCTACATTCCGCATGACTGAGGCATCATTTACATGCTATATTTATTTGTCTCATGTGTACAACAGTAATATCAGTGAATTTATAGAAAAAATAAAAAAACGCATTCACAAACATAAACAAACATAGCAAGTAATCTCACATGCTTGTAATTGTAAAGATACACTTGTTGTCAATTTTTTTTATACAGAACATGGCATGAATTTTTAATATTTCGAAAGCTGTACGCGAGAAAACTGTATTCCAACATTTCTATTTACCGTGCACAACGCTCAGCTGGTGCTCCCTGAACGCGACTTATCCCACATGTCTCTTGCATAAAGTTCTTTCATGTATGCACGCTTCGCTGGTGCTTCAGAGCACACAGATGAAACCATTCAGAGCGGAGTCCGTTACAGATTTCGCGTTGTATTCAAACAGAATTCGCATCTTGACAGGCAGTGGTAGAAAGTGAAAACAGTACAGAAGGCAGGCGCTGCAATATACGCGTGTGTCGTCTCCCTTCTGCCTCGCATCCGCGGGAGAAAACAGGAGGTGACGATGGTTCACACTTTACTAAAAAGTCTCCAGGTAGCGCCAAAATGCATGGGCCATGCATGTTTTATAACGCCCCGTACATCAAAACAAACCTTGCTGAACCTCACCCCTAATCCTCGCTGGTCTCGGCTCACACAAACACAAATCACACATAATGAGCGGCACAGGATTCACCACCACCTGTAGCTGTCTTTGTACGCTCACAGTCGCGAACATTTCGCACGTGGACTAAAAAGAAATCAACACAGTACGTAAGCAAGCCGCAGCACCGTTCCTCGCACACATGCTCGCACAGCTCTTTAGCGCGCACTACGACATGCTACGACGCGCGCGGCCATGCTGGGCGAAGTTGCCAGGTTAGTACGCTGTAATTGACGTTAAACCGTCAAACTTGGCCTCAGTCGTCTGTATCATGCAGGGAACCATGAGCGAAGTAACAAGATGGCTGCCATCCACGGTTAGCAAAAAAAGGGAGAGGGTTTACATGGGAATGCTGCCGCCGCTTTCTCTCTAGAGTTGGTATATTAGCTCTATGGCTGCGGCTCCTGCCGCGTGGAGCATACCACTTTTGTCACCGATAGTACATGCAGGAAATCTTATTGCGTATACCTTGAGAGTCGCCATACATAGGCGATAAGCCTTGCAATGGGTCCCACTTAACCCTGAGCGTTATCGCGAGCACTCGTGTTGAGCTGGCGTTTATATTTGTTCTGATAACCCTCCGCAGGGACTACTAGCGGGGAACTGCATAAGATAAGCCACAGAAATCTGTAGCGCACCACGAGATCAGGTTTGTTGGCCGTATTAGGCAATCCTGCGTGTTTTCTAGGGTTACTGCTTCTGTAGACTGTCAAGAATAGGTTTAATCCTGTGATACGTAGTGGATTGCACGTGTTCTTGGTACTGCATGTTTGTCTATTTGCGCTGTACAGGCCGGGAATAGACGGAAGTATTGAACATACAGGGTTTGTACGCGCCGCGACGTTTCTTTCTTGACAGCGTCTTAGCGTTGTACAGATGAAAACGTACTGCCCCGGGCGTCAAAAGATGGCGCCGCATTAGCGCTGAAAGAACTGCGCGTAAACCTTTGCTGTTGCTCCGTAGTCGGCCCTGTGTGGCACGACAGGAGCGTGCCCTCACGGAGTTCTCACGTTGCGCCTCTAACGCTCTCTCACCTTTCCTTCTTCCCCTCGCTTGCGTCGTGGAACTTGTGAGGGAAAGGGAACAGTTGGAGGAAAAGCAATGGACGCTGTACAGCGTTACGTATGTATTCGTGCGCAGAGAGGCCACCCTACGGCGTCTCGATATCCCCGTTCGATTATGGATGCACGAACGGCACACGCCTTCAAAGCGCATACACTGCACGCTCTTCGAGCACTGCTGAGCCATTGAGCCGAGAGAGAGAGAGAGAGAGAGAAAGGGAGAGAGAGAGACCGTGTTCCAGGCGCACGCCAATATGCGGGCCGGTTCCTGGAGGAAGACGCAACGGAATCGTGGGTGTATAATAACGGCATTTTTTTTTTGTTTAGTGGGAAATTGGCGGAGAAGGGAGAGGAGGAGGCAGAGAGGAAAAGGCCGCGTGCGCGTTCTGAGGGAAGTGCGCGTTCGCGGGCATATATTTCCGTTTCACGGTCACTTCCGTCATTTTTTTCTCTCGGTCGAGGGCGCGATGTGCGCATGCGCCGAAAGCTCTTCCTGTCCGCGTGTGTGGAGTGTGATCAGTCCCGGCATGGCCTGTGCGTCGAGCTGGTCAAGGATATCGATCTACATTGATGTGCACTGGAATGTGATGAAAGAGAAACAGCGACGCAATTAACACATCACTAAAAATAACACCACACATACGCACGTGTTGCGTGTGTGCGCATGTATTGCATGTGTGAAAATGTTGCGTTCTTTCTTGTGCTTTGTTAGCTGCCTCGCCTTTTCTTTTGCATCATGCACCAAAGCGCACAACAATTCGTTATACTGGAATGTGATTTCACGCACTGGTGCTCTTGGCATTTCACATTTTCCCACGTGATGTGTTGCCCGTATGGCCACCGATGGACGCAGCGTGCTCTCCTGAGATCGCTTTCTTTGTTGTTATAAGTGTGATTGCGTACTTTCTTTTACCCAGACACACAGGACGTTGGGTGATGTTTTACTGAATTCAGCACCTTTTCTATTGACACTTTACCGACTTGCTACAGACAGTGTACGAATGAAGGCCAGGTGTGGTCTGTGAAAGGGGGACGCTTCGGTCGCGTGGAATAGCCGGAGGTCCTGCAAGGCGCCTCTCTCGATTAGCCTAATCTTTTCATCCTATAAGGGAGGCAGGGCTGGCCGCAGATGAAAGTCGAGCTGTCGACCTCGGCCGGGATTAGCGCGAGCGTAGCTTGAGGGCGAAACTTAGCGCGGAATGTAGGGCAGCAGTTGACCGGAACGGATTCTCCGCAGCGCTGCGCTTCGGCAGTGCGGTTGTGGTGTAACGAGTCGCGGAGCCATATGCGCGTTCCGTGCACTAGGCACGCTTCGCATATTCCCCTTTCTTTTTTTTTGCACGTATATTTGTTTACTGCAGTCGTACTTGCTGCTTTCTGAACAGGTTCCTTGCCAACACGTAGCTGATAGAGAAATTGAAGACAAACAGAAGTTGACCTGCATCGATAGAGCGCCGCGTTCTGATCACAGAAAGACCTCTCTTTCACTGAAAGTGGAACTTTTATAAGCTGAGAAAGAACAAAGAGCGAAACACAGGTGGCGTTATAATCGGTCGATATCGCAAGTAAAATCTGTGTTTTGCGCGAATCTGGGAGGCTACGCTACAGCGCCATTAAACGGCAGCCACACGCCTTGCAGCAACACGACTCTTCGTCTACCCTTGTCCCTGTTTTTTAGCGCTATAGCGCTATTCAAACACTAACTAGCCCAGACTTCTGCCTTAAGTGAAAGTGTAGATGGTGGCCATCAAATAAAGAAAAAAAAACAAAACAAAATGGGAGCCGAAACGTGTTGGTCGCCCACTACATTTCCACTTTTAATATTAAGGCTGTCCCCAACTAGAGTTTTCGTCTAACTCTGGACTAACTTTGAGGACGTCGCGAGTTTGAATCGTTTGGCGGGATGATTTTTAAATGCAATTTTCGCGGCGCTAAATGCGTCTTTTCCTGCCGGACAAACGTCAAGACAGGCAGAAAGAGCCAGAGGTTCTCTATTATTTTTTGTTGTACTGAGAACAACAATGGTATGGAGTTGTCCTGAAGGTCCTTTTAATGCCTTCTCAAGTTCGTCGATGGTGTACAAACTAAATGGCCCTTGAGTGCGATCTTAGCGTTCCCTGTCACGCTGGTCCTGCATATAAGCTCGTCTTCCTTCTCTCCCTTTCGCGCTGGTCGGTCAGATGTTTAGGGGAATCCCCCAAGGTGGAGTAGATTTGTAATAACGGAGTAGTTACTCATTCACTTCCACCCGAGCGCAGCCATATGGCTACAAAGGAAAGCTATACAGCTTTCTCAGAAACTTCTAGTTAAAGAAAAATTCGTCCTGGTCCGGGATTCGAACCCGGGACCACCGCTTCACCGGAGCAGTCGCTCTACCAATTGAGCTAACCGGGACGGCAAGCTTATGGTAGGGCGCTTCCTTCTCCAAAACCGCGAACCCTGTAACCACTTTGTCTGAGCATTTTAGACGATGCGGCCGTATAAGCTTGTCCCGCCTGTTCGGGTTAACTGTTTGCGTTGCTGTTCGCTGGCCGTGTAGGGGGCTCCTGCGTACGCTTGCTGGCATGCACGGCCACTCGACTTCTCGTCGCCATCTCAGCTGGCGCGGCAACTGGATGCGTCCTGTCTCGCGATTGGCTCCTGTCTCTGCGTGCAAGCCCGATCGGCCATGAACTGCCGGCGACTGCGGCGGCACGCGCTGTAGTGCGCCGGCAGGAAGGCAGCGCGCCCGCGGAAACCTCTCGTCGACAACGGTGGCGTCGCGTCATTGACTCGGCCTTCGACGCCGCCGAGTCCACGCGACGTAACACGGTCACAGAGCCGCCCCGCTGTCTCTCTCGCTGACTGCTCTTTGCCGCTTGCGTTGTGTTTTCGACAGCCGTTGCCCGTTCTACCGTCACTCCCCCCCCCCCCCCCCCCCCCCCCCCCCCTTGCATGGCTGCAGCTACTCCAAGGTTGTACGCAGCCGAGCTGTGTGTGTGGAAACGAGTACGGCAGTAGGAACTACTAACTGAACTGAGCGCGTTGGGTTATTTATTAACTTATTTATTGATGCTTTAAACGACAGGGTTAATTGGAGAGATATGGGAGATGCCTTTGCCCTGCAGTGGTTGCAGTCAGGCTGGTGATGATGGTGATGACTGTAATCCTTCACAAGCGCTTACAGGAGTGGGAAGAAAATTACAAAAATGACAGGTTGTTAAGAGCACATGTAAAAAACACCAAAATCAAACACAGCTCTAAATTTTCAAATAGCGGATAAGGCCGCCGTGGTGGCTCAGTGGTTATGGTGCTCGGCTGCTGACCCGAAACACGCGGGTTCGATCCCGGCCGCGGCGGTTGAATTTCTTTGGAGGAGAAATTCTAGAGGCCCGTCTACTGTGCGATGTCAGTGCACGTTAAAGAACCCCAGGTGGTCGAAATTTCCGGAAACCTCTACTACGGCGTCTCTCATAGCCTTGGTCGCTTTGGGACGTTAAACCCAATAAACCAAACCAATCAAATAGCGGACAACATCTAGGTTGTAAAAAAAAAAAATGAAGGGGGACACTTAAGCTCCGCCTTAAGATTATGACACGATAGCCTTAAAGGGTTATTGCTAGGGGTGTGCGAATATCAAATTTTTCGAATACGAATCGAATACGAATACTTGGTTCCGAATATCGAATCGAATATCGAATAATCAAGGTCAGATGCATTTAACCACTACAAAACATTATTTGAGCACCCAAGAACATCACAGTTCAACTATCAGTGATGAAATGAACACAAAAGATGTGTGTGGCTGCACAAAAAGTATCAAAGTCTCGAACATTATTCATAGAAGAGTGGAAATATCAGAGAAGATAGCTAGTACACAGCATTGATTAAGGCTAGCTTGCCATAAGTACAAAAGCGCGTTGCTGGGATGAATATAAAAGGTTTTCGTGAAGGAAAACCGGCTTTCTCCACACGGTCAGGCAGAAGTAGTTAGTTCCCTTCTAGCAGAAGCCACTTCTCCAGCCACAAAAATGCCCTCTCACTTGGCTCACCAGCGTAGTCAGCTACTGCATTGCCCAACGTTACGCATTGCTCTGGGCGCCGCTATATTGTTATGTCTCTTTTGATAGGACTTGCGGACCAAAATGAACGCCGGTGCTCGCAATAGAATATTCGGCTGGGTACGAATATTCGCGTCGGATCGAATATTCGAAACAACACGAATACTTAGATTTCGAATCGAATACGAATACTAAAAATATACTATTCGAATTATATTCGAAAATTTCGAATATTCGCACACCCCTAGTTATTGCCCATATGTGCGTAGTTGGTCATTCTCTACTTAACATTCATAGGTCCTCATATACCCCTCCAGGCGCAGTGGTGCAGCGGTTAAGCGATGCGCTACTGCCATGCGATGGCAGGCGATGCCACCGGTGAGTCTTGTGTGACCCAGCTGGGTTGCTCTTCCCGAGCAACCTGTCGCGACCAGTCATTACTTGAACAGCCACAGTGGTCAGTTTGCTCACAATCCGGTTGAGAGGCTGTGATGACGCCACAAGGTCACGAGACCTAAGTGGCCCACCTAGACTGCTTCTCCGGGGATTTTTAGCTCGCAGCAACGCCGCAGGATTTTCAGCAGAACGGGAGCCTTACGCGTTACGAGAGTTGTCGTCGTTATACCAAAAAAAGGCATCCTTTTTTATTAAAAAAAGAACACTACTAGCTCGCCCTCGCACTTTTTTCTCCTTTACTATACTATCGAGTCCCACGCATGCAGGTCTTACGGTTGAGGTCTTACGGTGGCGATGTCCAGTCGCCAAACTCGCTGCGTAGGTAAGGCTTCTTGCCAAGTGAATTGGCACGGCGTGAGCTACGAGGGACTCCGCAAGTTATCTGGACGAAGACAGTCACTGGACACGTTGTGCGCAAAGTGGGCTCGTTGTTTCGCGTCTTTATCCAGATGAAGCGCAGTATACACCGTGCTTCTAGTGGCTCTGTAACCAGAGTTTTGCCTTAGGGCTTGCAGGCGCGCGCACACACCGCTAGAAAAGCAGCCGCTGCTGCACGTATACCCCGTATGTGTGTATAGGAAGGCCCATTTCCCGCCACCTTTCCTTATCGCTGCCCGGCTTGCATATGATGTACAAGAGACTGTTGTAGAGCTCAGAACATGGCGTCGGCCATCTCTACTGCGCGTGGCTCACTGACGACTGTTGGAGCGAAATCGTCTGTGCAAGCCAGCGCACACTCGAAGGAACCGAACTGGCTTATCCAGTCCAGGCTGTCGTATCGTCATCATCATCATCTTGACAGGCGCGTGTGCCGGGACGACCCAGCGCGGTCGGCTGTGTGAAGGAAGACTGCTCGAGCAAGAGAAGCAGAGGAGGGGGGGGGGGGGGGGGGGGGGGGGGCGAAGGCGCTGCGGGAAGTGAGGTGTGGTGTACAGGAAAGAAAAGAAGCCAGCTCGCCCCATACTCTGGCCAGGCAGTTGTGTTCAGCGTTGTAGGAAGCCTGTACAGTGGCCAGCGACGGGATACATAATTTTTTTTCTTCTTCAGCACGCGGGCTTTGCTTTTAGCACGGCCCACGGTTCGTATTGACGTCTGCTGTCGCTCCTCTCTGCTGACGCAATCCGAGGCCACGGTTTCTTAATCACGCCTTATTACGGGACTCGGAGTGAAAAGTCGGGCACTTGCATCGGTTGTTCCTTGTGGCCAACAGAACGCCGCCGTCGCCGCCTATGACCTGCGCAGTTAGCTATGTGGCCGAACCGTTAGTTTCCTTTGCCGTACCTTGAGCTGTCTTTGAGCAGTTATGTGGAGTTCCGCGTAGACGTGCCGTGTGTCTATAGAGTCTAGACCACTGTATACAAGCCAGCATCTGGGAACTTGTCGCCGAGACATTTGTGCCACATACGCTGATCTGAATGCGAACCGGCGCCGTCGGCAGTTTGTTGAGCGGAGAGCGGTGGCCCAACTCTTATAAAAATGGTCTATAGACAGTCTATAGACTTCTTATGGGCTCTACTGACTTCCTATAGATATTGTTTTTTGTCTATTCATAGTCTATAGACTGTCTATAGACAAAAGTCTACTAAAAGTGTATGACCATAGATCTATAGATTGTCTATAGACTGTCTATGGCATTTGTATTCCTATAGACTGCTCACTAGGATTTGTCTATAGGCAGTCTATAGACTTTATAGGCAGATGTCTATAGACACTCTATAGACTGTCTGCCGCCGCGGTGGCTCAGTGGCTATGGTGCTCGGCTGCTCGGCTGCTGGCCCGAAAGACGCGGGTTCGATCCCGGCCGCGGCGGTTGAATTTCTTTGGAGGAGAAATTCGAGGCCCGTGTACTGTGCGATGTCAGTGCACGTTAAAGAACCACTGGTGGTCGAAATTTCCGGAGCCCTTCACTACGGCGTCTCTCATAGCCTGAGTCGCTTTGGGACGTTAAACCCCATAAACCAAACCAAACCATCTATAGACTGTCTAAAACTTTTTTTGTAAGGGAATTTTAACGCGATAACATTGGGGATTCGGTATTACAGAAAAGCCCGCGTCGTTGGCCGTGATCGAAAGTCCACGAAAAATCAAAAAGTTGTCTTCTGCCAGGTTGGGCAACTTGGCGACCGTGGTGGGCTGCCACCACTTAGATCGACCGTAAGGGAGCATCGCGGGAGCGCGGGCAGAGCAATCTACATCGCACAAGCCCAAGCGGTGGCTATGTTCGGCATAGCCACCTGCCGGGGTGGTTGCACAGCGCCCAACCGCTGCACCCCTTGCTAGGAGTGGTATGAGCACTCTCATGGTTCTCTGACAGAGCACGTTTGAAAGTCTTGTGTCATGAGAAGCAAGTCGTTGTGTGAAGTAAAGATGTGTGCACCATAAGAAACAAGAGAGACAATAAACTTTATTCATAGAGTCTTTGAAGAGGAAGGCTCTCTTCTGGCGCAGGCGGGCTACTGTCGCTTGGTGGCCTTGATCTCCTGGATCTCGGCGACCTGGTCAGCTCTCTCTGTGAGCAACTTTTGCTGCCACAGGTCCGAGCTGGTCGTGTGAGTGCTGAGTAGCCGATGCGAAGGGGACCCAATAATGATATTGGCTTCTCTTCGGGTAATGCCGCCGCGGTGGCTCGGTGGTTATGGTGCTCGGCTGCTGACCCGAAAGACGCGGGTTCGATCCCGGCCGCGGCGGTCGAATTTCGATTGAGGCGAAATTGTAGAGGCCCGTGTGCTGTGCGATGTCAGTGCACGTTAAAGAACTCCAGATGTTCTAAATTTCCGGAGCCCTTCACTATACGGATGTTGAGCCACTATAAACCATGAACAATTTTCGGTTAATCCTTCTTTCCGCTGAAAGGAGACGCAAGTCGCCGTTCTCAAACAGTTTTAGAAGGTTCGTGTTTTGTATTACCTCTTCGTACGCATGCAGCCTCTGGGTTGCGAGCGAAGAAAAACATCGGTAAAGGGAATTTTCTCGCATTTTCTAAAGGGGGATGGGTGCGGTGTAGGAAGGAGGCACAGGTCGCAACGTTCAAGCCTTGTGAAGCGGGCGTTGAACGTGGTTCTTTGATTTTTTTTTTTTTTTTAAAAAAGCTACCATTAGCCGTTGGCGTTTCATCTCAGCAAGCTGCTGATGCTGCGAAAGAAAGCGATCAGGCTAGTCGCGGAGTCGGTTACCCGCTTTGACCCGACGAACCAGGGTTACTTGTTTTAACCCGATGAACTCACGCATGGATGCTTCCTCGAACCCGCGCTAATTACGGGAAACAAACCTTTGAGTCCTTGCGACCTGACTTTTCAAAGGAGTGCAGCACCAGTCGAGCTGACCTGTACTGTCATCTCAGAGATGCTTCCATCATGCGTTTTGTATATGGATCCGATCGGTATGCCTACATTTGTTTCACCAATTCCTGTTTGTTGTACCTTTATTTTTCTTTTTGAAATTGTGTTTAGTGCTTATGCTGGAACTACTTTTTTTTGTGTTTTGCATAAAGCCACAGGCTCCCAGCTAACATTTTAGCTTTTCGTCTCTGGCCTGTTCTAAACCTTTTCGGAATAAAGCTTAAAATCAGTTCAATTAAATTCAATTGCACTGGCGTAGAACATGTCTTTCAAATTGCGCGAGGTCGCTCGTCAGTGCACGTTGACGTCGAAACTGAGTCCTGCTAACCTCCGACGCCACTCGTGTATAATTAACGGTGTCACTGCATAATTATGCACTACCGCTTTCGACAAGGCTCCTTTCCTTCGCGTGCTGCGGGGTCCGCCCTTAGAACATTTTTTTAGACAGTCTATGGGCTGTCTGTAGACTTCTGTATATAAAGCTTTTAGACTCTCTATAGACAAACCTTAAAGAACAGTCTATAGGCAACACAAATGCTATCGGCAGTGTATAGACAATCTATATGGCCAAACACTTTTAGTACACTTTTGTCTATAGACAGCCTACAGACTATGAATAGACAAAAAGAAATATCTTTATTAAGGCAACATAGTCTATGAGAAGTCTATAGGCAGTCTATAGACTTCTGTTTATAAAGTCTACAGACTCTCTGTATGCAAATCTCAGAGAACAGTCTATAGGCAATACAAATGCCATAGACAGTCTATAGACAATCTCTAGATTTATGGCCATACACTTTTAGTAGACTTTTGTCTATATACTATGAATAGACAAAAAGAAATATCTATAGGAAGGCAACAGATTCTATAAGAAGTCTATATACTCTCTATAGACCATTTTTATGAGGGCGCACGCCTTGGCAGCACTGCACGATACTTCGACGCAGGGCGGCTGTGTGGTTCTTCGCTGCTCGGCCGCTTCCGTGACAGGCCGTCTACGGCCTAGGCTCCACTTCGGCGGGAGGGGACAGGCCTGACCCCGTCTGCCTATCACGCCCCGCGTGTTTCCAGGCAGGATATACGTGGTGCCCACGCTCACGTGCAGCCGCCACGATCTCTGTGTGTGCCCCTATTGTTAAAAAAGCCCATGTTTCGAATTTCCTGGGTCATTGAACAGTGTGGACTCAGCGCTGCGCACTGCGTCGACGAGAGAATATTCGAATTCGATAGGATGCATTGCCGTGTCGCGTTCAGTCGTTTCACGGTTGACTCCAAGAGCTTCACGCACGCTGGCCTGGACCATTTTGCGAATGTGTGCATTTGCGAAACACGAAAAGTTTCTCAAATTATTGTAGTAATGATAGTAGTTGGGGTTTCAGGAGTTTTAACAATGTTGCTTTTTACTCCTCTTTTTTGGAAACGCAGCTCGAAAGTTGTCATTCTATGAATTGATGTTAGTCGTATTTCGATAGTATCAGACCTGGTGGCTAGAATGAAAATTTGGGGAAAGGCGCGGTGGTGTTCAGCGTGGAACTGAATTGGTTTCTTAAACAAAAAAGTCTTTTCTTTAACCAAGAATTAACTAACAGCTCGCAAATGATTTACCATCTTTGGGGAGCGCGTTACCTTATATGGTGCATTCTTTAATTTTTGGGGTGGGAGTAAATCGCTTTGAAAATTGAGACGAACCAGGATGCGACACCGTGAATTAGTGTACCGAACCATTAAGAGAACAGAATTATGAATAATTAACACCCCCTATAGCATTCACCCACTGCTCTGGGTGTGTATTAGCTTTTAGGTTACGTTTGGAGAAGCTTTTGAGGCAATATCGCTGGTGGGAAAGCTAGCTGTCCCACTAGCTGAAAGGCGAAACCAGAAGTTGCTTTGCTGTACCGTTGAAAAATCAGTTTATCCCCCCCCCCCCCTCCCCGCCTCATGACTTCATGGTATGTAAAGAAGATTTGAGCTAATTCTTAATTCTGTACACAGCACCCCCCCCCCCCCCCCCCCCCTCCTATCGGTTTCTTGGGAGCTCCTCCTGTATTAATATACTAACAACTAAAAACAGAAAATTCACATATACTCATTCCATTCCTCTTCGATATCAGATCAGATGCCTGTGTATTTCGCTGACCGCGCTGCCCCCCGACTTGTCGCTTGTCCTGTCCCGGTAACTTATTCGCGCCCCGAACTGGGTTGTACCCGCATCAGGGGGAAACAGAGCAAAGCCACGCTTCAGTGTCGTCTGCTACAGAGCCACAGCGCGATGGGACGACTTCGAACGGCACTGCCGGCCGCGTCCTGCTTTTGCTGACTTGTGCTTTTCTTTCTTTTTGCTTTTTTAACATCTCCTTTCCTTCCTCCGGCGCCGGTTAGGACGACGGAGCAGCCCCTTTTGGCATTGCTGAGATCAGCGGGCTGTACCTTCCTTTCTCGTCTCTCTCTCCCTTTTCTCTCTCTCTACCTCTGTTTGCTTTCCGTGTCTCATTCGACCTCAGCTTGCTCACCTACTCCTCTTTTCCTCCTCCTCCTCCTCATCATCCTCTCCTGTTTCGCGTTTAACTTCGACACGTGTCTCCCCGAGGGGTTTTTTTTTTTCTTTTAAAGTTTCCACTTGAGTAAACTCGGAATCGTTTGTAATTTTATTTTGTCTCCCTTTATTTCTTACCCCTCTCGAAACACGCGGAGGAGGTTCGTGTGAGCGATTCCTCCTCTACTGCCCTGCAGGTTTATTACCTCTTGTAAACACGGGCCGTGCTTTGCGTTTTTTTTTTCTCGAAAACCTCCGCGGCGCGTCAGCTTTTGTGTGTGTACATATACCGGGTGTCCTAGCTAAATGTAACCAACCTTTTAAAAAAGGCGAAGTGTCCTAGTCCAGTGAAACCAACTAGAGGTTGTTCAGAGTCGCATGGCCTAGTCTCGAGTATTTTTTCGTTCTTCAAATTTAATTAATTAGTTAAGATTAATTAGCTAACTTTTGAATTATTGACTTCAGGAAAAAAGTGTCAACGGAAATGTTCTAGATCGCTTCGAAAAACCGCTAGTAGTCCTGTTTCCATCATGGTATGATTTACGTAGCTTCATTTATCGGCCTTAAAAGAAAGCTATCACGTGACCAGTCACCAGCTGCTCGCTCGCATCTCTGCCCCAATGTGCACCCAAAGTCTCATCGAGGAGAGGACTTCAGGAAAACAGGATTTTATTCTCTAAGGTGCATCTTGGGACGTTGAAGTGGCACGGTTGTCATGTGGAAGCTTTTTTTATTGTCCGAATTACGGTTAAAGGCCCGTAAAAAAACTACTTTACGCAAATAGTACGTTGATGCAAATGTTTCAGTCAGCTGTTTTTCAAAGCGATCTACAACTTTTCCATTGACACTTTGTTCATCAAGTCAATAATTAAAAAGTTAGCTAATTAAGCTTAACTAATTACTTAATCTTGAAAAACGAAAAAATACTGCAGACTAGGTCACGCGGCTCTAAAGAACCCTCAGTTGGTTGCAGACGGCTAGGGCATCCCGCGTTTTTTAAAAGCTTGGTTACATTTAGCTGGGACACCCGGTATATTTATCTTTTTCCATTCCTGACTAATCACACTCGCCGCCTATCGGAATCTGCGAGGCAATTAAAGAAGCACCAAACTTAAGTGAAGGCGGTGATGTCGCAGTACACGCTCACGCGTATAATTGCCGATTAAGCGCAGACCTGTATACGCGGTTAATGTAGAGCGGCCGCTCGCGTCTTTGCTTTTCTTCCGCGGACATTCTGGCGTTTGTTTTTCGCCTGCCGTGTTGTCTATTCTCATTTGTCATGGCTGCCTATTTACTGAATAACGGACGGCGGGAATCGAGGTGGGCATACAGGGGCGTGTTTACACACCCGCTTGTAGGTATGCAGTAATGTATTACGCGACGTACTACGGCAAGCGTGCGCGTAATATACGATGCGTTGTACTCGATCTGTCTCGGGCTGTGTGCCGTGCTGTACTGCCCGGCACCAATGCATAATGGATCTTGTCGCGTGCCTACCGTTTGTTATCTATTACAGCGCTGCGTGGAGCGTTGCGTTGCACGGTGGGTGTGTCGATCTTGTGAGATTGGGGTTCCGCGTGTTTATATTTCAGAACTTTTGTTGTCGGATTGCGTATACTGGTTTTAACGCGATAATCTCAAGGAGCTCGTGTCGCCGAAAAGCCTTCGTCGTTGTTAAACATAACCGAAAAATGCACGAAAAATCTCCAAAAAAGTGCCCCACCTTGGCAGGTGGCGGTTAAATTAATGATTGGTCGAGAGAGGCTGCTTATAGGAAGAGCAACACGGGCAGCACAAGCCCCACCGGTGGCAGCACCTGTCATCGCAGGGCAGTGGAGCATCGCTTAATTACTGCACCATTGCGCCAGGAGGCGTATGAGGACTCCCAGGGAAATGTTAATGTTAAGTAGAGCATGACGAGTTCCGCATATATGGGCATTAACCCATATACGTCCTTAAGGCGGATGTTAAGTGTTCCCTTCAATTTTTTTGTGGGCTTCTGTCTACTCTTTGTTAAAATATGGCGTGGGCAACGATTGGCTTGGCTCACACTTGGAAGAGTGAGCACCTGGCATACGGCTTGGTGTCCTCTTAGACATCATGTAAGCTTTCGTTTGTATTCGGGCGTCTTCTCGATTATTTACACTATATAGTCGTGGACTCTTATGCAGGAATTGGGTGCTCGTGGACGGTGACCGTCAACCTTGTAGGTAACGGTTACGGGCTCTCTTTCTCATTTGATATCGCTGAGTTGAAAACAAAAATTTGTTCTTTGTCATAGGAGTAATTGCTTCTGTTTTAGGGCTCCCGTTTTAGGCCAACAACGTAGCACTGAAATATTACATTAACTTTATTTATTTCAAATGCTGATACAAAATTCTAAACATTTTAACGCGAGAGGGTTAGTACCCCCATATGTCGGAAAAAAGTGTCCGGCGTCGGCGTCCGGGAGCAACCGGCCGCTCCGACAACCTAGATCACGTGACACTGTGGTCGGCTGACCGGATTGTGAGCTAAACCACATTTGCAGGCGGCAGTTAAATTAATGACTGTTCACGACAGGTTTCTCGGGAAGACAAACCTGAGTCGCCACAATCTCTCACCGGGGGTAGCACCTGTCATTGCAGAGTTGTGGCGCATCGCTTAACCGCTGCACCACTGCGCCAGGGTGGATATCTGGACTCCCAGAGATCTATGAATGTAAAGTCGAGAATTACCAATTTTGCATTTATGGGGATTAACCCAACAACACTATCGCGTTGTATCCGTAAGGCGTAGCCGAAGTGTCCCCTCCAATTCTAATCCATCTAAAGTGACGCAAGTGTCACAGAGCTCATAGGCGCCGCTGGATGCGATACGGGCTCTCCAGTGCTACAGCTGCGGCACAGGTATTGCCCTCTCTCTTTTTCGCCGGACTGCTGCTTTTGTCTTGTGCTGTCGTGCGACGCTGTCACTCGTTACGTCACTACAGTGTTTGGACCACTTGCATAGCGCACTGTAGCGACGTCTTGCGTGACATCACCGCATGCTGACCCATCAGAGTGACGCGGTGTTGCGCCAACGCTGCAAAACCGGCATACAGGCACTTGACTGCTGTCCCTGTGAACACTTTGTCGGGCAAGTGCTACAAAAGGCACAGTACGATTGGTAGGACACTGCAAAAGCTCGCCAAAGATGCCACACATATTAAGATGCATGCTGCATTGCATAAAACTTTACAGACTCTTCGAGCTTTTCTGCTGTACTTATCTGTGTTATCAGACAGTGCCTAAAACCTTCAACCATGCTGCATGCAGGAATACTCTTTAAGGCTTCCGCACTCGAAACGTTGGGGAGCGTCCCTTAAACCGTTCTGTTGATGCAAAAAGACTGCGGAGCACCCACGCAACTTGTCTCTCCCGCTTCATGTCCTCGCCGTGTGGCCCCGACGGGACAAGGCACCAACCGTGTGGAATAGGGAATGGACGCGTGTGCCACACTGCGCAGCCCACCGGCCACGGCTGCGCGGTGCGGGGTGCATCGCTTTTCTCTATGCGCCCCTGACCTGTGCTTCATGCGCAGGGCGGGGGCGTATGCACTGCTTATACGGCTCCCTCTGGAGGAGCTCTCCAGTGCTACAGCTCTGGCACAGTCTTCCGGCGTGGTGGCATCCATCCAGGCATGCGTGCCAACCTGGCACGCATCGGGATTTCCACCCCACCTGCCAATGCATACGCCGAGGGTTTTGCACACTCGGTCATAGCGATGGTTAGGTGCGTATAGGGTATATACCGGGTGTTGCACCTAAGACTTCCTGCAATTTTTAAAAATAAGCTATTTGAATTAGATGCGCGCTTTTTCTGGCATAGCATTGTCAGTGGTGTAGTACATCATAATGCAGCTAAGACGTGCTAACTAGCAGGCTTGTTAACCAATATTTAATAGTTAACTTTTAAGCTATTACCGTTAGGTTCCTTAATTAATGAGAGGCACGTAGGCCACCGTAAGTAATGTCCATATCCGTTTTTAGAATTTCGAGAACGCGATTATCCTCGGCGCTGTGGCCCAACAAATTTTGGCTATCTCGACGAGTTAGGTTCACTGGAGAGGTTGCTTTGCCTGCAAGCTTCTCAACCCGCATGTATTTTGGCGCGATGTAGGCGAAATTTGTTGGGCCACAGCGCCAAGGGTAACCGCGTTTTCGAAATTCTAAAAACTGATATGGGTATTACTTACGGTGGGCTACATGCCTCTCAATAATTAAGGAGCCCAACGGTAATAGTTTAAAAGTTAACTATTAAATGTTGGTTAACAAGCCTGCTAGTTAGCACGTCTTAGCTGCATTATGATGTAGTACACCACTGACAATGCTATGCCAGAAAAAGCGCGCATCTAATTCAAATAGCTTATTTTTAAAAATTGCAGAAAGTCTTAGGTGAAACACCCTGTATACCAGTAAGGTCCAGGCGTTCGCCTGCTGGCACAGCTGGGAGTTCGTGGGAATGTCGCCCAGGTTGGCCTCAGAAGAGTGGGAGCTCCTGAACACTTGCTGTCTGTGGTCCGAAGATCCAGGTGGGCCATTAGAGCTGGGAGGGTGAAGAGTGTCCTTTGTGATCAGGTGATGGTAGGGTGAGATCGGTGGTGGGCACTTTCTTGAGTGCGTGCAAGTTTTCTGCTATCAGATGGGGAACACTTTTTTTTGGGGCTAATCTGTTGGGGTTGGGATTTTCGGTGTAGCCTCCACAGAATGCAGGTGGGGTTGTAGGGAGAACAGGAAGAAGGACTGGAAGATGAGAATAAGAGCAAGAACTGCAAGAGGAACAAGATGGAAGTATATGAGAAGAAGAGTAAGGTGTAGAACGGGAATATGAAGCAGAAGACGGAAGAACTCAACGACGAAGTAGGAATGATTGGAACAATCGTTTGCTGTCGCGTAGACGTATTTTGCTGGCCATACGAGACACACATACTAGTCTTAGGACACGAAGTTTTTACAGTTTTCGCAGGACCCATGAGCAAGCGTCGAAGTTTTCGCTTGCTCTTGGGTCCTTCAGCATCATAATTAGGCTGACTACGTCTACTGCAGGGCAAATGCCTCTCTCATATCTCTCTAATTAACCCTGTCCTGTTCCAGCTGCGGCCACCTTATCCCCGCAAACTTCCTGATCTTATCCGCCCACGTGACCCCCAGATATCCCCTGCTACGCTTTTCTTCTCTTGTAATCCAGTCCGTTACCCTTGACAACCATCGTCTACCTTGCTTTCGCATTACATGCCCGGCTCAAGCCCCTTTATTCTTTTTGACTTTGACAAGGATGTCATTAATTAACTTGCGTTTGTTCTTTGGCCCACTCTTCCCTCTTCCTGTCTCTTAACATTACACCTATCAGAGCTTGGTAGAGACCCTTACAAAAAAAGCTTTAGACAGTCTACAGAGTGTCTATAGACTTCTTTCTATAAAGTCTATAGACTGTCCATAGACGAAAGTCTATAGACAATACAAATGCCATAGACAGTGTATAGATAATCTATAGCTTTATGGCCATACACTTTTAGTAGACTTTTGTCTATAGACTATGAATAGACAAAATGCAACATCTATAGGAAGTCAATAGAGTCAATAAGAAGTCTATAGACTGTCTATAGACCATTTTCATAAGGGGAGGTTGAGCAGGTGGGCGTTACACCCGTCAAACCTCTCTCTCAAGGTTGCACCCATGGGGTCCTTGTACCACAGAAACTAAACTGGAAGTCACGACACACCCCCGGGAGTAGGGCAAATCCTTTGCAGCAGTGCGCTTGGGTGGACACTGATGAGTAATTAGTCGGGGTAACCAGACGCCTAAGTTCTGGACTTTGTATGTGCAGGGCTGGAGACAGCTTTCGCTTCGTCCACCGCGTGTCCCGCCGCAGGCTGCACGGAGCGTCGTCGATGTTGTTTTCGTCGCCTCGGAGCGTGCTGCAGAGTCTGCGCGTCGGACACGCCTGCACGACCTGCGGAGGGGCGCCGAGTCATTTCGGTTCCGGACGCGCCGTTCATGCCTGCTGTCGGCGCAGCTCGCGATGCCTTCTCGCGCACGGCTCAAGGCCGCGCGTAGATTGCCGGGTGCGATGCGGATCGGCAGCGCGGCCAGCGGCGCCATATAACAGCAGCAAGTCGCTGCTTGAGCTGCTCTGCCGTGCTGTGCCTGACCGAGAAGCGTGACGGGGGTCGGCCGCGGTGGCTGGCGTAGTGTGTCCATCGTCCCGTCGACGGTGGACTACACACAGTGAATAATACCCCCTGTCGACTTGGGGCTTAGGCTTCTTGGCACGGTGCTAGTTGTGGTTTAGAGACTACTGATAAACAGAGGAAATCGACTGCCCCATTGACTTTCGTCAGTAGGCAGTCCCTATGCGCCGCATGGACTGAGAAATCAGTTTCCATATTGACTTGAGCTGTTCATGGATAGTCTAGAGCAGGGGTGGCCAGACAGGCAGCGCAAAAAGCCATAAAAATGTATTTAATGAAGAGCCGGTGCATAAAGAGGTCTGTGGCAATCTTTCTTAATTTATTGCAACACGCGTCATTTCGCGCATTCTCCGCAGGATGGCACCAACTGCCATCTGCTGACTGCATGCGCCTCTCTTCTTGAACATAATGGAAGCTGTCTTTAGAGGCAGAATTTGACAGGGTGGGGTTCAGGGTGGGGGGGGGGGGGGGAGATGGGGGGAGGGGAGGGAGGGGCGTACAGATGGCAGAGTCGTGAGCCGCACTTGGACCCGCGAGGAGCCGCACTGTGGCCACCACTGCTCTAGAGGTTGCTTCTAGAGTTTAGGATGACAGCTTAGAGAGAAAGGAGGTATCTTAAGATTACTCTGTGAGGGGTCGTTTCTTTACACGGAAATCGTCATTACAACCACTGTCAGCTTGATTCCACTGAAGACCTCTCTCCCAGTGGCCTCCAGTTAACTCTGTTCTCGGACGAAGTCCCTACGATTGGTTGAAAAAGGCGGGAAGATCTCGGGAGGGTCTATTTAAAGCGCTCGAGCCGTTCATCGAGAAGCCATTCCCGGAGCGACTCCCTGAGCGTTACGCTCAACGTTTCCCTGAGACTTCTCAGTTTTTACCTTGTTTGTCATTTTTGTAAATAATCATGTAAAAATGTAAATACAGTTTTTCCTTCACTTCCCCTACTCCCCGTCTCCGGCCCACGTCCCTTCCTCCTTCGGCACTGCGGCGGTGCTCCTGGACCCGATGCCTGGTGGGACACGCTACTAGCTCGGCAAAACATATCAGCACAGCTTACTCTCCGCTGCCTCGACGATAATTTCCTTCCATTCATATCTATGCTTGCACTCCTCCTATAGCACCGATTTTAGGCACTGGGTGCACGTCCCGCACGTGCCCGTGTCGTATATGCAAATGAGCATGCGCACGAAGTTCCTATTTCTCTTCTTTCAGTATAGCCCCTAGATCGTGAGGGTTAGTGTTAGCAGTATATGCTTTATTTGATGAATACAAAGTTCTCTGAAGCAAGCTGTTAAGGGCGGCGTATCCCGCCAGACTTCTGCCTTTCCGGTCATTCATTCCAGGTTTATTTCAGACAGCAACCAAAAATTGTCCGATGCGACGCGCCAAAAGGCATGCACAGCCTGAAGATGCCGCGCCACCCGTTTGTCAAGCAGCGTATTTCACATTGACGCAACAAGGTGCAAACAAAGAAAAAAATAGAGGCATTGCATGAACAGAGGCAATTTCATTAAGCCGGAGGACATCATCATCATCATCATCATCATCAATTTCATTTGTTACAGAATATTAAGGACAGATTTACAAGCACTGATTTGTAAACATTAACATACTGTAACCACAGTTCAAGGGTAAGGAAAAACTGTCGTATTCAATATCAGAGAGCGATAACTGTGTGTTTAGATCGCACCTTAAATTTAATTTGTTGTCAATTCTATAATTCCTTATTTGCGTTAAGAAAGGGCGGCTATGTGTTGTCTGTGCACGGGAGACATAGCCCTTCTACAATAAAGAATCTCTCCTACGCTGCATGCATGCTTTAATTCCACCGCGTGGATGTGACCTTCCCAGCGGTCTAGCTCCCTGCAAGGAGGCCGCGCTGCGGAAAATTCGAGTGGGCGCTGTGCTGACTCCTGCGATCAGGGCGTCCTGGACATCCAGGTCGCAGACCCTTCCTCTTACATGCCCCTTCTGCCTCGCCCCCGCCACGGAGGCAACGCTGAATCACTTCTTGGGAACTTCCTCGGGTTGCGCGCTAACATCTACGTAGCCGGGGCTACCACACAAAGCTGCCCGTTAGTTACACTCGTGTGGACATATGGGCCTCAGCATTGAGCCCTTATAGCATGCATCAAGGAAACCAGCCTGTATATCTTCCTTTAATTTACACCAAAGGGCAGATTTACGGAACAAACAAACAAGCTCTGGAAATCATCATTAGCCCGTCCACGAGGTGTTTCCATTATTAATTTTTTTCTTTCAAAGTTCGTATTTGCTAGTCTCAGCTTGATATGTGGTTTCGAAGACCATTTTATCTAATTTCCACTGGTGAAATATTTGGACGCTTAATTTACATATTTGCACTTAACTTATCGTAAGACTTAAATAATGGCCTGTAGTTCTGCGGTAATTGTAAGTTGCCGATATGGCCCGCATCGCTCGTCTTAGAACATCAAAGAGAGAATTGCTTGCGTCGTTGGGAATATGAGGGTGTTTGGGATTATTAAGCTGTCAATAACGGAGCATGTTGTTGTGAAGCTGCGAATTTAGTCGAGTCGGTCCATATCGGGTGCAATAGAGACACATCGTATAGTGTTACGTTCGTATAAATGCGGTAGGCTCGTCGATCACCGCGGGTCGGTCCTGCAGCCGCTGCCAGGACAAAGGCTGTTACAATGTAACGATAGCGTGTTTTGATGCCTGCCTCTTCGTGTCGGCACTCCGCTCTGTTTTCGATTCCTGGTTTTTCTGATGTCAGATTGAGAAACGAAAAAAGAAAAAGACAATTCAGAGAAAGAAAAGGGAAGAAGAGAGCAATGATACAGAACGTCTTTCGGAGTGGCTTCGCGTCGGGCGCTTCGCCCCGGCGCCAACCGAATATGGTTCTCAGCGATGCGTGTAGCTGCTGCTGCGATCGGGCCGTCGACTAATGATCGAAGGCGTGCAACCATGACAACGTGTGCGCCGTGCGCTTCGCGAACCGAGAGTCGCATGAGTTGGCTGCCGATATGCTGCTGCGCAAAATGAAATGGAGGAGGAGCAGGAGAGGAAAGAACGGGAGAGAGGGTGGTATACGTGCGCGAAAAGAAAGAACTAAAGAATGGACAGAAAGAATGGTGAAAAGCCCGGCTGTGTCAACGATCAGTGAGGTACTTTCTTTTGTTGGGAGCCTCTCCCCCCCCCCCCCCTTTCTCTCTCTCTACCCCGCCCCTTTGGTTTCGGATGGCGACCGTTGTCCAGCGGTCATTGACCCTGGATGACTCTGTCCCTGGTCCTTATGCGTGGGAGCTCCCGGCGTGGCTTTCAGTTGCTCTGGGCGCTTGCCGTTTTCTGCTCCTGCGACCGATTCCTTTTTTTTTTTTTTTGTAGAGCGGTAGTTTAGCTCTTGAGAGACACCCGGTGACAGGAGATGCTGTCACCGTCGTGTTTCGAACGCTTTATCTTTGCCTCGTGTGAGCAGCGTCAAGAGGAGAAACAGTGTTCTTTGTCGGGCTTAGTTGGTTCTTGGCTAGGATAGCCTCAGCGCCGCGGGACGAAACAAAACAGGGCATGCGGAACGGAACCAGGGATCAAGCGCGGCCTAACCTGGGCGACGTAATGAACGAGGTGTTCATAAATGACAGCACGGATTGCCGTTTTCTGTTTTATTTTGTTGGCGCAGCGGAGTGAGCTTCTAAACCTTGGGTCTGGACATGCACTCTTTCGGGGCATTGTCGCTTACGGGTTGTCGCGTTTTTCAGCTTGTACTGAGGAGTGAAGATTTATTTGGCTCCTTCAGCCGTGTTTCTCCGTATGCAAGCGAATACGGAGGGCATACTCCGCGTTCGCAAGGGCATTAAACGAGAAGGCCGTCGTGAATGATACTCTCTTCACGCGGTGACAAATACTTTCCTCGTAGTTTCAGAGAGTGTCATAAAAATCCAGCGGAGAAAAAAGAACTTGTAAGGGACACTTCAGCTCTTTTTTCAGGGTACGATGCAATAGTGTTAATGGTTTAATGCCCATATATGCAAAAATGTTCTTTCCCGGCTTCACATTCATGGATCCATGACAGTCGTCATACCATTCCTGGAGCCGCGGTTAAGCGACCCGCCACTACCAGCGATGGCAGGTGCTGCCAGCGGTGGGGCTTGTGTGACCCAGGTTGCTCTTTCCGGGCAACCTCTCGCTATCAACCGTTAATTTAACCACCACCTGCCACGGGGGTGAGTTCGCTCACAATCCGGTGGGCAGCTCGTGATGACGCGAAAAGGTCATGTGACCTAGGTGTCCCCCCCCCCCCCCTCCCTTTTTGCCTTGGGTTGCTTCTCGACGTCGACGACGGCGGATTTTGTGCAGAAAAAAAAAAAGAGAGCCTGTTTTTTTTTTTAATGCGATGTTGATTGCCTCAGGGCATAAAACGGTATGTAATGATAGATGAGGATGCCTAAATAAATGAGAAAAGGTTCGCTGATCTTATGAAATCGAGCGCGTTTCATAGGTGTGGGCACTTGGTCCTGTCCGCATTCCCGTGACTATATTTAGAGCAAAAAAAAAAAAAATCCAGAAGCCAGCGGTCGCGTACAAATGCGCGCGCTGATCCGCAGCTCTTTCATGTTTGAAAAAACGAAATGGGGGGAAGCACACTTTTGGTTTCTTGTTCTCTCAGTCGCACGCACGTTTGGAGGGAGCTGCATGCGTCTTTTTTTTTTCTTTTTTTCATCTGCGCCATATTTTATGTGCTCTTTACCTCTGATCACTTCCAGTGAGAGTTTCAGCTTCAGCTTCTTTTTCTTTTTTTTATCGCGATCAACCAGTGGTAGGCAGCATTCATTAGGTCTGAGCGCTGTTTTGAAACCGTGAGTAAAAAGGGCATGTCCAGCTCCTCTTTATTTCTCCTCTGCGCATTCTGCAGACACAGCGTAGTCGATGGGACTTTGCAAGTTCTGTCGATGCACTCTGCGGAATGCGTTACACAAGCGATGGGGCATGCAGAAACGTGACTTTTCACACCGGCCGTTGGTCTGTTTTGCTCATCTTTTCTTTCTTCTCCCGGTGTTTACTTCCCACACGCCTGACTGAAAGAGTTGTGAGAGGAAAGAAGAATACAGGGGCATTTACGGAGGCGACAGCAATTACATGGGTATATATAAGGCGAGAGTAAATCGCTCGTGTAATCTAATCACCTCAAATTTTACTGGAGGTAATCGGAGGACATAACCCAAACGAAGTCCTCTTAGTACGTGCACCATGTTAACCGTTTATCGGTTCCAACCTTAAGTCGTAAATTTACTGCTCATTATTGCGTCATACACACCTTTGCTTGCTTTTTTTATGTGAGAGCTTGCTAAGAGCCCGGCACCATTGCTCACGTTTTGCACTGCCTTCGGAGATTTACGGGACGCGCTGAAGTGGTTGCCGTTGCTCGACAGAAAGTTTAGTGTCTGGGTTGAACGGACCTCGTGTGCTGCACGCATAGTGTCTAAGCGATTTTTCGAAACTACTTGGGACCGGAGCAGGCAGTTTTTCAGCGTTGTTTGCTGCCGCTGTTCTCGATCGCACACGACTCTGCAGCAGCGGCCGTTCATGCAGTGGGATCTGCCATCAGATCTGTGCAGTTACCGTAATTGTAATTGTTGTCGTTGTTATCACCGTCATTATCAAGAGCGTGAGCTTCACCCGAGTCGAGTTGCAAAAATTACGTTAAAGTACGGGCATATCCTGTCGTCAACTCAGGAGTGATATGCAAATGGAATTGGCGACTTGTGAAATCTGGCGTCATTTGTTAGTGGCGGCCTGAAACGCTTACTAATTGGTGTTTTGATCAGCCGTGCGTACTTCATTTGATTGACGCTTGTGGTGCGAATGCCTTCTAGTACTAGCGTCCGAAACTTTGGTCAGTTGCGTTTACGGATTACAGGGCAGTGATTATATATATTAGTGTTCTGTTCCCCTGGAAAGAAAAACAATTGACAGACGATTGCGGTAGTGGGTACTGCGAAACTTGAGTGCAGCTATTCGCACTCCAACTGCCACCGCTGGAAAGTGGCTTGTTACGCTGCTAGCTACCCTCCGGAATCTTCCCGTGGCAGCGACCTTACTGGTGGCGTTACGCCGACTACTATGACGCGGAACGCAGCAACGGGCGCCCAAGAGCTACGCCCTAAAAAGAGTAGGGGAGAGGGGGACACCGCAACTCGTGTCTGTCTCTCAGTTACGCTTTATTTTCACTTGTGCCCTGCAAGAACTTCGGCCCATCAAGGATTCGAGGACATTTCGCTGTTCGAACTTATAGCAACAGAGTGCCGAATATATTTACAATTCAGATTTTTTTTTTTTTTTTCGGAGGCCGTTTTTTCCCAAGGGAAGCATCAGAAGTCTCATCGCGGAAGAAATATGGTCTGGTTAATCATGAAAAGAAAAAAAAGCGCAGCATGGTTAGTCATAAAATTATCTGATTGATCGAGACAGTGATGACGTCACAGGACCACGTGACATGGCCTAGCGCTGATTGATCGATGGGGTGTGTGACGTCATGAGACCACGTGACATGGCCGAATTTGCAGGTGCGCTGGCCATGTGACATGCTGAGCTGTGACATGAGAGCTGCGCTTGGTTGTGTGCAGGCGTTTCTAGACGGCTCCGCATATAAGGTTAAAGATGGAGCATCGGCGTGTGCAGCAATGACGGAGGAGGAGTAGACCGAGCAGATTTCTGACTCTATTGCTATCGCGTTCTCAAGACGAAATGTAGCCAAGTGTCCGCTAAATTTTCAAACCATTATTCGCTGTCTTGTCGCGCGCTCTGACTGTGCCATGGTTTTGCGGTCTCTGACACTGGAACCACACAGCCTTTTCAGCGCTACATGGCTGGAGTTATATGCTCAGTTCAGGCACTGAGCAGTGTAGCAGAGAGATATCCGGGCCCCATCTCTCTTATTCGCTTCGCTGTGGACGAAGGAATTCGGTCTCCACTGCGAGGGGGGGGGGGGGGGGGGGGGGGAGCAACGAGCCCGCGTGGCCCGATAATTGGTCGGTGGGGAACGCACCCGCGAGCCTTCCGCCACAGGTCGCGCAGCGAGAGCCGTTATAGATTTTGCGGCTAATTGGCCCTGACTCCGAGATAGCGGCGGCGACCCAGGCTCTGCCGTGTCCCCCTTTGCCCCGCAGGCTGGAATTTTCCCCCTGCGTCTCCCCCTGTGCTCTGGAAGACGCCAGGGTGCGCTTTCGCTGCTTTGCACGAAGCGCTGGCGTGCGCCCGTACTCGAGAGATTGTTTTTGGACTGTCTCTGCGCTGCCGCGTTCCGCGATTAGCCACGGGGGTCCACTTCCGCGAAGCTCGGAGTGCGCGTTTGTTCGACCCCGTTCACGGTTTCGAATTGAGGTAGCAGATTGCGCAGAGGTAGCGGAAAAAGATTAGCGCAAGTGACCGACGACGAGCTAAGCGGAGAAAAAAAGAAACGATTATTTGCGAAGCATTACTTTCTGCTGAACCTTCCGCAACGCTTAGGATTGGGGAAGACATGCCATTGGAATTTTCCTGAGCCTCAGCTCCGCGAGTGCAGATTATTTCGCATCAGTCAGTTGTTTCAGTCTTTTTCCTGAGCAGCTGTGCAACTTGGTAATGTGAAAGAAAATTAAATAAAGAAGTGCAGGCACTTATTGTAGCGGAGAAACTCTAGTGTGACGCAGTTTGAAGTTGATTGATTTAGGCCTAGAACATCGTGAGGAGCAAAACCGCAAAACAAGACGAGGCAGATGCAGGCGACAACGCAGCTTTTGTCGCCTACCTCTGCCTCTGTCCCGCCCTGTTTTGCGGTTTTGCTCCTCATGGTGTCCTACCGACTGGCCTACAACCACATCCTTCTAGGTCTTGAACCTGCCGGAATCCGGGGCTCTCTCAAAGGTGCTTTTTGTGAATTGGGCGATGTTAAGGATATTAAAGTTCTACACTTCCTCCGTCCTGTACCGGCACTTCTGCAGGAGAGCAGGTAACATTTTTGCCGATGAAGAGTTGCCAGTCTAGTCCTGCTCGCTGGCCGTCGGTCATCGCTCGTGTCGTTTTGTTATGTTGTGTGGAGTTGAACGTCCCAAAACGACTTAGGCAATGAGAGACGACATAGTGCAGGTGTCCGGATTAATTTCGACCACCTGGGGTTATTTAACGTGCAGTGACACCGCACATCACACGGAGCGTGTTTTACATTTAGCCTTCATCGAAACGAAGCCGCATCGGCTGGGATTCGATGCCGCGTCCTTGAGCCCAGCAGCCGAACGGCATAACCACTGAGCAACCGGGTGGGTTCTGCAAGGGGCCAGCACCTGCAGTGTGTGTAAATAAACCTATTAAGTTGCAAGGTTGGGTCTCTTGAGCATCTCTTGCTCTTTGCTTACTCACGAATGGCGGCCGAAAAGTGCACGGGAAACCCGTACCCCTCCCTCCCCATTTTAAACTCACTGGCCGATTTGTATCGCCGCGTATCATACCAGGTATATATCCTTTTCGGGAATGAACAAAATTGTTGCCACTCATAAAATCTTTAGAATCGTCGCTGCGGAAGTAGAAAAGTAGGAAAGAAAGAAAGATGTCCTATACTTGTTGGAGGTTTTTTAAAACGAAGGATGTGCGCTTCTTTAACCGTCGCCCTGCGGTTGGTGGCAGGTTATAGCAGCAGTGTCTCAGCCCAGAGAAAATATGATGGGAGGATAGAGTGGTCGCCTCCGTAACTGCCTCGATTTTTATCCCGTTATAGCGAGAAGCACGAAGCTTCAAGAAAGGACTTCGTAGTTCAATTTACGAGCTACTTCTTGAGGCAAGAGGTTCCATTGACATCATCTGCAAAAAAAGGGAAAAAATATCGTGCCTTTAGTTAGCGATAATTGCGTAAAGGTACGTAATTTAACAGACCCAGGCACCTTGAAACGCAAATTCTCGTTTTGTTATACAAACGCTGCATAGCAGGTTATAAGCCTTCAATTTAAGTTCGTTTATAGACGGCCAGCAATTATCCCTCTTTGCAGGTGTGCTGAGGAATCTGTCAGACTTTCCCATATGGCATACGTAACTTGCAGCTGGAGGTTGTTGCGCCAAATTTCTATAGCATGCGCATGATGGCAATGGTCTCACAAAGGGTGTGCCTAATATTATTCTCACATATGCCTGATGTGCAGCCAACCAACTTCGTTTGGCCCGTTTCTCGGATTCTACAATAAGAAGCGCGGTGCCTCTTACAGCTGTACTGATTATATGCAGGGTATACGTGCGAGGTTCGGAACAAAATTACACGCAAATTTTTGCAGGTGGGTTTTTGTTCCTAGCAGTTTGGTGCACGTTTGAGTTGCGCCCATATTTCTGGAGCTCTCGCGCACTCCTTCGAACGCTTGACGTACCTTTTTGTCTTAATAAAATCCACCCAACCATATATCAGGACGGACATAAGCCACTGGTGCGGACACAGACCAACTCTATACCACGCAACATGAGGCTGTCAGAACATCGCCACACATACGGAATCCCACACCGGAGCAGTGGGAAGCCGCGCTGTCCAGCGGAAACCTGGACAGCCAAATACAGGGTGTTCCGTATTTATCTGTCCGGGTTGTAAAAATTCTCCTTCGCAAACCAATGGTCTATTTCTTCTCAAGCACAGACCAGAGTAGCTTGTGACAGTCTGCGTTTTTCGATAAATAATTCAACATCGGAACTTGCCTGGACTTCCCGGAAACGGTGAAAAACTGGAGTCGTCTGCGAGCAGAATTTTTCACGGAGGTAACCGAGGCGACTGTGATAGCCGAATGGAGAGGTTGCGCCATCTGGCGCACAGCAAGACAATCAATATCCTTGCTTGGAGCTTGGGTACGTATCGAACACCCCAGATGGCGCAGCCTGTCAAATCTGCTCCTCCGCTCGCCTATTATAGACGAAAATTCTCGGCGCAGACGACTGCAGTTTTTCGCCGATTCCGGAGAAATCAGGAGAGTTCCAAAGTTTAAATTATTTACCGAAAAACGCAGACTATCATAAGCTACCCTACGGTCTGTGCTTGAACCCAAACAGGCAAGTAGTTTGCGCAGGATAATTTTTTACAACCCAGACAGATATATACGGAACACCCTGTACAGTTTGTCGACCGCGCATGCGCTGCAGGTACAGTCGCTGGACTATGGGATCCACCCGCCTGCTCGACTCCACGTTGGATGCTGTCGAGTTTCAGTAAATTTTTTCACCTCACTCACTCATTCACATGCAAACCCTCGAGGTCATGTCACTCACATGCAAAACCTCGAGGTCATGTCACTCCGAAGAATGACCTTCCAACGCGGGGGTGCGGCTGTGACGTCATACCATGTGACTCACCTCGCCGTTGCGCTTAACCACATGACTCGCAGTTCATCTGATAAGATGATAAGAAGCGTTGGCAGATAATGGTTGAGGAGTGGTGCGCTGGAATCAGTGCTTCGGCTGTGCATTATAGACGGCTGATTGAATCTGATGACTCTCATGATCAAGAAAGCCGTCAGGGCTCGTTGGCGAAGGATAGAGCGAAGAAACGTGCTAAGATTGAAGCATATGCCGAAGAAGAACGAGAGGCTCGTCTGGAGAAGCAGCAGCGGCGTGAACAACGACAGAGGAAGCGGGTAGAGGGCGCTGCCATTGCCTCCGCATCGAGCTTCCGCTCTGTAAACTGACTGCAGCCGGGTTGAACCCCAGCCAATTTTTTTTTTATTATTTCTTCGCTCGCTCCATCTGCTCCTCCGCTCGTCGGTGTGGGCGCGTGGTACCTCCAGCGGACGTGTTGCGGTGATTTCACGGCTACGGCGTGGGCGCCTTAAACGCTGAACCGTGCATGCACGACTCTTCGCGTTTGTTCGATAAAAACACAAAACATTTGTTTTTTTTTTTTGTTCTAGCCGAACCTTGAAACAAAGCCTCCCGTGTCAATTTCCTGAACCTCTACACACGCTCGAAATTCTGTGTCTTGAACCTTTGCACGTCTGCGCAGCTCGATCACGCCCGCCGCCTTTTGCATGCGAAAAGTCTGTAGACAGCGTTGTACAAATAGAAGGGGATGGGAATAGAAGGGGGGGGGGCGGGGGGGGGGGAATCCAAGGATGTGCTTTTAAGGGCACGCCGAAAAATAGAAACTAGGTTTGAGCAGCCGTTCAAACAACGCCCCGGACGGAAGTAGAAGGCGACCCTTGACCTCAGAAAACAAAACGAAAGAAAAACAGAATTAAGGCCTCTGAGCATCGCGCTTTTATACGTGCGGCTAGGTTTGTTTCTTTTTTTTCCCTCTTCGTTTCTTTCTACTCTTAACGGCGTAGGCGGCTTAAATACGTAAACGCGGCGCTTCGGGCGGTGCCGTCTTAAGGTCTTTCTCCAGAACTGGCTTCGGAACTCGCTTTTTTTTTTCTTCATGTGTGCAGCCACAGACGGCCGCGCGCGGAGCAGACGAAGAGGTCGTCTGCGTGGGCGTTTCTTCTGCGAAGGGCTTCTGTGGGGAAGAAGAAGATGATGATATTAATAATAATGACGATGGTGACTGCCAAGGGGGCGCTACGCTTTTTTTTTCTTACTTTGTCCCGGTGACCCGTTCATTCGTACGCTCTGTGCAGAGCTCTGTGTGTCGTCATCGGCGCTGCTGCTGCTGCTGCTGTTTTCCATTCTGCCACCCCGGCCCTCCCCTCCTTTTTTCGTTTCCCTCCTCACTCTCTTCTCTTTCTTCTTTTGTTCGCCGAAGCCCTGCTTGCTTTCTTTCTTTCTTTTGCTTTAGGGTTGTCCTCCTCCGTATGCGGGTACCGGTTCCACCCGCCCTCTTCTACCCCGGTGGTCGTCGTCCTGCTCGAGAATGGTCGGGCAGAGGCTGAGTGCGTGCCGTGTCGTGCATGATTTATTCGTTTACCTAACGAACTCCCTTTCCCCTCATATCCCTTCCCATTAAACGGCGTGGTCTTCAGAGCTCGCGCTATAGCGCGCTCGAAAACACTGTATCCGACGGTGCGCGGGGAAAACACGGGCAGAGCTGTAAAAGCTTCAACACGCTTTATGGAGGGACGCGTGCGAAACGACGGTAATAACAAGAGCAACAAAAAGGAAACGCCTGATAGCGATTTTTTTTGCAGCCAATTCAGTCGCCCCGCGAAGCACATGCAGACGAGGTCGCGCTTCGATGGAAATGGGCGCGCTATTAGCGGCGTTCGCGGTTTTTATACAGCGGCTGAAAACAAGTGCTGTGGTCGTCCGACAAGACGCGGACTGCGAGCTGTTCCGTCTTGATGCTCAGGTGTGGCTGCGCGTTGTGGCCACACATTCGTATTAACGCGATATGAGAAGAAGAGAGAGAGACTTTGATGAATAATGGAGAGGTCGGCCTGGTTATAGGCCTGGCATGCTACTCCAGATGAGGGTGAAAGAGGGAGAGAGAAAGAAAAAAAAAGGTGACATCAAACATAGTCAACACTCACAAACACACATGATTATCAAAGTATGTCCACTAAAACCATGTCCCTTAGATGACTATCAAAGTATGTCCACTAAACCCGTGTCTCTTAGAAAAACTAAGAAAGCTTTTGTCCCTCGCTCAGCTGAAGTCGCATCAGTCCAGGGTCCAAGGACATGCTCCAGGTGCACGGGGTCGTCCTGACGAAGTCCTAAAGCACCTAACAGTGCCTTGCGATGGGCATTAAATATTTGGCAGTGGCAGATCAAGTGTTGAATATCCTCGCTCACACCACATGTCGAGCACAGAGGGCTACTTGATACACCAATTTTATAAAGATCGAATTTAGTAAAGGCAACGTCCAGACGAATTCGGTGCAGGCAATTGCAGTCTCGTCTATCTAAATTGCGTGGCATGCGTAATTCACAAGCCTATCGTTAAGGCTCCTGTTATACAGGAAATCTGACGTCATCGTCGGCGTTGTGTGCAAGAAACCTGGGTGAGCCACCTAGGTCGCGTGACCTCCGTGCGCCATCACAGCCTGCCCACCGGATGGTGAACAAGAAGGGTTGAAATGCGGGCCAGTTGGTACATTGTAAACGGAAAAAAAAAAACCAGTCACACAAGACGACGGACAAGAAGAGTGTACACACCACAACGACTGGACTAACAACTGAAGTTTATTGGAAAAAACATGGTCCGAGCAAGGCCAGCAGAGCATGCGCAACAGCATCATCACTACAGTGCACAGAAATACTTAAATCGAGATCCGCACTAGGAGATATCAAATATGGTGTCCCACAAGGTTCTATTCTCGGTCCGCTCCTTTTTCTTTTGTACATAAATGACATTATTAACGTGCCCCTAACAGCAGACATC
This sequence comes from Amblyomma mixtum, assembly GCF_055824585.1. NCBI lineage: Eukaryota > Metazoa > Arthropoda > Arachnida > Ixodida > Ixodidae > Amblyomma > Amblyomma mixtum. The sequence goes on from NC_143019.1 coordinate 63,429,145, forward strand.
ATACTATATGCTGATGACACTAACGTATTTTTTTCTGGTGCAAACTTATCTAATGTTCAGCGCGAAGCTAACATTTGGCTAAAGAACATTTCTGAATGGCTAAGAATAAATAAATTAGAACTTAACATTAAGAAAACAAAGTACATTGTTTTTCGCCCTCGTGGTAAGCATATTGATGAAAACATAGCGCTAAAATATAACGGTGAGACCATCGAGCGCTCCATTTCTCATAAATTTCTGGGAGTTTTGTTTGAAGAAAACTTGAACTGGTCAAATCATATCGACAGCATAAAAACCAGTATTGTGAGATCTATTGGTATTATTAATAAGTTAAGAAACTTGCTACCCCAACAACTGAAAATTCAGCTTTATTATAGTCTAGTGCATTCACGCCTTCAATACTGTTTATCCGTTTGGGGAACTACAACAAAAACCAACTTAGATAGGTTATATACATTACAGAAACGAATAGTACGCATTATAGAAAATGCACCTTACAGGACTCATTCTGCCCCACTTTTCAAGAAGAACACTGTGCTAACTATCGAAAACCTGTTAAACAGAAAAACTGCAATTGCCATATTCCGCGCAGTCAAGCTTAATGAAACTGAATTTTTCCGAAAATATCTGCTGAAAGAACACAGCTACAACACAAGGTGCACAGCTTACAACATATGTAAAATACGCACAAATTATGGCATGCAAAAGCAATCCTTTGTTATACCCGATTTGTTAAATCGTCACCCAGCCATCATGACAATTGTAAATCAATCACGGTCCATAGGGGTTTTCAAAAAGAAGTTGAATGCCTACTTAATGTCATAGTAGAAAGGACTTGACTTCGTACATTTCTTGCTTTTTGAGTGCTAGTTTCTTACCTTTGCATCACGTTTTGTATCGCTGCATGTTTTTTTTTTTTTTTTTTCGTTTTTTCACCTGTAATTCAGTGCCTGCAACCGTTTTCATGTCCACATTTTCCTTTCTTTTCCTTCACCGTATGCTGAGGTGCTGTGTGTATTGAGAGGCTGACACTCGTCAGGCACCTGTGCCTTTTTGTCAGCCTCTTAGACAGACCTGTACATTTGTATCACGTCTGCCTGAAATAAAAATAAACTTCAAACTTCAAACTAATCACTGAGCATAAGAGACAAAGACAAGAAATCTCATCTATCGTGGACGACCTAGAAAAGCAAATTCTTTTTCAAGTAAGCGCACCGAGATTGTGCTTATACAATCAGAGCCTAACAAACCGATATGATATGAACAAACTGGCCGCCACGGCTGGTGGCCGTTAAACCATTGATTGGTCGTGAGTGGTTGCTCGGGAAGAGCAACATGGTTCTCACAGGCCCCACCGGTGGCAGCACCTGCCATCGCAGGGCAGTGGCGCATGGTTTAACCGCTGCACGACTGCGCCAGGGATGGTACGAGGACTTCCAGCAATGTAAAGCTGAGAGTGACAGCCGCTTTCTCATGCTTGAGAAGAAGGCTGAGCTCTTTATTGTAGTTGGGTGCCTCGACATCCTTGCGCAGCCAAGGATATCTGCTGAGGTTACCCAACCCTCTTTTAAGCTTTTGTTAGTAGCGATATAAAAAAATTATCTTCTATGTGTTCACTAAGTACTACTAACGTCATAGGTCCTCTACACCACCGATGATTTCTCACGTCTCTATACAAATCAGTGCAGGAATTTTTTCATACATACCTTGTGCTTGGCGCATGATGGCCTTAGTCGCCTATGTGCCATAAAACACAACACAAAACTGAGAGTGAACAGCGCCGCATATATGGGCATTGACGCATTAACACTATCACGATCTTGTGTCGCGTCCAATTTTTGTGTAGCGCAAATGAAGCCACAGCGGGAATTGGAAAGGCGAGAAAAATGAGACACCTGCAGAATCGCTTTTTTTGTAAACGAGAAGTAGCGTGCGTCAGGGAACAAACTTTAATGAGTTGAAATCAAGAAGAAAAATTTGCATGGGCTGAGCATATAATGCGAAGGCAAGATAATGGAATGTCGTTAAAGGGGTACGGACACAAAGTTTTTGTGCGTCCGTTTTCTTGCCTTGAAAGAGGCCTACGGGCCTAGTAACCATGAAACTGAGCTCAAAACACCAGTGCGTAGCTGTAACAATTAATCACAAACGATTTTGTACTGGCAGTTTGAGACGCCGTCGGCGCCCGCTCTGGAGTACACCTTGACGTCACGGTCGACCGGCCAACCTGAACTGCCGTAATACCGATTCAGTCATTCCTGCGAACAAGCACTGGGTTCGGTGACATGCACGGACGTCACTGGATACGGGGGCAAATACCGAGTGGCCCCTCGGGTAGCGTTCAACGTCATAATGAATTACGTCCACTCAAAACTAGGGGTGTGCGAATATTCGAAATTTTCGAATATAGTTCGAATATTATATTTTTAGTATTCGTGTTGTTTCGAATATTCGATCCAACGCGAATATACGTATCTAGCCGAATATTCTATTGTGAGCACACCGGCGTTCATATCGGTCCGCAAGTCCTTTCGACAGAGACATAACACGGCGGCGCCTAGAGCAATGCGTAACGTTGGGCCATGGCGCAGCTGACTGCGCTGATGAGCTTCTTTGTGGCTATACCTGCGAAGCTGGTATAGTCAGAGCTGTGCACGAAGTGCCTCGCAATACGTGCCAGTTCAGTGCCAAGTGGGAGGGCATTTTCTGTGGCTGGAGGAGTCGTTAAGGGAACTACTTCTGCCTGACCATGTGGAGCAGCGGGTTTTCCCTTCTCGATAACCTTTTATGTTCATCCCAGCAACGCGCTTTTGTGCTTATGACAAGCTAGCCTTAATCAGTGCTGGGTACTAGCCATCTGCTCTGATATTTCCACTCTTCTAAGAAGAATGTTCGAGGCTTTGATGCTTTTTGTGCAGCCACACAGACCTTTTGTGTTCATTTAATCATTGATAGTTAAACTGTGATGTTCTTGGGTACTCAAATAAACGTTTTGTAGTGGTTAAATGCATCTGTTCTTGATTATTCGATATTCGATTCGATATTCGGAATCAAGTATTCGTATTCGATTCGTATTCGAAAAATTTGATATTCGCACACCCCTACTCAAAACCCGTGCCTTAAACCTTCAAGAAGGCATCTTCTCACGCCCTTACGAAGTATATAATATCATTTGTTTGCACTCGAAATTTTCAATCTGACCCCTTAAAAGGTTCCAAGAGAAGGCAAGCGTAGCAGGGGCTGGCAGAAAGTCAGGTGGGCGGATGAGGTAAGGAAATCTAAGGGGATAGGGTGTCCATAGCTGACACAGGACAGGGTTAATTGGAGAGATACGGTAGAAGCCTTTGTCCTGCAGTGGGCGTATAGTTAGACTGATGGTGATGCTTCCGGTCGCATGCTTCACGGAATCGATTTCGTTTAGAAGGCCTGATCATTATCAGAACTAGTATTTTCTTTTCTTTCTGTTCTCTTCTTGTCGTTCAGAGTCCGGTATGGTGCGAGTAATTTGACAGATTACTCAATTTATCGGTTGATTCAATGATTTTTGCGTGCCAGAGTCATGATTCAAGCTGTGGGGGACGCCGCAGTGGAGTGCTTTGTATTAACTTCTATTGCCGCGTGTTTTGTTAAAGTGCTACTAAATCTCGGTACGCTGTCGTATTTTTCCGGTTCACCTCTTATCGAAGTGCGGCCGCCGCCGCGGCCATGCATCGAACCCTAGGCCTTGGGTTCAGTGGCAGAACGTCGCGACCATTGAGCCATTGCGGCTGGTTCTGCTCCGCTTGCAGTCGCGCAGGTGGAACGAATTCTCCAGCCACGCATGTCGTGCGACGCACCGGCCGCGGTGACTAGGCGAATGTGATATACACGTATACAGCTTTAATATGAAGAGAAACGTTCAGTTCGCACGCCAGAAAGAATTAATCTTTTTTTTTTCTGCACTGATGCTGAAAGTATGTGATTGGTGTTGCTTATCCAGAGAAGAACCATTTGGAAGAAAAAAAAATTGCCTGCCGGGCATACCTATGGAGTGATTAATGACTGGCTGATTGGAGTAATAATGACCGCTTTGTGTGGGTGAGACATTGTTATTTGTGTTCACACTGCTTTCACGTGACGTCACCGGGGCCGTGACGGTGCACTACCCATAGCTTTTATGGCGCTCATGTAGGAGCCGATAAGTGGATTAGACAGACAAGCTTTCGCCTTGCTCCTGGTTCGCCAACATGGTGTCCGCTATCACGTATACGTGCGGTGATCACGGAGTCTTTTTCGATGTAGACGTTAACAGCTTGAATCGAGTGGCGGGAAGATTTTTTAAGCGCAATTTTCTCAGAAGTAAATACGTCTTTTGCTGCCGGACAATTGTCGTAATGAGAAAGAGCCGCGGAGTCGATTTTTAGCCCGAACAATAATCGGAGGAGGTCGTCCGCAGTGCCGCTTGGTGGTTCCGGCTGTTGTTGTTGGTAATGATGAGAGCTGTACGCCCTATCTCCGTGGTGCCTGGCTTGAGTGAGTGAGCGAGGTACCTTTTATTTAAAGAAAAAAACTGAAAAAAGTGGGACTTAAGTCCAGGGCCACGAGTCTTGTGACGACATCGCGTATCATTTGCGCTGTTGTTAAGCTCAGTTGGGTTTTCAGCGTGTCGCGTTGCGTGACCCATCGCACTTTGATCGCGCCTGTATAAGTGACTCAGTCGTGCTACGGATGATGCAGAGGACTATTGGGTTTGGGTAGTTAGAATATGAATATGCTTAGGTTATTCCCTTATAAAAATGGTCGATAGACTTCTTGTAGACTTTATCGCCTTCCTATATATATTTCTTTTTATGTATTCATACTCTTCAGACTGTCTACGGACAAGTCTACAGAAAGTGTATGGCCGTAAACTATGCATTGTCTATAGACTGTGTATACAATTTGTATTGCCTGTAGACTGTTCTCCAGGATTTGTCCACAGAGAGCCTATGGACTGTATAGCCAAGTGTGGACAGTCTATAGAATCTCTTAGAAAATTTTTGTAAGGTTTAATTTCTAGCGGCCACACTTGGTACCCACGTTCCACGCGTTCCCGCAGCAATCTCAATATTTTGTGTCGAAAACGGTATAGTTTAGTATGCAGTGTACCCTGACTTATGCAACACTGGTGGACACCGAAATGCACCGATGCTGATCTGCGATAAAGTTTTGCCTTCCTCGAGCACACATGTCATCCAAATCTAGCCGCCGCGGTGGCTCAGTGGTTATGGTGCTCGGCTGCTGACCCGAAAGACGCGGGTTCGATCCCGGCCGCGGCGGTTGAATTTCTTTGGAGGAGAAATTCTAGAGGCCCGTGTACTGTGCGATGTCAGTGCACGTTAAAGAACCCCAGGTGGTCGAAATTTCCGGAGCCCTGCACTACGGCGTCTCTCATAGCCTTAGTCGCTTTTGGACGTTAAACCCCATAAACCAAACCAAACCAAACCATCCAAATCTAGTACCTGCCTCGTTCAGCTCCTACACCTTGCCGTGAGCTCCAGACTTATATATGTCCTAATGGAAGGGCATTCGCCTCGTATATTGGATGTGCAGTCTTTGTTAAAATCATAGAGCCTTGCGGAGTTTTTTACAAGCCGTGGAGTGGCCGAGCTCTCTCGTACATGTGGCAGTCCTTAACTTGGGAGGGTTGATGGCCCGAGTTCAACCTGCCATCGAGAGATGAGGGTCGCTGAGTATGCAGAACGAGCCACTCTGCTAAGGTCAGTGCAAACCGCTTGGGCTGTATACTTTTGACAAAGGATGTACAGTCTTTGTGAAAAGTTTAGAGCCCAGGGGGTTCACTTCCAAGCTTTATATTGGGACTCCAGGAGCATTCATGGAAGTCCTACCTACTGCAGGAGGCAGAACAAGAAATCTTCTCATGTCCAGGAAATTTGCAGCGCTAGAGATCCATTAAGAACGACACAGTGTGACTCAAAAGGAAACTTGCCCCGCCGCGGTGGCTCAGTGGTTACGGCGTTCGGCTGCTGACCCGAAAGCCGGCCGCGGCGGCCGAATTTCGATGGAGGCGAAATTCTAGAGGCGCGTGTGCTGTGCGATGTCAATGCACGTTAAAGAACCCCAGGTGGTCGAAATTTCCGGAGCCCTTCACTACGGCGTCCCTCATAGCCTGAGTTGCTTTGGGACGTTAAACCCCAATAACCAAACCAAACCATCAAAAGGAAACCCCCTGGGCTCCAAACTTTTGACAAAGGCTGTACATACGTGAGCTCAGAACCCGGTGTGCTTGGGACGCAGCGTCCTTCTGACGGGTACGAGCTTGATGGCATGAGTGCGACTTTGGACAGTCGTAGATTCATTGCACAGTGCCAGTTCAGTGAGAGGCGCGTTCTTAGGGCTGGCTTTTGGACTGCTTGTACGGTGGAAAAAGCGGTGCGGGCTTGGAGCCGAGTGGCGGTCGTCGCTGGCACCCTTTTGTGGCGCGTATCCCTCGCGACCGCCGCTACGGTGATGAGGCATTGTGTCCAGCGGCAGTCGCGGGCGATCTCGCGCGCGCTGGCTCGGTGCGCGAGAAAGAGACGTCGACGGCACGGTGGCAACCCAGTTCCGCGGCGGCCTGCGGAACATTGCCTTGGTGCCGCTCTCCGTTTCGAACCTTCGTTTCTTTCGGCCAGACTCTTGCCATTGAAGAAAAAAGAAGAGAAAAGAAGACCTGACGACCGTGTGCCTTTACTACGTTTTTCCGGTCACTTCATCCTCACCTGAAGGAAAGAATTCCACTTAAGTTACCAAGCCAACGTATTGTTGTTTGTTTTGTCCTCAACGTATAAATGACGCATACCCATTGTTGGGGATTGGCCAAGACGCCGGCGGTGACTGGCAGATATGCACTGCTTCGTCCTCTTCTCTCCTTCTGTACTCTGTCTCAACTCGCCATGCTTAATGCCTATGCGTTCTAATCCTGGACTCGAGCTAGGTCGGCGGTTCGAACCTCGCCGCGGCGTCGGCATTTCGATAGAGGAAGAATGCAAAAATAAGTTACCTTGTGGTCTTGCAAACACCTCTTGTGCATGCCGGGTGGGCTGCTTTGCCACCAGCTGTTTATCTTACACAAAAAAACTTCACACTCAGCACATTCTATTAAGCTGAGTTACCTTGTGTTTGGAGCTCTTGGTCTCAGATGCCCTTGCGCCATAGAAATCCATCATCATTATTATCATGACTATCTTCCATGTTGTGACAGTCCGGAACCCACGTTGAGTGACATGACACGGAACAGCGCGCTTCCTATAGACAGTTATTTCGATGGCATGTGCATGTCGGCCTGTTCCTTGCTCCCCGTTTAACGGTTTTATTTTAGTGCAGTTGCACTACTACCCGACTTCTCGCAAAAGCCCGATGTCTGAAGCCGAGGAGTTGCTCGGGAAGAGCAACCTGTGTAGCACAGGCCCTATCGATGTCGTCACCTGCCATTGCAGGGCAGTGGCACATCGCTTAACCGCTGCACCACTGCGCCAGGAGTACTATGAAGACTCCCAAGGATTGATGAATGTAGAGAATGCCCAGTTCCGCACATATGGGCATTAACCCATTAACTCTATCCGAACAACTTCCATCCGGGAACAGTGGATTCGAACTTTTGAACCGAAGTCAAAACCGATGTGCCAGCGCAGCTAATTCGCATCTGGCCTAACTACGCAAATCGAACGCCATTTTTTTAATACAACAATGCATTTCCCGTCTGCGTTGATGAACACCGGCATCTGCCACGTTCTCGGTTTTGCATCCGAGCACAAGGATACACTAAGCCTGGTTGAAAGAGTAGAAAGAACGCAGTGTCAGCCAGGTGTGCTTAGCAAAAGTGATATACAGGAAGAAAATAGTCTCAGTACAGTAGACGCCTGAGCACCTGTACAAAAACCCTTGAGGGAAAGCCTCTCAGCCACTGCGTTGCGGCATATTGCGAGCTCGGGCAAAGAACACCCTTCCTTATCCCGAAAGGCGTATTGTCGCATTAAAAAAAAAAAAAAAAACTGGCAAAAACCTTTTCGCTATGTGTGCGGTGAAAACAGTGTCGGTGAAATTAAGCAGCAGCACTCACGTAACGCAGCGTAGCAGGTGTCCAACCCCCCTTTCCTTCGCATAGCACTAGTCTGATAGCAGCGACATCACCGCACTGCTGTTAAGCTAACCTCCTATTTTTTTTTTCTCTACAAAAAACGAACACCTACAACTGTCAACGCTGCCTTCTTCGTGCGCCTGCGCCTTCAGTGTCCTTCAAAGCCCAACTGGATAGCATTCTTTCTTGAAGCCTTTTGAGCCTTAAATAGTTTTCTGGTCGGACACAAAGGCGTCAACGTGACGGATGCCAGGGTTCGGGAATGTACACTTCAGTGCTGTTACCTATACACTATATAAATAACCTTACTACAAAGGACACGGACTTGAAAGCGCCGATTAACTTTGCTCCGGCCAACCTGGGCGACATTCCCACGAACTCCCAGCAGGGCCAGCAGGCGAACGCCTGGACCTTACTGGTATATATACCCCACAAACTCCTTACAGAGCAACCACCACTATGACCGAGTGTGCAAGGCACTCGGCATATGGAGTGGCAGGTGGGGTGGAAATCCTGATGCATGCCAGGTTGGCCTGCATGCCTGGATGGATGCCACCCTACCGGAAGACTGTGTCAGAGCTGTAGCACTGGATAGCCCCTCCAGAGGGAGCCGTATAAGCAGTGCATACGCCCCCGCCCTGCGCATAGAGCACAGGTCGGGGGCGTATAGAGAAAAGCGACGCACCCCGCACTGCGCAGCCGTGGCCGGTGGGCTGCGCAGTGTGGCACACGCGTTCGTTCCCTATTCCACACTGGTTGGTGCCTTGTCCCGTCGGGGTCACACGACGAGGACATGAAGCGGGAGAGACAAGTTGCGCGGGTGCTCCGCAGTCTTTTTGCATCAACACGGAGCGGTTTAAGGGACGCTGCTCTACGTTTTGAGTGCGGATGCAAGTGTGGCTCTGCGATGTACGGAGGGAGAAGTGGGCAAAATTACGGAGTGCCAGCCTTAAAGTGCATTCCTGCGTTTACCCGAAAACCTCGAAGAGTCCGAAAGTTTTGTACGATGCAGCTTGAGTATCTTAACGGGTTGTGTTAATCAGCGAGCGTGTAGAGTGTGCTATCAATCGTCCTGTATCATTCATTCATTCATTCATTCATTCATTCATTCATTCATTCATTCATTCATTCATTCATTCATTCATTCATTCATTTTTATTTCCTTAAAGGCCCCAGGAAGGTGTATTGCATAAGGAGTGGGAAGTATTGGGAAATCATTGTTGTAATAGCACCTTTTTTTTTTCTTTTCACTGTCAGTGAACTTAGATGAGTAGGTGGTTCATTGCTTATGGTACTCGGCTCCTGACCTGAAAGAATCGGGTTCGGTCCCGGCCACGGCGGTCGCATTTCGATGAGACAAAATACTAGAGACACGTGTACTGTGTGATGTCAGTGCACGTTAAATAACCACAAATGGACGAAATTATCAGGAGCCCTCCACTACTGCGTCCCTCGTAGCCTGAGTCGCCTTGGGACTGTAAACCGCACAAGCCAATTAGATGACCAGGTGATAACAGCAGTAGTGCTTCGAAGGCGTTCCAGTCTGCAGCTGTGCGGGGACAAAAGGAATTGGAAAAGGTGACAGTTCATGAGAGTTGAAGGGCAATGTGTATCTGATGGCTGGGGCGCGCGCAGAATGCGTGCTGGGTTAATACTAAGTGCGGGGCACATGGTTCTGTTCAAGTTTTTTGTGGACTAAAGATAGGCTGGAAGTGCTGCGACAGAATGACGAGGGCGGTAAACCGGGTGCTGGTTTTTAGGTGGAAATGCTGACGTCATAAGAATAAGGTGCATGAATGAACTTGGCAGCGCGATTTTGCGACAGAGTGGTAAGGGCGGTAAACCGTGTGCTGTTTTTTAGGCGGAAACGCTGACGTCATAAGAATAAGATGCATGAATGAACCTGGCAGCGCGATTTTGAACCGTCTTGAGAGGGTTAATAAGTATTCCAAAGGATCATGATGTGAATTCTAGCTTAGACCGGACGGAATAACTTACGTTGAGGATCGTTGTGTAGGTGACGTTTTATGAATCCTGATGTTTTGTTGGCCGATGATATCCTGTTAGTGACATGTAAACTCCGAGAAGGATCACTAGAAAGTGTAACACCTTAGTTCTGATATGACTGAACGGTGTTTGTGGGCAAGTTAGAGATTACGTGGTAAAGAATAAAACGATTACGACGACGGTGGGAGGATAAAAGCTTACATTTATGCAACTATTCGCCTGACACAGCTCTTATAGCGACGGCTGTTTAGGACAAGTTTACCTGTTTTGCGCAGTTGGCGTAACACCGCTTCGCACGCACTGATTGGTCAACATGCAGGGACGTCACGGGTGTCAGCATAGTCACGCCACGTGCACTGTCATAGGAAACAGAAGTAGGAGTCCGGAGAAGAAGAGAAGACGAAGAGTATTGTGTAATCTACATATTAACCAATCGCAAACAGCCGTCGCTGAATCCCGCGTTGCACAGAGGTGACTCGCGCTGCGAGATTTTTTTCTGCATAGGCGGGCTTCACCGCACAGTGTTTGTGCTTGCAGAGAAGCTACTTTGGGGGCATTCTTCCCCGAATTGTGTAAGAGCAACAGTTGTGACCGGATGAGGACGTGCTCTCTGAAGCATTTGGCGTCGCAATGGAGACCATAATTTTTTTTCTCGTGCATTTTAAGGGGTGCGTCAAATATAATTGGTGGTTTTGAAGGGTCTCCGCCAATGAGAGGTTGTTGCATGGTCCCTGTTTAATGTTGGTGAGGCGCACGGTGTTCGAGCCGGCATTAGTAGAAGGAGCGCCGCTGGGGCGTCACTATAACCAGGCTTTATTTCTGCTTAATCACAGGAAACACGCTTATAAAAGGAAACAGAGAACAAAAAACACCAAAACCAGAACTGGTTTTCTGGTTTCTGGTTTTGGTGTTTTTTGTTTTTTTGTTGTTTTCTGTTTCCTTTTATAAGCGTGTTTCCTGTGATTAAACTTTCGTTGAGAGTCAGCGCTTGTTCCTGCGTATTCTTCCTTTCATCCCCGTTTGTTCGCGCTGTTTTTTTTGCATAATGTATCACCAACTCGTCCGCTTAGCTATCCTGTTAAATTTTATTTCTGCCGTGGTGCATTTGTTCTCCCGTTATATATCAGCTGATTTTGCAGAACTGGTCAGCAACACCACATATGCACTACTGTGTCGTTTTCTACCCGGTGGAGATATTTAAATTGGTCATTGTAAATGAGCGCGGTTTATAGGCTGATGTGTGTGTGGGCACCTCCACAGTATGGCTCCTCGACTCTCGTGCATACTGCAGGATGGAGGAGGAACAGGACGCCGGGGTGGCCCAGCTCCGGGAGGTGTTCGACGCCTGCGACACGAACCGGACGGGCCGCCTGGACGCCCAGGGGCTCCGGCTGCTCTGCCAGCGGCTGCAGCTGGCCCACAGGGCGCCCGCCCTGGTACACCACCTCCTGGGCCGGAGGCCCGAGGCCGCCGCCACCGGCGACGGACACCCGGACACGGTCGGTGCTTGATTCCACTGATGCGCTTTTAACGCCGAAGGTATCGGCGATTGAAAAATGGCTGTGGCTTAGCTTGGTTAAGCCCGGTAATTGCGAAAGCAATATCCGTACCTACGCCATGGTTCGGCTGGTAGTGAAGCTGGTGGTGGTGCTTGTGGTTAGACTTGTGGTGATGCATCGGTTATAAAATTCAATACAATCCAATCCAATACAATATGCTAATATGGTAGCTACCGGCCTCGCTACGCGACGGGCTGAAAGTGCAACTAGTATTGCTTTCGCAATAAAATCCAATCCAATAAAATTTAATGCAATCCAATCCAATCCAATCCAATATGCTAATATGGTAGCTACCGGCCTCGCTACGCGACGGGCTGAAAGTGCAACTAGTATTGCTTTTGCTATAAAATCCAATCCAATGCAATCCAATCCAATCCAATATGCTAATTTGATAGCTACCGGCCTCGCTACGCAACGGGCTGAAAGTGCAACTAGTATTGCTTTCGCAATAAAATGGAGCTCCTCCTCTCCCCAGTCAACTCATGCAGGCCGACGCACCAGAAAAAAAAAGAAACAAAAAAAGAAACCGGTTGGCCCTGCAGCCCACCACGCCCCATCCTGCCCATATCACCTGAGCATGCCCTAATGAGAGGGCTCGCCCAGCTGGAATACTCCCAAAGACCTCGCCTACAGATTTGTTGCTTTAGAATATGACCATCAAAATCACTTCGGGCCCCTTAAACAGTGAAAGGATGGCTGTGATGTTGCAGTGTGGTGCAGGTCACGTCAGGCATGAAAAACTGCGATATAATCGCTGCTTCCTTTTTTGTAGTGATATTCACTCATGAGGCTGGCTGTAGTGAATTAAGACGATGAAGCAACGATTATACTATATCTTATTTTTAGTGTGTTAGCACTTATAGTGTCCATTCCCCGCTCTATGAATGTAAAGTAGAGAAAGAAAACCAATCGGTTTTCACTTAGTTAAGCATCGAATATGCATTTGGTCTAACTACGCAAATCGACCATCAATGTTTAGTCTCGTTCTTCATTGTTCTGGCAGTTCTTTTTTTTTTTCCGTGCTTTATGGACCACGGTTCTAAACTTCAGCATCACAGCCATGCGCTTGGCTGCTGAAAGCGAAACAGCATGAGAGAAGAAATTCAATTATAATTATTTAGCTGTCGCTATGTGGTGATTGATGATTGCTAATGTATTATGCATTATTACAGAGAAGACACGAAATGAAAAAAAATGAGAGACAGTTTGTAGAGTTAATCAAATGCAAAGTAGGTGCACTAGCACTGCTTACCGATATAGCTGCTGTACTGTACTACACATTGTTACACTGTGTTATGCGTGGACAAAGCAGATGCTCCAGAGTTTCGGCACCACCACATGTTTGTATAGTGTGTGACAGTCATGAAGTTCAACATATTCTGGGTGAACCTAACTGAATGGATAAACGAGCCAAAACTGTTCTCATTGTTTCAAATGTTAACTGGTTGTTTCCATTAGAGATGACTGCAAGAAGTTGAAATGTGTTTTGTTAAGTTGCTAGCTTCTGTGCTACAAACGTGCAAAGTCTACTTATGCAGAGCAGAACGATGGGCCAGTTGGTGTAGCGACATATTCAATAAAACTTTGTGCAGATTAACACAAGACGGAGGGAGAAACACGCACTCGAGTGTGTATGTGTTTTTCACCCTCCGTCTTGTGTTAATCTGCGCAAAGTTTTCTACTTATGCCTATGGAATGCCTTTTTACTCCAGGCATGTTCATCTATGCAGTTTAAATACAAGTTAGAGAAGCTTGGAAAAGAATTGGCTGTGATTAAATTCTGAAATCTACCCCAATTTTCATCAGAACCCTTTGGGCACTAAGCCATTAGCACTTTGTAACATTGCTGTAGAGCTGTTGGTAAAATGTTTAGGGGAATCCCCCAAGGTGGAGTAGATTTGTAATAAGGGAGTAATTACTCATTGGCATCCACCCGAGCGCAGCCATACGGCTACAAAGGAAAGCTATACAGCTTTCTCAGAAACTTCGTAGTTAAAAAAAAATTCGTCCTGGTCCGGGGTTTGAACCCGGGACCACCGCTTCACCGGAGCAGTCGCTCTACCAATTGAGCTAACCGGGACGGCAAGCTTACGGTAGGGCGAGAGCGAATTGATCAATAACTCGAAGTGGGAACAGTGTTGGTCAGATGTTTAGGGGAATCCCCCAAGGTGGAGTAGATTTGTAATAAGGGAGTAATTACTCATTGGCATCCACCCGAGCGCAGTCATACGGCTACAAAGGAAATTTTCTTTAACTACGAAGTTTCTGTGGAAGCTATATAGCTTTCCTTTGTAGCCGTATGGCTGCGCTCGGGTGGATGCCAATGAGTAATTACTCCCTTATTACATTGCTGCAGAGCGTAATATGTTGTTTACAGACATGATTAACCAGCAGTTAAGCGTGTGTTCTCTCTAAAATGAATTTAAACTTCTTGTACAAGCATGTAAAATGTAGGGAACAGACTGCAGAAAACCAAGGGCGAGCAGGCAAGAGAAAGGAGGAGACATAGAGCACTGATGGCCTATGATAATTGACATAGGGAGATACTATTATAATCAGGAAGTTAATATGATTGCTCTATTTCTTTCAGGTGAGCTTCGAGGAATTCAAGGAAGGCTTCATATCTATCCTCACCGAAGCAGAAGACGAACTGCCTTCGAGTGATGCAGGCTCGAGTGATCCATCCGGTGTCACAAGCGATGTCGGGGAAAGCCACGAAGTCTCCACGTCGAAGAAAGGTACAATGGCTGTTTAAATTCATCTCTGCCGTCCTCTGTGGGGATGTGCAGCAGTTTGATTAGGTAGCTTTACTGCAACTGTTTTATTATTATGTCGCAGTAAAAAGTTTTTTTTTTGTAGAATCCAGGTGGCGTGAATTGCGTTCTCAGAAGTTTTCTTCATGCTTTAATTTGTAAATGGTCTCTAGTGCTTGACACTGGAACACTTTATTTTGTTTGTTTGCCTGTTCATATGCACTGCAATTCTGTGATTTGGAACATAGCAAGATGGGAAAACAAGGGCACAAAAAAGGCAAATGTACAGAACAGAATGGAAGCATAAGCACCATGAGAATAATGAGAAATAAATCCACAAATATGAACTGAAGTAAATTGAAATGCACAAAAAATTACCCACAGAGAGTATATTAAAGATATGGTGCAGTGGGAACTTCTGAGCTTTAACTTTATGCATTTTTAACTACAAAAGGTGTTTTAAAGCATTGACAGCGTTTTAAAGCATTGAAAGCATTGAAAGCGTGACACCTCCTGCACATATCTAGTTCATTTTGTCCATCGTTAAAAGTTTATTTGTTTGTTTATGCTGATGTGCAATGAAGTGTATGTGCCCTTTATCCCAAAAACTGTGCAAGTGCAATACAGGGCTTATCTCATATGTCATTTAATGATAACTTTACATGGCATGTTTTGAATGCATTGGGTAATGACACTTGCTTGAGTTTAATCCAGGGGTCATGGAAAATGATGGCCACGTGTGAATGCGTCCATTTAAGGGACAGCAGACTTATTGGCTAGATTGATGTTGCCACCTAGTTGGGAGGAGTATATGGAGCGCGCTTCTTAAACAGTATTGGCAAGGTCGCTTGTTCTCATGTTTCTGGTGCATTCTACAACTGTGCCCCAGTGAGCTGGCTATGCTTAGTTTTTCATGGATTACACATATCTGTCTCCAGTTTCTCCCATACAAATTGGCAAAAGCATGGATAGCGAATTCATTAGAAATGCACTGCAGAACATGTTGTGAAGGGATCCGTGGGCTAGGTTTTGTGGAACAAAGTTGCAAGGGTCAGCAGTAGATTTTTATTAATGTGAACGTACAGGGTAGGTTAAAAGTTCCCATGCCGTGAGGTTTGCTTTTTGAGTTGTGTAGTGGGGCATTTACAACACCCCCAAAGCTCAATATCTTTTTAGGAGTAAGAGAAGGATCATTCTCACCTCTCAAAACTCCATAGACATGCCATGTGCCAGGATATACTGATAAATAGCAGACCCTATGGCCTAGAAACTTATTACCAACTCTGCACATTAGCTGCATGTTTCACAAAGCTGTGTTTAACAGATACAGGCTTTGTTGCCGATTCGTGGACCACTTCACACTTAACTGAAGCAGTCTTTTGGTGCTGAGTAGGACCCTGTTATGCTCCTGCCTTTCTGAAACTCTCGTGTGCTTACTATCGATGAGCCTCTATATCACCAGGAACATCTTTTTAAAGCAGGCTGGGGGCTGTTGCTGTGGGCCGCATACTTTTGACAAAGATTGAAAAGCTTCTAAAAGCAGTCATATGATTCGCTGCCAATTCAGAAAGCAAACTTCTGTGGTCGACATGCAACTCCATCTGTTGTCGCCTTACAGCTGCCATTGTTGCCAGGAAATCCTCCTCTCGGACTGGTTACAAGGGTGCAACGAGGCACCGTCGTGCTAGCTGTGAGAATTTGTGCAAAGCTTGTGTCTGCCAATGCATCCAGCTTTCTCAGGGCTGTTTCGTTATGCTTTGTACCATAAAGTTTTTTTTTTATTGGTCATAGCAGAGAAACTAGTTGAGTTGTTGAAGTCTATTCTTTTTATTTTTTTGTTGGGCAATTTTACACATTTGCTTAGTGGCAAGCATTGCTAGGTAGTATTCATTGCTGTTGCTCACTTTGCTTTTCCGGGCTTGTGCTTGAATTTCAGCTGCTTTGCACAAATAGTTAAGCCTAGTTTGTAGGTTTGTAGGATAGTAATAGTTATTTGCTTACCAATGAATGTATATGTAGATGTGCACATGACTGTAGATGTGCACTGTAGATGTGTACAATGTAGATGTGCACAATGTAGATGTGCACAATGTAGATGTGCACAATGTAGATGTGCACAATGTAGGTGTGCACAATGTAGATGTGCACAATGACTGTAGATGTGCACATTCATGCATTTAGTTCTTGGCAGATGAAGTTGTAAGCTTGTAGAGTCATAGCATTGCCTGATGCGGCTGTGGCTGTTTTGTCTGGCCTAGTCATTGTGTCATTGATATATAAGAGGACCAACAAAACTTTGTAATGTGTAACTGGGCTAAAGGATCAGGCTTGGGACTTATTTAGAAATGGAAGTCATAACCTTTCTCATGATGTCAGCAGAACTAGCATTAACAATCCATTTATAGTACATGAACAATTACTCATCTCTGAACTGTTTGTGAAGTTTGTTAGGAGCTGTTTGAACCCGGTGGGCATCATTAATTTTTTTTTTTTTCAGCACTGCTGTATCAGTTTTATTTCCCTGTACAACACAGAAACATCTTTTGCCTATTGTGCAAAATTTTAAACACATATTTAGGAAGACTGGTGTAGTTTCAATATAGTTCCTATAGTGCACACCGGAGATATATGCCTAGAGGTGCGTCGTATGCTGATATAATTCAGTGGTGCTTTGCTGCAGTGTCTTCCTTGACTGCCCGCTGAACTATTGTTTTCACGCTCTTTTGAATTTCAGATCGTGAGGTGTCCCCGAAGTATGTACTGGGCGAAAAGAAGTACGGTCGTAGGTCGAGGCCCGCTTCACAAGCTGACGTCGATGTGGAGATCTCTTCTGACGAGGACTTCAGTGCCGATGAGGTCTTGAGCCCAGCTTCAGCCGACAGTGTGAGCAGTGTGGCACCCAAAGCGGACTCCGGCGTAAGGAACCATAGTAGTGTTCATTCATTTTTGAGGCGGAAGCCTTTAATGCCTCATCATTGTAAGCAGTAGTTATCGACAGAAATGTCACACTTTTGAATTGGTCAAAATGGTCGTGACGTCACAGTGTGCGAATTTCAAACGGGGCCAATTCTACTTTGGCTAGTGACCATGTAACCAATTAAAGGGATTGTATAGTGATGCTCCATGTAAGTGGGACTGAGTTTAGTTAATTGTTTAATTACCCAATTAGCCTAATTAACCTTTCTAGCCAGGCGAGATGAATAAATAAAACCGAGTAGGAAATTGGCCGAGTTCGGCAATCGAACCCCGGTCTCCGGAGTGTGAGACAAGCATGGTAACCACTCCACCATACCAGCTCGATGGTTTGGAATAAACAAAGGCGTGTCTAGTGAATACGGTACCTTCGTTCACTCCAATCTTCCTCCCTTCCTGTTCCAGCGAGGTTTAGGTGTCCACCAAGATATGAGAGACAGATACATTTCTTTCCTCAAAAACCAATTTACCGATGAGCAAGGCGTAGAACCGAACTCCCTGGCATCGTTGCAAGACGCTGTCGCGTTTCACTCTTAAAGCGAAGCCTAACATCTTAACAACGCATCAGTTACACAAGCAACAACACCGCGCTTAAGGCTTTCGCCTCACCGCACTTTAGGTCAGCAAAGTGCCCCCCTGAAATTTTTTGTATGCAGAGGGAACTTTTGGCTTACGGGACACACGTGGCACCAGTACATCCGCCATCAAATGTTCACGGAACAAGACATGGGGGAGAAATGTTGTTTCTTTGCATTCAGAATTCATTGCTTGAGATTTAATGGTGCAATGAGTGGCTCGCATTCTTGGAATTAGGCTACATATGTCAAATCCAAGCTGTGTGAAAACATGGCATTGATATTAATTTTTGTTCCACTAATATTATATGTTCTCTAAACTTTTGACTTTAAGAAGAAAGTTAGGCTTTATTGGTCCCCAAAAAATATAAAAAACATCATAAATGTACAGATGAGGGTCCCAAAGTCAAAGACTGCACTGGGACCCTCGATAAATCATTAATACAAGAAATGGTTACAGCATAGTTAGCGGATAAATACAAAATACAGAAAATATCAAATCAATACTTCACAAAAACAAGGTCAAAAATCACAATAATGCAGGTAATGTACACAAAATGAGAATAACACATCAGCATTCCAATAAAAATACTTTGAGCTTGTTTTTGAATTCAGGTAAGGAAATTGATGTTTTTAGATTGGACGGCAATGTGTTCCAAATTGAAATGGCTTGAAACGACGACGGCGATTTACCATAATTGGTATGGACTTTGGGGAGCAGAAAATTGTTTCTTGCTGCAAGTCTGGTAGGGTTGTGATTAATGAGCTGAATGGGGTCTACAAACTGAAAATGTAGGGTGCCATGTAGTAATCTAAAGAACATGATTGCAAGGTGATACTGGAAAAGCTGGACTGGTAAAATACTGTGCTCCTGTAGTAAAGAACGAGCATTAGTTGCGAAAGGGCTACGGGCAATAATGCGGATGGCCTGGTTTTGTAAGTGTTGCAGAGACGATAAATGGAAATGATAAGTATTTCCCCATGCAATAATCCCATAAGTGATGTGACTATGTATGAAGGCATAATACAAAGATAGGAGTAGGTTGCATGGAAAATATGGACGCGCCTTAATTAGAGCTCTGATGCCAAACATAGATCTTTTTTTTTGATGAGCGATATGGACGAAAAATTTAAGAGTTGAATCAAGAATAACGCCGAGGAAGTTGGTGTTATCAGAAGCCGGAATATTACAAGAACAAAGGTTTAACGTTTAAAGTTTAACGTGCCTACACAGATAGAAAGCAAACTTTAGCTTTGTTTATTAATGCCTGGTGAAAGCACAAGAATATGGGAAGGAGAAAATGAAGTATATATACAGAGGCTATAGATAAAAGACAAGGCAGCAAATCTAATGGCACATTTTTATAACAGGATTTTGCATGCATTGGTTGGTGTGGCAGTGCTTTGGAAAGGGTTGTTGTCTTGAGGGGCTACGAGATTGTTGGTACATCATACAAAGGTCTTTCAAAAAGTAACACACGTAATCCACTATAATTCGGCAATGGTAAGCACTAGGGAAATGAAATTTCTTAGGTATATGCATTAAAGCTTTTGTTTTTTAAAATGCCACTGAATATGTGATCTATTTGAATCTCTGCACTGCAGCCATCTTTATCTCTATGACACGGTTGCGCATTCGTAAAGTTCTTCAGGTTTTTCATTACACCACTTTCTCACACATGCAATGAGCTCATCATCTCGAACCTGCTAGCAACTCAGATGAATTTACAATCATCCAAACAGATAATAATCTGATAGCACTTCATGAGTGAATTACTTCATGAAAAAATTCTGGGCAATCTCGCTAGAAAATTTGCTGAAGGTCATCAGACGCATTGTTCCTGATTTGCATCATCTCCCTTGTCAAGTGCCATGAACCCAGCGAGCACAGATTTTTCTGTATCCAAATCATTCGATTAGAATTAAGATGGGTCCTTTTGCCATATCTGTCTGTTCCATGATCTGTCTTGTAGAGCTGCATTTGTCATTTTGAATGAGTTCATGAATGACTGATGCCTTTTCATCAGTTGTGTTGCCTGACGGCCTACCTGAATGGGGCAGGACATGGGTACTGCAATCATCACTCCGAAATTTCTGAAGCCATCGAAGCTCAGAACTTCGATCCTTTGTGTTGTCTCTTAGACTGGCAACAGATTACTGTGAATCAATGTTGCTGAGTTATCGATGGATTTGTTGAAGAATTCAATCATTGCATGTTGCAATTGTAGGGTGTCATGTTGGTCATCCATAGTAGCTTACAAGACATAACAGGAAACAAAAATTAGGTAAGGATTAGGGTATCAAGTATCACTTCTTATGCTTACAAAATTCATTTACCTAGTGCTTACCGTTATCGAGACACAGTGGATCATGTGTTACTTTTTGACCGATCCTTGTTTATTCAATTCAGTCAACTTTATTTTAAACATTTCACAATGTTGACGGCCACCCAGGCAAAAAGCTGTAGCAACAGCTTGACGAGGCCTGGGAGCCGGCAGCAGGCAACAGTGATAGCAGCGCAGAAAATTCTATACAAGATATTTATTGCTATATTTAAAAAAAAAACAGTCACGTTTTAGCAAAAATTTTTAAAAATAAGAGGTGGAGTAAATGTATAAAAAGATATCAAGGCATTATTAAAGACTATAGCGTTAACATGCACACAATACTGCAACAAAACCGATAATTGCGCACATGAGACGTTACACTGACATGTGTGTGTTTTTATTGCACGTGCTACCATTTTACACCAGAAACAGCAAAACACAGGTTGCTCCAGAAACATTGAACACAGAATTTTGCGTGTTAATAGAGCATTATTAAAACTAGGTAGACTGAGCTTATTTAGTAACACAGGCACTGTACAGCTTAATGACTGGAGAAGGTAATTAGTTCTTTACACCAGAAACAGCAAAACACGGGTCACTCCAGAAACATTGAACACAGAATTTTGCGTGTTAATGGAGCATTATTAAAACTAGGTAGACTGAGCTTATTTAGTAACACAGGCACTGTACAGCTTAATGACTGCAGGAGGTAATTAGTTCGGTGGTGTGGAATCAACCATTTTTCATGGGCACGTGTTTTAGAAATATTGCAGCATATATTTAAATGAAATTAGCCCTTTGTATCCCAATGTCCACGTATGTGCACATTGGGATACGAACTGTTAACAGCGTACTGAACGGAGAGATACAAGAAAATATATACATGGACACTGACTGGCAACCGTCTTTATGATGAGGATGCGAGTATGTACAAACCGTCTTTATGATGAGGATGCGAGTATGTACAGGCTGGTTGTAAAAGTACAAGCAAAATGGAGGCAGGTTACTCGGAGACCGCGCTTCACGAAAACATATATATGCGACTTCGTTCTCAGAAAGGCAGAGGGATGATGTATTGA
Source organism: Amblyomma mixtum (assembly GCF_055824585.1). Classification (NCBI taxonomy): domain Eukaryota; kingdom Metazoa; phylum Arthropoda; class Arachnida; order Ixodida; family Ixodidae; genus Amblyomma; species Amblyomma mixtum. The sequence goes on from NC_143019.1 coordinate 63,450,516, forward strand.
TCTACTTGTCGCTTTAAAATTTTATGATGAAAGCTTCATAGATTTTGGACACTGTCTTTTCAGAAAGTCTTGCAGTAACCTGACATTCTTCTGGCTTGGGGGTGCACCAGCATTTTTAGCAGTGGATTGTCAGGTTTATGTGTGCATTGTCTTTTAGCGAATAAACATGCTCAAAGAGGTACTCACTGATGCATCTGCCAATCTCTCCAATATAAGACTTGCCGCTTAACAAGGAAAGGTTGTAGACAAGTTTTACATTGGTATTCTATGTTTTTCTGAGCCTGCTGACGCAGTCTGGTTTTCGTGGTTTCTGGTTGAATGATGATTTGAAAATATGACTCATTTAAGTTGCCAACCTCCAGCTCCTTATATTTTGGCCTTTTTTCAGTCCATGTTATTTTAGAAAATTAGGAAAAGTATAACCTTATGAAATGAATATCTTCCTGTGTCTTGAAGCGAGGCACAAAAGTTGACCCAGTTTGGGCACTTCAGGAGAGAAGGGCACAAATTTTCAAGGCTATTAGCCAGCTCTCCATAACTAGTAGGGAATTGGTCGTTAAAAGAAATGTGTAATTGATGTTTGATAGCATTGCACAGTTCGAAGACAAAATGCGCTTTCTTCATTTGTGTTATCTTACTGCGTAACTACGATTTAGGCACCCCATTTCATATTGCTCTTGCTAGTATGAATGGTGCTGATATGATGCTCTGGTGAAGAAATTGATTGCTTTATTGTGTCCTATTATCTGTATGTAGTAAGACAACTGGGCCAGTACAATGTAAGGATTCTGCAACTGATTCCATGTCATTTTTTAAATTCTTGCCCTTCACCATTGACTGATGTGATGCCACGCTCAGTGTTTGCTCTTCTTTATTGGCTGAAGCCTAGGGCATGGTGTCACTTCAGACAGTGGCAGAGGGTGGAAAATTGCAAAATGGAATTGCTTTTTGAAGGAACCATTGCACTACACCGACCTTGTTTTCATTAAGCAGCTTATGTCAGGGGAAAAAAAGAAAGATAATCTAACTGAAAAACATCCCACATATTTGGTATTTTCTACCTTTTTCTGGCTGCTGATACTGTTATCAGTGAGGTGTTATGGCCCTGTGGGTTAGTAGTAATCAACCATGAGCTGTCAGGTTACAAAAATGTGGCAAGAAGATTAAATGAAGGGCTTGAAATGTTGCAGCGCTGTTATTTGATATTATGCTTTGCCTCTTCATAATTCCAGAGCTCTGCATTTATATGTTGCAAGAGTTTTTTTCCTTTCATGAGTGTTTCTTTTAAACTTTTTTCATATGTACAGTCGGGGACAAAAGTCTCCGGACCACGTGTTCCTCAAACGAAGCTTATAGCTCTACTACCAGACAGCGGCTGGAGACCGTACTTGTGGATATGAAAGAACAAAAATGTAACTTTTACCTCCACGAGTGTGGTCTCCAGGCGCCGACTAATAACAGAGCTATCGGCTTCGTTAGAGGAACACGTGGTCCGGAGACTTTTGTCCCTGTCTGTACCTTAGAGGTTCACATATAGACGAATGTTCGTGAAATTCTTTAGTCTTTTGTTCCAAAGTCGTTCAGTGCCATAAGTCCTGGCTGCTTTGTGATCATATATAAGCTAATATATGTGTTTGTGTTCATTTTTCTGATGCAGGAGACGCAGCCAAAAACATCATCAGGTGCAGCCAACGCACCCGCAACCATCCTGCCTGCAGGTGGCACACAGTCTTATCCGGAAAGTGGCTTCGAGGATGCTGGACACTTTACGGGAAAATTTTCCTCTAGTGACTTCCTCTCTTCGTCGTGCCTTGCGAAGGACGTCATGGAGGGCATCCGGGACCTTGCATCTGAAGGGCCCGTAATGCCTCCAGCATCATTTGCGGCTGGTTTTGACATTGCGTCGTCTCCAATGTTTGGACAGTCGTTCACCGTGGGTGGTGGATCGGAGTCCGCCGAGTCAAGCCTGACACTCCTAGAGACTAATCCGGAAGAGTACCTACGTGCAACTTGGCGCAAGCTCAACGTTGGAAGCGACGGTTACCTTCATGTTGATGAGCTGGCGGGTGTCTGCGAACACATTGGTATGGAGATGGATGAAGAGGTATGTTAATGGTGAAAGTTTTGCTGTTTTGCATTCTGTCAAACTATTCAAGCAAAGATCATATGAAAGAGGACAAGTTGTAGGCAGGCTACGTGGCTAGTGCCGGTTAAGGCTTGTTACCTGGCAAATTAGAAACACTGTCACAGGACGGTTATGCACGTGGCAAGCAACTTGCCGTATACTTTCATTTTTAAATTACCCTAAACCTCAGCATTGGAACGTGTGTGAAGTTTTTCCCACTTGTGGGCACTTTTGGCCACTTAGAGATTCTTGGCTAAGCACAAAGTGCTTGTGCTTATATGACTACAGGTCAGTGTTGTGTACACTAAGCAAGGCGTACTGACGAAGCACCATGCAATGAAAGTTTTTAACACTGGTTTTACTTTCTGCTTTCTAGCATAACTGCCCCTCATATGTGACGCTACTTGCGTTTTGACTTTTCACCAAGAGCTGATGTCTTTCTGATTACTAATGAATGCATTCGCTACCTCGCACTGTTGCTATATATGTGCATCCTGTAGAAAATAAACAAGTACATCCTGAATGAAAAAGAGTGCAAAAAACAAGATGAAAGGGGAGATTCACATGGTATGAACTACATTTTCCTGATAAGTGTGAAACATCCACATTGTCATAAACGAACACACCTCAGGGTTAGAGATGTCACAGTTTTCGCTGTTGTCTTTTACACACGTTAAAGAAGTGTAGACACATAATTTTGGTTGCATGTTTTTTTATTTTCAATGACACTTAAGACATTAGTGTGCTTGGATCACTGCATGGTATTTGCCTACAACAGCTAAATAATTTCAAAGTAAAATTTTCTCTCGTGCTGTTTTGGTTTCACTTTCAACAGCACTGTGATGTCAAAGGATTGTAGAGGTCACGTGAACACCGCCGCGGTGGCTCAGCGGTTATGGTGCTCGGCTGCTGACCCGAAAGACGCGGGTTCGATCCCGGGCGCGGCGGTTGAATTTCTTTGGAGGAGAAATTCTAGAGGCCTGTGTACTGTGCGATGTCAGTGCACGTTAAAGAACCCCAGGTGGTCGAAATTTCCGGAGCCCTCCACTACGGCGTCTCTCATAGCCTGAGTCGCTTTGGGACATTAAACCCTATAAACCAAACCAAACCAGGTCATGTGAGGCTTGAAAAAACCATGTAATCACTGCTTCTTCATTCATTGAGATTCTGGCTCCTGAAACAGGCTGGATTTAGCATTTTTGTGAATTCAAACGATGAAGCAGCAAACACATCTTAAGAATGCCGGTTCGTTGCCTTCTTTCTTTGCAGATGATTGGTCAGTTGTTCCACACTCTGGACTCTGACCAAGATGGGAAGATCAGCTTTCAGGAGTTTCTTCAGGGCATGTTTCAACATGGACGGCCCCCTGGCAGTCGAAGCGTCACGCCACCGCCCTTGGCGTCTCCTCTGCCGGTCGTGACACCGTCCCCAACTCCATGCACCAAGCCACATCGTGGTGCCTCTGAACGTGGTGCCTCCAAAGCAGCTGGCTCTCCGGGCCATCATCGCCACCACCCTGGCTACCGGTGAATTTCTTTCAATGTTTCTGAAGAAGCAAAATGGTTCAAAAAATTGGGATGACTAAAGTATGTTCACAAGGCTGATCAGCGCCAACTACCCAGCTGATTTTATTTCATCACAACAATAGCTTTTAATGAAACCAGTGCCCAAATCCTGCCACAGCGTAGGTGTCCATGCTGCAAAGGAGTGTGAGGCGGGTAAAAGTATAGAAGAGGATAAGGGGCTGGAGGGGTGCTGCTTGTGCAATATGGTTTCCTTTTATTCTCATTGGTTTGGTTTTATTGTGGTTAACGTCCCAAAGTGACTCAGGCTATGAGGGACGCCGTAGTGGAGGGCTCCGGAAATTTCGACCACCTGGGGTTCTCTAATGTGCACTGACATCGCACAGCACATGGGCCTCTAGAATTTCGCCTCCATTGAAATTCGACCGCTGCAGCCGGGATCGAACCCGCGTCTTTCGGGCCAGCAGCCGAGCGCCGTAACCATTGAGCCACCGCGGCAGGGATTTTATTCTGATTGTTTTTTTTTTGCACAAGAGGTAATGAAAGAGTTAAAATGTCCTTGATTTCAATAAACTGGTCAATGTGTACTCAATACCACGTAACCCGAGAACCCAGCAGCAGCTATTACATTGTGTTAAACAATTGATGAAAAATTATTCTCATTGTTTTCATCAATTGTTTAACACAATGTTATAGCTGCTGCTGGGTTCTCGGGTTACTTGGTATTGAGTACACATTGATCAGTTTATTGAAATCAAGGACATTTTCTCTCTTTCGTTACCTCTTGTGAAAAATGGCTGTTTTTGATAAGTCTCGTACAGAATTTTTTCTGAAAAAATATTTGAGGTGTAAAAAAGTGCACATCACATGAAAATGATGGAATTAGAATGTGCTTTCTGAAGACATTCATTCTAATACAAATATTTGATGTGAATATTTTGCAAAAAATCGCCAGGCAAAGAAAAGTTGAAAATTAAGAAAAAAAATTGCTTTGGCTAGATAACATCTCTTGGGGAAAAAATCTATTCTAGAACAAACAAAATGTTTCAAATTTGTTTAAAAAGTGGCTGCTAAAAGTATGAAAATGTACAAAATGTTTTATGACACTGCAATAAAAAGTCTATTTTCAGTGTGTCCTTCAGTTAATTGTTTTTATAATACATGAAAATATAGGTTGGTAAATCTGCTTTTTAGCTAAGAATGTTTTTTTAAGAATCTGAAGAAATTTTCTGAACACAAAAAGTATATCCACTATAACATTTGTGACGATTAACTCGCATGAAATGAAAAATGATAATAATATACTTGAAAAGACTGCAGAATACTTTGGTTTTACAATATTGGAAGATGCTTTGGAAGATTTGGAACCAGTCGGAGGATGTCCACAGGTTTTGTGAGCCGCCTCGGGATATTACGCAGCGTCAATCCTCGGTCGATGCCTGGATTTCTGCTGTGCGAGTGGTCTATTCTTCTTTCGGTGTATGGAAGTAAATCTGCCCATATGATGCTGAGACACTACATAAACCAGAATTATCATTCATGGCATCAATGTGATGCGTGAACTGGCTTCAGGAATGAACAAAAAGACAAAAAGCGGAAAACAAAACTTAGGGGCGAACAGCTGCTGACGTTCTGTGCTGAGGTTGTGGAGTTTCATCACTCGAGTCATAACCCGACGGTGTGGTCTTATTCTCAGAATCACTGCTGCTTGATGCATCGAAAATTTGATGTTAAAAAACTTTCGATTATTCGAAGTTTCCAAATGTTTGAACGTCTTCAGATGTTTGGCAGAGACTTAATATTGCAGACTTTCGTCAATTCTATCCTGAAGAGACTGCAGTGCCCTGGTGACTTATCCGAGTATCACACAGAAATGCCTGGGAAACAGTCGAAATTTTTATATTTATCAAAGTGGTCTGTGATAGTGACCAAAAGTGTGGGCTTCACAAAGCATTCTCTCTTTTCGCCTTGCCTCCGCGTGAATATCAGTTCTCTGTGGCGATGCAAAAGCTGCATCGCCACGGGGGATAGCCTTAAGTTGGCACTCATGGAGGACTATGGAGGAAGCTTAACGACAGAGAACCGCCGCTACAGCTGCAAAGCAAAGCCATAGGGTGGACTACAGGTACACCTACCTTGCTGTGGAAATTACTAGCGACTGACACTACATACGCGATTATGAAGTTCAACTACATGCGAAAGCAGTGAAGAAGCGAGCATATATAACATCTAGAATGCTATGGGCGTTCAACCATTCGACACAGTGAGGGTGCTCTGGAAACTTGGGTGGTGATGCCCGGACTAACCTTCGGCAACACCGTGCTGTGTGCCTTGTTGGGGATACGACAAGCTTTCGAGTCTCATCAATGCGACGTGGGGCGGCTGGCTTTACGAGTTCACAGGGGAGTCACAATAAAGGAGTCCAAGGCTGCATAAGATGGTCGTTTTTCAAGGCACAAAAGAACATCACCAAGCTTTCTTTTGAGCATCGACAGGGTGCACTGTCTGACGGCAGATGAGCCAGGGAAGTGTATAAGTGCACTACTCTGCGTTAGACAAACGCTAAATGAAAACTCAAAAACATGGAGACTAGGAGAGCGGTATGGTGTGCAACAAGCCATATTCACTGAAGTCCTGGAGCTCGCATGGGCCAGGGAACTATGGAAGAAAGTCAAATTAACAGAAGAAAACAGATGGCATGGTGCAGCACTGAAAAAGCCATCGCTGACTCACGCTGTACTGAAGTTTGAAGAACATCAGCAAGGAAACCATGCACGACAACTCCCGGGGAAGTGGACTTCTTTGTGAGGCAAGGAGTTGGTTGCTGCGAACGAAATCACTCCAGGTCAGATATACAGAGGAACTAGATATTCAATGCCTCAGATGAGATGTGACTGAGGAGGCAATACAACATGTCATCATCGACTGCCTCAACTTACGGCCCACACCTGCGACTACATCAGCAACGCCATCCTCACGAGTGCCTACGACTCTGTTAGCTCTATGCATGACACCCATGGAGATGCTTGTGATGTCACTTGGGCTGAGGCATGCGGCCAACATGAATGTAGTGGAAACCATGAAGTGCTATCTTGAAGCCTGCTGGCAGACGGGCCGGAAGGATAGTAGTGAACTAGGACTTCCTGACCCACTTCTTTCTTTGTTTCTGATTTCTTTTGAATTTTTAATGGCTTGATTCGGTAGGCTGTAATCACCTGATAGAAAAGGAAATGGCTGCAACAGCATTATGTACCACTGTCGTCATCCTAAATTACTGAATCCTAATCTGCCTAAACTACAGCACCCTAGTCTACCGAACCCAAAATGCAAGTGGCTTGCATTGTTGATTAAAAGCCATGCTTGCTGTGCCTGTGATGCTGTTTCTATAGCAGTTTGCCTTGCCATCCATCCGAGTTGAATGCGTGCAACCAGGATGTTGGCTGCCAGTGACGAGCTATGATGCCAGTCGGAGAAGAATGTGGAAAGAGACTTCTTTGCGAGTTTGACTCATGACCCTCGTCATTAAGGGTGCAGTGTCAGTTGTGAAAACATTGTTCTAGAAACGCCGACTGGAATGACTGTGACACTTCAAAATCATCTTAAGCAGCATCCATCGCTAATGGCAGACTACTAGAGAAGAGCCGTGAAAGTGTTTTTGAAGACTCGACCAATGCTGTGTGCTTTAGCTCATAAACATCAGCCTCTGCCTGAAAAGAAAGAAAATGCACTTCATCTAAATGTTCCAGAGATGTTTGTTTTGATCTTCAGCCATATAGGATCATGAAGACAGCAGCTTCAGAGCACTAATGAAAGATGTGGTGTAGATATACCTTGCCGTCTCATTCAAAACTATAGCATGCTTGGCCCACTTCTGTATAATGACGCAAGAACAAAGGTGAGAGTCGAGCTCCGTAATGCTGTTGAAGTTGGCGCAGGCACTTTCACCTTCACCAGTGAAGTTTGGAGTTCATGTGCTAACAAGAGCTTTTTAAGCATAACTTGTCACTTTCTCACTCCGTAGTTTGAGATGACACCGTTCACCTTAAACACACACCTTACGCCTAAAGCTCATTCATCTAATAACATTACCGCTTTATTGGAGTATGTGTCAAATGGGAAATACCCCTGTACGGTGGGCGGAGTCGACCAACGCGTGAAGTGCCTTTCAGCCAGCTCCGTGGAGGCTTTGCTTTCGCTTTATTTTGATTTTAGGTTTCCGTGAATAAATAGTTTTATTCGCAGATGATATAACCGCAAAATAAGCCCACAGAAATAAAAATAGGTGCAGATTTTTTGCTTCTACGGATTGCTACGTATTACTCCGCTGATGGCAGAGTGGCAAGCCGCCACAGGACTGGGTGAAAGGCACTTCACGTGTTGGTCGACTCCGCCCACCGTACAGGGAGAATTAAAAAAAAAAGGCGGGAGCCGAACGTTAATTCAATTCAATTAGGGAAAATGGCCACACAGGGCAATAAATCAAGGTTTCTAAGAATGCTCGGAACGAGTAGATTGAGTTCCCGCGGCAAAACGACGAGTTCAGATTCCTCTTCACTGCACCTTTAAGACAAGATGGAACATTCAGTTCCTCATGCTTTCGCTGTTGCTTAAGCTCAGAGGAAAGCCTTCATAGTTTAGCTTGCCTCCCCTCACACAACTGTTGATCATTTGGACTTTTCGTAGTGGAGAGATGCAACTGAATTTGTGGAGTCACTCAGGCCACTGTATGAAGCAACTGTGATTTGAAGCACTGAAAAATGCCCCTCACTTTCATGCCAGATTCCAGTTTTTTCCGGGATGATACGCTGTCTTGAAGCTACAGACAGCAACAGTAGTTTTGCTAAAAGCCTTCGAAGTCTCTCAAGGCTTGTTTGCTGAGTACTTATTTGATGGAGTGACCTGTATGGCAATGCTCTTAGACCCACAGTTCAAAGCTGCAGTTCATTATGCATCTGACCATACGATATGGCTCAAGGATCTTGTGGCAAGAGAACTTCAGGTGGTTGAAGTGGAACCCAGTGAAGATGCTGTCAAGTCACCACCAACGTCGTGCCATTTGGTGGCATCCCGCGTGGGGAGTGCTTTCGGTTATCTGGTCATGAACAAGCAGCAAATGCAGTTGGAATCTGGCGGTGACAAAGAAATAGCAGCTTACACAGGAGATGCTGCGCTGGGGAGGGGCAAGGACCATTGTAAATGGTACCAGCTGGTCACTTCAAGTAACCTGCATTTGAGCGAACTGTACATGCAGCACTTGGCTATCCCTTCTACTTCTGTTTAAAGGGCTACTGAAGCGGTTTTAGAATTCGATGAGTTTAAGGTTGCCGAATGTGCAAAACGTGCAGGTAAAGCCTGCGAAGTCGTTTTGCTCTAGCATTTAAAATGGTGGCGTAATCGCCGAATAAAGTCGTTGACGGCGTTCAGGCTTCTCTGAAGTGCACAGCGACGGGCAGAGGCCCCGATAATGACGTCACATATGACGGCCCTACGTTTCCAGCGAAGAAACGGTTGTTCCATGGAAGAAAACCGACGCCATCGAAGGTGAAGCTCACGATGCATTGTTTGGCGCCATCTGACGACGCACAGCAGCATGCAGGCGTAAGCAGCGGACATTTGAAATTTCAGCAACAATGACGTCATTGCAGAGTTTCCCCGCACTCCTCCAACGTAGTGAGGAGAAGCCTAAACATCGTCGTGGTTTTAATCGATGATTATGTCGCCATTTTAAATGCTAGTGCAAAAATACTTTGCATGGTTTATCTTGAATAACCTCGAATTCTCAAAAACCGTTTCAGCTTCCCTTTAAAGTGAAAGAGATTTTTCAGTTGCAGGGGGTATTGTGTCTGTGCGTAAAGAACATTTACTTACCGAACATGTCGAGCATTTGATTTTCTTGCATGACAGTTTTCACTAGTTTTTTCACCACGAGTCAAGTGCGCTTTTATGCTATTTTGTTTTTGCAAAGGTCCTAACTGCCCAATCTCTTTAGCCCTACTACCAGCTACACGACACGTTATTTTTGTTGGCATATATCAACTCATTGAGCTTATTTTCTGGGGGTCATTGTCCACCGTCATGTGTGGCAGGATTACACACTGCACACTTTATGCTGTTCTAGTCAAACAGCTTACATTTCTATGCAGTTGCAGATTTCTTTAGTATTGTTTTTGCTAATTCCATGCGCGGTTCTGAAGTAAACAGTGTAAGCAATGTTTGGCAATTTATTTTTATTTTGCCACTTTTTCACTGAACAAATATTCGATATTCGTAGACACTTTTCCTCCATATTCATATTTGACTACTATTCGAACATTTTAACATTCGTGCACCTTTAATTTTTATCCCTAGTTACATGGTGTAAGATGAATTTTGTATGAGACTTGAAAGCTTAGGAAAACACAGTTGGCTCTTATTAAGATGAACTTGGTTGGGTGGGATGGATTCTCGGATAAGATTAACAATGTGAAAGCGTTTGGCTGGCTTCCCGCTGGTTGTGATTACGTCACAAGGTCACATGACCTAGGTGGCCTGCCTGCCTCCTAGGTGTCTCTCTGCAGACCACCTGTCAGAACCATGCCCATGTTTTTCACTCGCAAAACTGACATCGGATTTTCTGATGAATGGGACTTTTAACACTATTGCGTTAAAAATCCACTTAAAACAAACTCTTCCATGTAATCATTGGTTAAGATGAAATTTAAGTCCACCTCCAACAGTGACTCCGCACAATGGTAGTCACATAGTATCTGTGTATCTCGAGGCAAGGAAGAGAAAAAATTTAACCCCTGATTTACTTTGTTAAACTAAATGTGACGCAGGTTTGCTAGCCTAATATGTATGTACCCTTCGCATAGGTCACTTATGGAGAACTGCAGATTGGGCGAGTTGGTAACAATTCATGATGATTGAACAGCGCAAACGAACAGGGCAGAGTAGAAGAAAGTATACACAGAGCGGCGTTTCCAGTCCACGCAGGTTATGCACTGAGTTGCATGCCTTTGCAGGTTGGGCATAGAATGTCTGCGGCAAAACGCGAAGCACTATTGTGGCTCACAGACCATAAGGGGCTAACTGCTGTGACTGGCTGTGGCATCCGTGAAAGTGACCATGAACGTGGTGCATGTCGCACCAGTTGCTAGCAGCGCCCCTTGCAGATGATGTCAAGTGAAACCCTCCTCTCAGGCAAACTGTGCCCTGCAAACTAAGGCAAATACCTGGTGATGGTTCAACTGACATAAGCACTTGGCGATTATATGTCTTTAAAAATGCAATGATCCCTAGACGGCATTGGTTCCTAGTTATGGCACAGTCTAGAATTGTTTGAAAATGTTCAGCTCTGTGTGCATAATTCCACACTGTGCACATTGCAGCTGTGACTGGCTTTCTTCTTGTGATTATTCAAAGGATCTCTAGCTGTGGTTAGCCGCTGCGGTGGCTCAGTGGCTATGGGGCTTGGCTGCTGACTCAAAAGGCGAGAGTTCTACCCTGGCCGCGGTGGTCAAATTTCAATGCAGATGAAATTCTAGAGGCCCATGCACTGTGCCATGTCAGTGCATGCTGAACAACCCCAGGTAGTTGAAATTTCCGGAGCCCTTCAAGTCACTTTGGGACGTCAAACCCCCATAAACCATCAACTAAACCTAGTTATGCTTAAGCAAAAGCAATTATAAAATTTTTATCAGCCTGCTCTACATACAACGTTGGCTTGTGCACTACGTATCAGCTGTTGCATTTGCCTCACTCAGACTCATCAGGAAGAGGTCAAGGGAGGGCCTGTTTTCAGAAAAAATGTGGTGAGAATTTCATCTAGAGAGATGCTATTCTGTCTGTTGAAGTTAAAAGCTTTTACCACTGAACATGTATTTGTTCAAAATAAAAATGCATGAAAGCCTAGGTGAACTTGCGCAGTTTTAACAAGGGAATGCAGAAGTTAACCCATTTGCTACCGTGCCTTCGTTGGCTATTCCTGCCTGGTATTCTTTGCGGCGCAATTTCTTTGCCGGTTGTCTGCATGGGACACTGTATAAAATTGTGATAAATTCCACTAAATAAGTCACAGAAATACAAACCTTGTTTTATTTTGTTCATAGCTTTCTGCTGCATCAGGGCTCTTAATAAGATCTGCATTTAATGAATGCCTTGAAACATACAGGCATGTGAAGTATGAACAGTCCAACTTATCTTATGCTCAACACAATTTGTATTCATCACTACCACTGTCAGAATTTGGTTAATACCACTCATCTAAAGGCTTATCCTCAACATTGCAGAGGTCACTCTCAGCAAGGCTGTCAAACACAAAGTTCAAGGACTTTCGTCTGCCATCAATCCTCGATTTCACTGAAACATAGGAACACAAACTTCTTGCTTTTTGAGAAAAGTACCTCCACATCGCACAGTGGACAGCTATGTCCATTTAATGGATAAAACACTAAGCAAATTGGAAACAAGCTATACCTGGTACCAGCTATGAAACGTTATCAAAAATGGCCGAACTCTGAGTTGCTAGCAGAATGCTGGTCACTGCAACTTTGTCCTCTGCCGTAACGGCCGGCGAACTGCCAGCCATAGAAGCAAATGGGCTTAGCAGAAAATTACTGCGGCTTATCAGGAGCGCAAAGTCAAAATTTCTTGCGCATTGTTTTCAGCAGTGTCAATTAAATTCCTTCTGGAATCATGCGAATGCTTGAAACATGTTCGGGATCATCAAAATGATTGCCTGTGGGGACATTTCAGTTCCGCAAATTTTCATTGTACCAAACATGTCCTCAAAGTGCCGTGCAGTTTCTTCTCATGGTATGCCAGTATATATCTGATGCATCATATTGTTTAAAAATTTATTCTTCATTTCAGGCGAAACCGTGTGCCACAGTTTAAGGATGCAGCCACAGCTGACGACGAGATGGCGGATCAGCCCGTGTCTGCTGCTGTTGTGCCCATTTGGGAATCCGGGATTTTCTCCAGCATCGACCCAGAAAACACGGGGTGAGTGTTGGAGCACTGCCCTTTTTTTTTAGTCTTTTTCCAGCTCTTTGTTTTTGCCGTTACGCACTGCATATTCAATGAACTGCAATGGAGAAGAAATACATTCAAGAAATATTTTTCTTCCTTTCTTTTTCTGCATTTACGGTGTAGAAAAGGTTGCCAAAGAATATTTTGACGGCTAAATTTTAATGAGGTTCTCTGGTGCACTTCAAACTCTTTGTCCATCCCAATCAACCAGTGTACATTCATCGGATGTCCGAAGTATGTCCTTTACTGGATGTACGGATATCCGTGGGAGATCCGCCGACGTCCAACGGCTCTCGCACGGACCTCCGACGGAGGTACAATTATAATTATTTAGACTGCCGACAGATATCCATCTCGGATATCCGCCGGCGGATCTTTTGAGGATATTTGCAGGTAATGCATTCTTCACCATTATGAGGCAAGCCAGAACTACAACCACCTATCAGTGCACCTCGCAGGGCAACTGGGCTTATTAAAAGCCCGCAGAGTGTCTGAAATTGGATGAATATCTTGGAAAAAACAGCGCAAAGAGTCGAAGCATGAGAAAAGAACAAACACCACAATATATCTCAAAATATTTGCTTTCTTCTCCTATTATTGTATTAGCAAATTTAAAGACTTTGTTTTGCAGCATATATTTCGCAAGCAAGGTTTTAACTACCATTGACACTGGTGTCTGAACAATTTTTTTGCAATCACATGAACGAGAAAAAGATTTTCTTCGTCAGTACACATGTGCTAACAGGGCAGGTGTTGTGGGCTCAGCAACTAGTAGGTCAGCTGAACTGTTCAGCTCTATACACGGTATTTAATTTGTCCATAACAATCGAAATCTATATCTTTGTAATAACTTTCTGTGACCTTTTTTGTCATAAGTACGTTTTGAATCTGTTCTTCTCACTGCTGAGCTTCGAGGAAGGAGACCAGCGCATCATTTCTCCGGGCAGGTCTACATCGAGAAACAGGTGGCCTCTTTTTCTAGCATGATTTCGTTTCAGAAAAACTTGTTTATACATGCTTGCGCTCAAGCCTGCATTTGGGATTGCGGCGGTGAGGATCGTGCAAAACATATCCACTGTCGTCGTCTTCATGTTGTCATGCATGCATTGTCCAGATGGTGTTTCATGCAAGAAATTGAATCGCTCTTGGTGTACAAACTCTTTCCTTCGACATGGGTGTCTTGAGAAGGAGGTTTGTTGTGTATGTTGCCGAGTTATCTGAGTCATATGTTATTGCACTGCACGTCAGCTTGCACAAGTGCTCTTTCTACTGGAAAGAAGGATTGTATGTGTGTGTGTGTGTGTGTGTGTGGGCATGTCTGAAAATTTGCATGGCTAATTTGTGAATGGCATTGCCAAAATTTCACATGGCGAGTTCTTTACTGACCTGAACTCTTTGTCCCTGATTGTCACATTGCTCATGTTCTCGTTGGCTTCCTATGCTTGCATTTTGGTTATCAGACACCCAAGTGAGTGTTGTAGACTGGTTAGCTAGCTGAGAGGAACTGCAGGGAACAAATTGAACTAAAATGATTCACAAACTCTGAATGTGGCTTTGCATGTGGAAGAAAAAGCACTTGGCCAGTATTGCACTCAGAGTACTTGATATTTTCATCAGATTTGCCCTTTCTAAAACTTAGAAATGAATGGAATGCTCAGAACTTATCTTCTTATTGCATGGTTTGGTGATCTGTTTCCACAAACCGCATGGTGTAAGTTGAATGCTGCTCACGTTAGCCTTTTAAACCGACATTGAGGAGAATACCATTCCATCTTTTTTCCTCAATAAAAATCGTTTTTCTGGCTCTTTGTGACTTTATTGATGCTTGTTTGGCTGGCAAAGATGCATTTATTGGTAAGAAAGTTGTATTTAAAAATGGCACATTTATTTTTCTTCAGACTCATTGTGACGGCATGGCTGAAAGGGACTCCATGATCACTGTTCCGCGCGAATGCTAATGTGGTTTAGCCTCAGAGCTAGCTCACAAAGTTCCATTTTCAGTGAGGATAGCTTTCTTTCGTTAGGGCATGTTAATCTATTGATACAGGTCAACTTCAGTTAGTCCTTAGAGCCTCTTTAACCTCACTTCATTAGTGATGCATGTGTCAGTAACTAACTGGAGTGTACTACTTTTAAAAGTGTGCATGTTTTACAGAAATGAAGTTTTACTTTGCTTTGAAGGCGATAGAGCTGGAAGTTTGAGCTTTGCTGTAATTAAAGGCCCTCTAGCTGTAAGATTGTACTATCACCATGCGTATTTCTTCATGCATAGTGCGCTTACAGGTTGTTGCTGCAAAGGTGACTGCACTGACTGCATCCTGACCACAGTGAATGCATTTCAATAGAGGCAGAACGCTTAAGATTTTTGTGTGCTGTGCTATGTCGGTGTGCGTCAAAAAATCCCTAGGTGGTTGAAATGAGTCCTCTACTATGGTGCCTCTTTCTTCCTTCCTTTTTTTTGCTCCCTTCTCTCACATATCATGTGATGAGTGATCTTAGTGCACGTTAAAGGTGCAGTGAAGAGGAATCTGAACTCGCCTCTTTGCCGCGGGAACTCGATCTACACGTTCCGAGCATTCTTAGAAACCTCGACTTATTGCCCTGTTTGGCCGATTTCCCTAATTAAATCGAATTAACGTCCGGCTCCCGCCTTTTTTTTTTAATTCTCCCAGTACGGTGGGCGGAGTCGACCAACGCGTAGAGTGCCTTTCACCCAGTCCTGTGGCGGCTTGCCGCTCTGCCATCGGCGGAGTAATACGTAGTAGTCCGTAGAAGAAAATAGTCTGCTCGTATTTTTATTTCTGCGGGCTTATTTTGCGGCTATATTATCTGCGAATGAAACTATTTATTCATGGAAACCTAAAAAACTAAATAAAGCGAAAGCAAAGCCCCCACGGAGCTGGCTGAAAGGCGCTCCACGCATTGGTCGACTCCGCCCACCGTAGGGGGAGAATTAAAAAAATAAAGGCGGGAGCCGCATGTTAATGCGATTTAATTAGGAAAATCGGCCACACAGGGCAATAAGTTGCAGTTTCTAAGAATTCTCGGAATGTGTAGATCGAGTTCCCACGGCAAAAAGACGAGTTCAGATTCCTCTTCAGTTCACCTTTAAAGATCCCCAGGTGGTCAAATTGTTCTGGAGCCCTCCACTAGCGCTCCTCTCTCTCTCTCTCTCCTTCTTTCACTCCCTTTCCTCCTGGCATAGTTGAGGTGGTTACTGAGAAGTGAGACAATTGCTATTGTACCTCCCCTTTCGGTGCAAGCGATTATTATTGCAATATTGATGACACTTCTGCAGTGACGTGTGCTTCACTTTTGCGCTAAGGATCTGGACTAGTGCCACCTCTGGCTCCACTGGGTTGTAATCTCTGGCTTGATGCGGGTTATTAATGCTCATCACATGTTGCAGGGGGTTTGCTAGCAGAATCATCGTTATCGTCAGGTTTGCCTAAAGGTGCTCATCCCAGCACTTATACTGTAAGGTGTTATTTAAAGCTTTATTTTCCAAAACAGACAAAAAAAAAATAATTGTATGTCCTGCTTTTCTGCACTCAAATAAGAGAAAAAGCTCTTCTGTACAATTTATTCAGTTTACATTTTCTTTATAAGTTCCATATAACTGTAGAGAGCCAAATGAATGGATTGTTGTGACGAAAAAATTTGGCAGATTGGAGTTATTGTAGCTGATGCAAGATGAGAGTAATTGGAGCTTGGTTGGTGATAAAATAAAAAAGTGGTAGGAATTTAATGCAGTTAAACTGAGCAGAAATGCGAAAGCAAGTGTCCATTCTTTAATTGGATGGGACACCCAAGCTCCGCCTTAAGGGTACAACATGGTATCTTTAGTGGATTAATGCACATATATGCAGAATTGGTCACTCTCTACTTAACATTCGTAGATGACAGTGAGTCCTCGTGCCACTACCAGTGCGGTGGCGCAGACGTTAAGTGGGGTGTCATTTGATGGTAGTGGTACGATGACTGCCATCTATGAATATTAAGTAGAGAATGACCAATTCTGCATATATGTGCATTAACCCACTAAAGATACTACGGCACTGGTAGGGGTTGTGCAACCCATGTCGCTCTTACCAGTAACTTCTCGCACAGCTGCGCAACATACCTCCGAACTCACCCGAGCTTCTTCCCATTGGCTGCAGCTTGTGCGACACTTCTCCAAACTTATTCGAGCTTAACCGGGTCACTACCCGAGTTTACCCGAGTAACTCAGGTAAGCTCGGGTGAGCAGCGTTGCTGTTGCCAGGCGATGGCACTAGAAAGAAAGATCGGTAGTTGACAAGATTCTTGTTTGACGTTGGTGAGCGCATGAGTGCTTTCGCACTAGATGGGTATCATTTAGTATGCTCATCTCAGCATTGACAGCTACATGAATCCTAGTGGTGACTGCCAGGCATCACCTCCAGTAACGTAATGCTGGTCATGTCTTCAGGGTGAGTGCTGAAAGATTTCTGATTGCTTTGAGGACGACCCCGTCCTGTTTTTGTTTCTAAGAAAATTTGATTTTTTCACCTTTTGTGGCTCGGCTGACTTCCGTTCTGCAGCCAGACATATTTAGTCTGAGAAATTTAGAGGTGAATGTGGTGCATTTTTTATTGCCGCTTGATTCAGACTTGTTGCATTGATGATGATGTCAAAAGAAGTATGGGCCCCGTGATCATTAGCTAATGTGAGTGGCAGTGCTGTCTGGCCTGAGACATCTGCAAACAAAAAACATACTTGATGTCATGGCAGTTTGGTTGTGAAAACAAACTGTGACATTGACACCAGTATTTCTTAGTTTTTTGCTTTTTCTAGGTTATAAAGGCTCAGTTTTCAATGAAATCAGACCCTTCGTCATTAGAATGCAATAGCTGATACAGGCCAACTTCTGTTCATCCTCAATATCCCTTGAAAAACTTCTTCAAATTTTATTTGTTAAAAAAACAAACACTGCAAAAATGTATTCTTCAGAAACGTTTATTTTGTTTCTGGTGCTGGTTCCACCACGCGTGCCTGTGCAACGCCTCTTTAGCAGCATTTCCCCCGTCCCTAGAAATTCATTGAATTTTACGCACATAAGATAGATTTCATGCTACTTTTCTTGAAATTGTTTAACTTCCAAGGGAAGCATCACAGAACTAAGCGATTGTCTGGTCTGTTATAATTACCCCAACTTTGTTGTCCGTGTACTGGCGACAATTATTGATAGGTCTGCAATTTGATATTCAAGAGGGCATCTTGGCGGGCAAGTTTGTGCATGAAGTGAGGGAAGCAGCGCTAATGACAATGACAGACAGTGCCTGTGTGGTCTTGCGACATCATTGTCATTAGCTTCGCTTCCCTCACTTAGCTTGATACTATGTCGGAGCACTTTCAGAAGGTCTTTTGGACTAAGTTACCTGCCTTGTGCCGACGGTGGATCTTGTGGAAAATTTCAAGGCAGCTCTGTCCCTGTCAAACTGGTATTGGAATCTGCTTATAATGGTAAAAAATTTGGCGCAAGAAGTTAAGCCACTTCAGTAGTCCATTTAACATCCTGTGGACATCTTGGTTTGGACATCCGGTCAGGGATGTGTCCTGGAGGAATACTGGATGTTGTTTCCTAATGGAGGATGTTTTCTGCATTCCTGAAGGATATTCATAGTTCCTTGGTATGTGCAAATAGAAAGCAGACAGAACGCCACACAATTGTCAAAGGGTGACAATTTTTTATTCACTGCTCTGATGAATCCTTGTCTAAAATGCGATGAGAAAGCAAAAGCCGCATGATTCCTCTTACCTTTGGGTCACGTGAAAATGGAGGACTTTCTCACCACGCACATCAATGCAGTCCCTTTTTGTTTCTCACATCCTCCTCCCATTTACAAAGCACACAAGTTTGAAAAAGATACTCCTCCGTCTACAGTACATAGCAATCCTTTTGCCACTGTCACACGTCACCTACTACCTCTAGACGAGATAAATATTCACACACGCACTTCGTTTCTTTTGTATTCATATATATTTGGCATCTGGTATGAATCTGTTTAGGGACATTCAAAGTCAGTTGCATATTTTTCACACAAGGCGTTTTTTTGGCTACGTGGCAACATCTGCTCTTTTTTTCACTTGCGTTCCTGTATCAAAGTCAGTGTGAGTGCTTGGGATCGCGAACCCCAAGAGGTGTGGTACTGGTGCACACTGCAAGCAGGTTGAAGTGGCACCCACTATTGGCCATTAAGCAAGCAAGTGGTGCCCTCTACTAGCGGTTTGGTAAACTAGTGCACTACAGGCCTAACAATTTACAGTAACAGTTAAGCGAGATTGATTGTGAGAGATTGAAATGGACTTTGGAGTGGTGGTTTTTTCGACTAGGACATGCTCTGCTAAGTAGTTACAAAAGAGACTGCGTCGTGGTATGCAGCTTGTTTTCTCTATGATGGAAACGACATAATTTAGCCAGCAGTTATTCAGTAGTTTTTGTCGCATATTGGTTATAAGTGTCACTGTAACAACTTTCTTTTGGTTGCTTAAAGTCGTGTAATTCTCCTACATGGTATGGACATCATTTGACTAAGATATCACCAGGCCCTTTCCATTGCTTCAAGAAAACTTCCATCTGTATTTACTGTTTACATAGTGAAGAAAGATGTCTGATTGTTTCTTTCATTGGTCAAAACAGTTTAGCTGGGTAAGACATTGAGAATATTTTTTATGGGGTAAACAAAGCTGGATATGTTTGGAATTTCAGTTTAGTTATAAATGAGCTAGCAAGAGGCCACCTTGCAGTTGTATCACTGTGAAACCTGGAACAACCACCATTGTAGCAATGGAAAATCTAAAATTGATCAGTGCTGTCGCATGCATAATTTGAACGCAATTTATGCAGTTTTAGGAACACAGAGAGGCTATGTTAGGAGGGCATTTTTTTGTTTTTATGCTCCATTTTTAGAACTGTACATTCAAACAGTGCATACCCATATGGAACTGTCAAAGGAAACTTGTTTCAATATTACCTTGCAAAGAAGGTTGCTGAATTACGATAACCAGTGTGTAAGGGACATAACAGGTGATCTTGACATAGCATGGGAGTGATGATACTGATGATTCGGCCAATTTTCATGCTCGTAAAGCAAAACAAAATATCTCTGGCTTGTGGAAGGACACTGTGTGGCTTCAAAAGTGCAATAAGTTTACAAATAAAAAATTAAAAGCAGGCAGTGGGCAAGTTGAACTGTATGCAATGAAACCTTGATGTTAAAGGAGTATAGACACTAATTTTGGTGACATGTTTTCTTCTCTGTAATGGTGCGGAAGACACTACTGTGCATGCATCACCATGTGGTATTCGCTGCGACCGCTAAACAATTTATAATCGAATTTTTCTGTCATGCTGTTTTGATTTTGGTTTCAACAGCCGAACGATGGCTGTGATGTCATATAGAGGTCATAGGTCACGTGAGGCATGGAAAAACTACCATATAATCGCTGCTCCGTCGCTTAAATTCATTACAGTGCTGAAGCCAGGCTTCCCCAAGAGCTGGATGACAGTGTATGTAGTGTATGTAGTGTATGTATGTAGTATGTAGTGTACAGTGTATCGTCATATTGCAGTTTTGCATTCCTCACGTGACCTATAACCTCTCCTTGACGTAACAGGCATAGTTCAGCTGTTGAAACCAGGACCGAATCAGGATGAGAAAGAAATTCGATTATAAATTATCTAGTGGTTGAAGTAGGATACCACGTGGTAATTCGTGCATAATAATGCCTTACGCCTCATTACAAAGACGAAGACACGCACCAAAAAGTTAGGTGTCTATACTCCTTTAAGAGTGTCAAGTAAGCTGTGAATTCCTTTGTTGAAATCAGAACGCCTTGAAATCATGAAAGCATTATGTTTTGCGACTATTTCTGGAGAAATCATGATTTTTTTTCGTTAGACTGAACTTTGGCAGGTGAGGTTTTGTTAAATTGAGGCTTTTTTGTTAAATTGCTCGGTTTTGTTAGGTTATCCATACAGAAAACATGAATTGTTGGAATAATTGTACAAAACTTTTCAGTAGGGTGGCATGGCAACCCATTTATTTTAGAGGTGCAGTGAGATGCACCACTGTTTTGGTAGGCCAGACTACTCTGGAATGCTCACTGAAGTAGGCTAAGATGACATCGCGTGTGCAACTACACATAGTGCAAGCAGAGCAACAGACAAGTGTGACAGGTTTTACTAATGTATAGAAAATCAATCTAGTTTGGTTTATAAATAGCATGTGGGGCTGCTTTGTGGACATGCTGCAATGAACTAATGCTCTCGCCAGGGTACATTCATCTGGTGAGCACGCTTGGAGGAAATCAAAAACCATGCACGAATTGGACAACTCGAAGAGGAGTACTGAATTGCGCCATTTGCAGGGTATTTTTAATGCACATAATGCACTGCAGTAGTGCACACGGAATGCAGTCATATTCTGTCAGGTTTATGCTGCTCTTTGGCAATGAGCCAGGAAATAAAATGGAGCTGTGTCTTGCCAAGGTGTTGTTCTGATGTAGAATATTTATAAATAAAGTATTTTTTTTTCTGCTATTTCCACATAGGCAAACTGTGACCACTGTTCTTGACTCCCATAACTGCAGTCAGCTTCTACATGCAACTACATAGCCCTAACAAAGCGCACAAATGCATTGATGGACCTAGGATGAATGAATAAAAATTCGACTCTAGTTCTCTCATCACCACCAGTGAAATCACGGCAGGCTTTTCACAGCAATTCGCAAATGTTCGACACCCATGGCGTCACATCGACATTCGCGCACAGACTTCTTGTTCATCGGACCACTCATTCCAGTATCACTGCAGGGAATACGCAGGTCTCAGGTCATGAATCATGTGTAACAAAAAAGCATGTTTACAAAGTCCCAACCAGTTCTCTGTTGTCTCTTGATCCATTGTTCGGAAATCTTGCGATGTACATCTTCGGGGTGTGGTAAGGTGACTTTGGTGCGCAGCTCTTGGGCAAAGTGGCTTGTCTTCGGTAACTGTCAGCAGCACTGTCACAGTTTATGCATTGCAGTTTCAGTGCCTTTTAACAGGAGAGGTTAACCTTTTGGACAGATTCCAAGTTAGGTAATGTATTTGAGCCAACCTTTTCACAAAATTTTTCAGATGTTATAATGCTCGGTAGGTATATTACACCAGCAGGATGCTTCGCAATTCAACTGGTGTGAAGTTTTTCATGTTCAGGCATGGCTTTAAGGTGTAACATAAGAATACACAAAAGCAGATGTTCCCGAGCAGATCAGATCTTGTGTGTCCCACCTTACTAGTAGCTTTCTGCCCCCTGACTAGCAAAATGAAGAATCACATTCGATCTGGGAGTGATAACCAGTCTTTAGAGCTTGCATGTCCAGTAAAGATTACAAGACGCGGTAAGTAAGTCGCGGCGTGTGTAATATTTTGTCTGCCTCCTATGTGTATATATATATTTTTCTGTCGTGTTACAAGTGTAGTCACCATTCATGCATGGAAACTGTCAGCCGGAGACTTTGATGATTGTCGCCTGAAAGGGGCGCTGTAGCGAGTGACAAGGGATAATGATGAAGTGACGAAAAAAAACTGCCGCAACTTCTTGCACACACAATCACGTGCAAGCAGCACTCATGAACGTTGTTTGCGAGGCTCTTTCCACATGAAGTAATCTCGGCAATCTTACGACCGAATCGTCGAACTTTCACTTTCACAAAAAAAAAATCGGTGGAAATAACGAGAGCGTCCCTCGCCTTCAAATACAGCACGCTGGGGAGTCATTCACCCTTCAGACGGGGAAAGAAACAGACTTGTTATTTTGTTGCTCCTTGAGCGTCTTTCATTGCCCTCCCTGGGCGATTCATTTGAGTATTGCGAAACGAGTGGACGTACACACGTAGCGTGCGGACACCGTGACGTCGTAAACACCGTACCGCCACTTCGTCTCTCATACATATCGGGTTTTCACCCCCACGCGTGTAGCAATGCTAGGCAAGCGAGGCCCGGCCGTCTCGAGAAAAAGAAAGCAGGCACGGAAGAAGGAGCGAGTGAGCCAGCGCTCCGCCTTTCCTTTGAAGGTGACGGATGGGGGCCGGCGTCATGCGAGCTCTCCCGGCCGCCGCTGGTTGCACAGGCGCGTATAGTCCTTTGACGTGCTCGCTTGGCGGCGGTCGATTTGACGGATGCAAAAGGGTCGACGTCGAGCGACTCTTCCTTTGTCCCCCTGGTCTCCTCGCTTTTTTGCAAGCTTCTGTTGGCTGGTGTCTGCCAGTCTTTTCGCCTTTCCCGCTCAGTCTTTTTTCTTGGTGGCCAGCTTCGCGGCTTGACTTGGTTGTCGACTCTTGCGCGTTCCGGATTCGATATGGGCGCCCCCTCGTCTTGCGGCTTGTATGCGTAGCTTCGCTGAGGGTTGTCGTGACCTTATGTCTAGACAGTTCGCCTGCGCGTGTTTTGTTGGATGCCGCGCCGCTGAGGGGAGAAGCGTGGAGAGGAAAAGTTCTCGTCTTTCTGGACGAGAGCGAGGGCTATCCATCACCGTATCCGTCTCACTGAAGAGGCCAAGAATGACAGGAAAGCAGTGCCATTCTTTTCCGGAACTGGGTTACTCACTGGCTCGCTCGTAGCCCTAGCAACCCTCTTTTGTTTGCAGTTGGGATGTTCGAAGGCCTGTGCCTGTTATCCGGCAGATTTTCACGCTACCTAAATGACTATTCGAACATTAGTATTCCAAGTGCCATCGATACATTGCCCTGGATGCTGAAGGGCGCACGTCCGTTAGATCTCTTCTAGACCGTTAGACGCACGCGCTGTTCTTGCACCACCTGGATAGTCCCAGACGATTTTGAATAAGTGTCGGGCATTTTCATGGACTTGGACATATCCCTGAGGCAGGTCTTATGCATTGCACTCTTATTAGTTCGCTCTCTGCTTACATGTTAGCCGTTTGAGCGAACTATGGCCGATGGCTGTCTCCACGACAGGGCGATGGGGTCTTGTTTAACCCAGAGTTTGCAAGACGCCTTCGCTGCTTGAACAGGAAGTGGATGCGCATCCGTCAATTCTCGGGCCACCAGTCATGGTATTTTGAAAGGCAAAATAAACGTGGTGCTCTACGTCCGTTTGTTTGGCGGTGGTTGTGGTTCAGAGGAGTTCTTCTCTCGAAGAGTGATCATCAGCAGCATCGGGCGATCGGGTTGTACAGCGGCAGGCGTCCGTTCGGGTGAAAGAAGCGATAGTAGATGAGCATGAAGAGGATGCCAACGACGAAGCTGCCAATGACACCGATGAGTAGCGGGAGGCGGTACCAGAGTACAGGGTCGGCGCGGAAGTACCACAGCACAATGAGGGCCGTGTTCTCCAGGAAGGCGATGACGTAGTAGGCGCTGTACTTGTACCGCGTGGGTTCGTCCTGCGAGAGCATAGAGAGAAGAAATGGGCATTTGTGTCGGTCACCGACGTTCTCAGTATAGAGGCAGAAGTGATCTAATCCGCGGTCTTTTTCTCGTTCCCTTTGATGCGCGCATTTTTTTTTTCTAAAGAAGGACTATAACGAAGTTGGCTATGCGAACCCTTGTGTATGCTGGGGATCAGCTTGGGCTTTCCACACAATAAGAAGAGCCCATACTCTTCTTTGAAGTTGGTGTAATGGAGTGAACGTGCAGACGCGAGAACATTACTTACTCTTTCTTGTCCGTTTTTCATTTGAGGTGGAACTGGGGGACTACATCTAGGAGGACCTCGTAGTCACATTAGGGCATCGCAGTTTCCCAAGTTGGGCTACCGGTGCTACAGGCCGTTTCCGCCGCTAGCACTGTTTTAAGAATGAGCCTGAATGAGGATAAATAAACATGACGCCATTTTTGGGCTCCATTTCTGTGGGTAGTAAAAAATTTACTCCCTTGAACTCCTAAATACCTCCCCTCTATAAGGGAGTAAATAAAATACACCATTTACATGAGATAAATAAAACCTCCTTTTGAGTGTGCGCTAGAGGACTAACCATTTACTTCCATTTGGGCGTTCTTTTTTTTTTTGTTAGCAGTGGACATAAATCACGCCATCAGACTAGGAGGGTGGAGAAAGTGAGGCATGAAATGCCTGTGTGACCTATAAGACGAAGCCCAGCCTTTGCGAAGCCGCACTGCACGCATACCTTGACGTTGAGGAAGCAGAAGAGGTAGATGGCGCCGATGAGCATGTTGAACAGGTACTCCCGGCAGGGCCTGGGGCGGCCGGCGTCGCTGTCGCAGAAGCGCGTGCCCTGGTGCATCACCCACACGGTCATGACGCCCCAGTGGCCGATGCAGGCGGGCAGCAGCCAGTACTTGTACTGCGAGGCGAACAGCGCCAGCGCCCCCGCGCGGGAAGCCACGGTGCCCAGGCGCCAGAAGAACTGCAGGGCCGAGCCCAGGCGGCTCATGTTGTGCTTGTCGGGCACCGAGCGCCGCAGGGCCCGGTGGTAGCTGGCCAGCGACCAGCACAGCTCGAACAGCGACGAGCCCACCGAGCCCAGCTGTGCGGCCACTGCGTGTGGTGGACACGAACCCACTCACGACAAGGGTACTGCAGGGGGTAGATGGAAAAGAACCTGCCCCGCCTTTCGCTAACCATAGCACTATTATTCATCGCACTATTGATAGTACACCCACACAGTACTCCCCACAGGTGGGTATGGGTTGCGTCAGCGGCCCTTGCTGACCGCCTTGTCTTGGTCCGTCTGGCAGATACGTATACCCCTATGTCTTAGTTTGATCTAAAGTAAAGCATTGTTTTCTTCACCGTCAAGCGAGGTTGCTTTTAGATTTTCATTCGATTACGGGTAAGAGCTGCACGTTCGGAAGTGTGCCGTGACTTCTCGTCCTTCTATTCATGCCCGGCTGATGAGCCACACTTTTCTTTTTAGTGCGCTAGCACAAGATGCCTCGCTAGCGACAAATCCGTGCTGTGTTCGGGTGAAGCCTCGGGATTGATTGATTGATTGATTGAAAACATCTTTATTTATTCAGTATTTTCAGAACATGTGGGTGGGTCGCCTAGTCCGGTAGTCCATTGGCATCTGCTGCTGCGGTGGCCCTCCCCACCAGCCAGTGCTGACGGTCAGGATCATCGCTGAGCAGAATAGCCTCCCACTGCTCCTCCGAGGGGTTGGGAATGGGGTCAAGTAAGGGATTAAATTGGCATGCCCACACCATATGGTAGAGGTTAGCTACCTCTCCACAGTGTGGGCACTGCGGAGAGTATAGTGTAGGGTACCACAGGTGTAATTTAGCTGGTGTTGGGTATGTGTTGGTTTGTAGTCTCCTAAGGGTGTTCTCTTCTAACTTATTGAGGGATTTGTGTGGTGTTGGGTACTCCTTTCTGGCTGTTCTGTACGGCGCGAGATTGTCAGTATACACTGCTAAACCTATCAGGTCACGGCACCCTTCATGGTCATCAGGGGGAGACGCCCGGTATAGAAGAGCTCGGGCATGCCTGTGAGCGGCTTCGTTTCCTCCTGGTAGTTCCAGGTGACCGGGAAACCAGATGATTGAGGCTTGGTTGGGTGGATGCTTAGTCAGCAATGACAACCCTGACTTATGAATTAATCCGGCCGGAATTGTAGTTGCGACAGGCGTTCTGGGAATCAGTGAGCCTCGGGAGTAACTCGGGTAATCTCGGCTGAGCTCGGAGGAGCGTCGCGCCAGCTGCAGTCTGGGCTAAGAGAGCGCGAGATGCGAAGAAGATGGAGGCGAATGATGAACTTCCCTATAGTTCCGCCTTCCAATCTGTTTTTTACTTAATTACTTTTTTATTCTGTTTCCTCAAAACGCTTCTGTTGCCTACAATCCACCGCCTGTGTCTTGGCCATTGCCCCGTGCTCGGTGTGTGCCATCTTTATTTGAGGCCAATTAACGAAGTCACTGGAGGAACGTGCAGTACAGCAAACGGTAAATCACGCAAGGAGCCGGTCCTACGACAAATTCCGAAACCGAACGAAGTGCACGGCGAGCTGAAAAGTAACGCAAAAGAAGAGAGCGCCAACTTCAGTCAAACGATCCAGCAGAACGGCGAAGGCTGTATAACCTCGCTGGACGGGATGCGGAAAGAGACGAATAGCGAGAAACGCGAAGAAGAGCGCGAAAAAAGAGACGAAGAATGAAGTCGCCGGAGGAACGAAGAAGAACGCGCAGTCGTGCAATTTTCATATGGAGAAGAAGAAGAAGAAGAAGATAGGCGTGCGTTGGTTTCTAGAGGACGACAACAACAACAATCCCCCGCCGTGGGTATGTGCCATTCTGCCTGAGGTCATCATCATCATCATCACAAGTGGCTTCAGAGTCCGCCGAATAGATGGAATGGGGGTTCGAATCGCGACGAGCAGCTCCGGCGAATTGTTGTAAGTGGAAAGCCGAGGAGCGACTGCAAGGACTTGTAGGTGCAACTCGAAATGTCAAACTTATAAAGAGGTAGGCAAAGATAAAGAAAGCCAAACAAAGCCGAACGTGCTAGCCCACCTAAGTCGCATTTAGCTTAACCAGGTAAACCTGGGCCAATTTTTTGCTTTCCCTCACTCTCTTTTCTGTACAAATAAAGACGCCTGCAACGACATCAGCTGGTTCGGTTGTGAAGATTTCCTACCTTTACTGCCTGAAGAGTGTAAGGACTGTTTGTGGTCATACCTTTTAAGAGTTGTCCTCTACGCTCTCGGCAGAAGAGCGACTGATGGGAGTAAGGACCCCTTGTTTTCAAGGTCGAGCGCACGTAATCGGGATTTAGAGGAAGGAGGAAGCAAAGGGGAAGGAGGGCGAGAGGGAAAACTGCGAAAGGAGAGTCGGAGGCCGATGCCCGGTCCTTTCGAGGGCAGGGGCGAGATATTTTCCTCGGACGCCAGCGCACACAATCCATTAGACGGGGTCGCCCTTCGCAGTTGCCGCCGTTTTTTTCTCTCCGATCTTTGTTCTTCTCCGCTTTCTTCACCCTTTTGTTCGGTGTAACCTTTTCGCGCGCTTACCTCCATTGGCGGGCTGCGCCCAGAATGTGTGCCTTTTAAGGAAAAGGCGCGGGTCGGGGTCATCAGTGCTTCCTTATTCAAGCCTCTTTCAAGCCGGGCCCATTCAATATAAGCTTACAGCCCTCCCTGCCATGATAGCGCAGGACACCTCCGTTCTTTCATTCGTTAGCACAGAGGGCGTTGTACTCTTTTCTTAACCCCCTCCTCGCCTATGAAACTAACAAAAAAAAAAAAAAACATTGCCACGAGCGGCAGCGCTGTTTAAAGCCCCCGCGCTCCTTCGGCGCCTTATTCAAACGCGGCGCCTTACTCGCACGCCGTGCTCCGTATATAGCGCCCTTCGATCGAGCAATTAATCTTAATAAATGGAAGGAGGCTGGGCAGGTTGAATACGGTCTGCAAGCGATGGGGGGGGGGGGGGGGGGGGTGAATAGTGACGCGTGCAGGAAGAACAGAATAAGCACCCAAGAGATGTTGGACCGGTTCTCTTCTTTCTGTTTGATGCTTGGCTTGTACTTTTTTTTATTCTATGCTTTCGGTAACGATCCGGCAGGAAGTGGTTAGAGTTTAGAGACCCGTGTGTACTTTTATTTGAGTTTAGAGACCCGTGTGTACTTTTATTTGATTCGACCCTTGCAGTGCCCTTTTCTTTATTTAACATGTGCAGCGAGGTCGTTATAGCCATCTCGGTACCGTTTCCAACTTTTGCCGGTGATACGCTCGCTATTTATTTGAAGGCGACTTTTGAGAGCACTTCAGAAATGCCGAGAGTCGAAACCAGATAGTGCGCGTTGGCTCCCGTCTCCTGCAAAGCACAGCAGCTTTGCAAATACTGGCCTGCATGGTTGTGTGCGTTTTTTTTTTTGTTCCTGCTGGATATGCTCCGCTGAGGCCAAACATCTGGAAATGGCTGCCAAATGGAAGCTATAAAAGGTCAGGTTATGCGCAGAAAATGGCAAACACAGTGAAAGCTCGTTAATTCGACGCTACGGGTCTCGCACCGTGCTCCCGAACTGAGGCCGCGTCCGGGTATGACCCTCATGGCAAGATATCGTCGAAGTGGGGCTACCCAGAACGTGATTTTCATGTTGCAGAGTCGCTCGAGGGCAGTGCGTCTCTGACATTGGACGTTTTTAGCATACCAGAGACGTACTAGCGGAGACGTATACCGGTTTTATTTTTTTTATTTGGAACATACTGCTAGCCTCTTTCGAGGCTGTTGCAGGAATGGGTACATGTTTGTTTTCGTTTTTTTTAGGTACGTCACAAAAAAAAAACTCACAAAGAAGGTTCACACAACTGAAATAACATTGTAAAAGGACGTACGTCTCCGCTAGTATGTCTCTGGTATGCTAAATCTCTTTAATGTAAGTGACGGCGAACGGATGGCCCCGTCTCCGAGAGTAGTCCGACCGCATAGTTTCGGTTTTACTTTTCCGAGATTCGCGCCCATAGAGCTAATATACTGTTCGTGCCCAACCAGGACAGCTGGACAAGTCAGCATCAGCCAGCAAAGCGACGTTTCGGTCCCTGTTTCGGACGCTGAATGGCCCGTCGTTAGTGTTTTCACCCCCCCTGCACTTTTTTTTTTTCCTTTTGCCCGCTTCGGCGGCGTTGTTCCTTCGCATCCGTCTGCGTGGGTCTGCGTGGCTGCGTCCATCCAGTGCGCCGCCGGAACTGCGCGCTCGTCACGTGCTATTCGCCGTTCGTGCGGTGAAGCATCCTCTCATGCGACGGTGGCGCTTGTTAGGGGTGTGCCGCGGTAACGGTGGAGCCCCATCGGCTTGCGCCGTCAAGGAAGCCGAGCAGGTCCTTACGATTTTGGAGCAGTTCTGCCTCGAGGCTCCCGACACTAAGCACGCAATAAAGCATTGATGGAAACGGGAAAGGCAGCCATTGCCGCGCCATTCTTATCTCAAAGGAGGCGTCGATTGTGCTGTTTTTTACCAAATAAGTTTGCCGTATTGCAAGCAGTTTTTGACAGCTTTTCATGGTCATTTGATAATTTTAGCCTTGGTGTAATTTGAACATTTTTACTCACGTTTGGATAGTACTCATTCTTTCAGTGTTACTTGCTTTGCTATACTTACGCGAACTACAAAACCTTCTTGTAGGTATTGTGACTTAAGTCCACCAGGAAAAATTACAGTATGATGACGACAAAAATAGTTGTCCCTTTGTGACGATTTCGGGCCCGGCAGGATAGTCTTAGATATGTCCTTGATAAGGTTCTCACATATATCCAGGAAACCAGATGAATTCGGGCTTTTGTGCCCGGTCTATTCAGGCACCCAGTCTTGTAAGCCACCCACACCATGAGCAGACTCCAGAGTAATACGTGGCACAATATCAAAGCTTTCCTGGTTATCAGCGGCCTCCAAATTTTATGGCCTGTTTCATACTCGGCACTTATCAATTCTCTGTTGCGTATTCCCTGTGCTGTGCTAATGTGGATCGAAGCGAGACACCATAGACGTTGAAATGCCTAGCGAGCTATGGAGTAGGACACGTGGTCGTATTGGGGAGAGTGGACGTGGCATACGCACTCCCGCGAGATACGTGGAAAAAGGCAGCGCCTCTAAGCGGCGCGTTTGCCCTCAAGTGAAAAAGAGCGAAGAGCTGGAAAGGAAGAGGAGGAAGAACATTTCTTTCCGCCGAATATGGCGCGGCAGCCACCTCCGGGTCCGCACGCAGGCGTCCGGGGAGGCAGTCTGTCGCACCGCGGCCGGAGGACATCCGATCCCGTCTAGGAGAAGAGGTCTTCAGCCTCGGCCGCCAGGCGGACGGCGAAGCGCTGCGTTTTCTCGTCGGAGCTTCTCAGCATGGTCTCCCATTCATCGCTAGTTTTAATCGCGTTGTGCCCTGGGGCACGAACGCATCTCCAAATTATGTGAGCTAATGTTGCCACGTGGCCGCAAAATTTACAAATTTCGGTTTCTGCATCGTCCCTCTTCCGCCCTCTGGCACCCATCCAACTCCTCCACAGGGTCGAGAAGAAATTTCGAGCTTGGAGTCTGCTCCAGTCGCACGACTCCTTTTTACTCAGGGATCTATCCGGTGGCGGATATATCCTCCGGTCTTTCTTCATATTTTCGGTTACATCCCTAAACGTACCAATACTTTCTTTGCTTTTAGATGATGTTGTGGAGGCGTCCGCAGCACCCCGAGGTAGCGAGGAGCGGGCGAGCATGTGGACAGCCTCGTTGCCGGCGAGACCGGCGTGTGCTGGGATCCAGATTATTGTCACGCTTTCGGCGAGAGACGACTCGTTCAGAATTTTGGCAGCACGATTGCCGACTCTACCCTTGCTAAAATTCCTAACCGCCGCTTTGCTATCGCTGACGACGTGTTTCACGCCTGGTCGTGCAATGGCAATGGCTATTGCAATCCTCCGCCTCTACCGGCCGTAGATCTCGGTTTCTTTCGATTCCTGTGACGATCCCGGTGTCTAATAGGGCGACCGAGGTTACGTCGCCTTCTTTCCCGATCGCTGCATCGGTGTAGGCGACCGATCCCGGCGGGAGTTTGTCCAATTTGTTAGCGAGGTGCTTAGCTCTGCTTTTCCTCCTCCCCTCGTCGTGTACGGGGTGCATGTTCTTCGGTATGGGCGAGACGTATAGATGCTTTCTGATTTCTCGATCTATGCTTTCCCTGACACTTTCGCCTTTTTCGGGCGTTAGGTTTATCCAGTCGAGGATTTGTCTACCCACCGTCGTTCCTGCGAGTCGCTCTCTCTGGGATATCCTGACCGCCTCAGCCAGCTCTTTCCACTCATTACGCAACCGCATTTTCTCTAGAATGTCGTTAGAAGTAGTTATGGGGAGCCCTAGAGCGCACTTCGTGCATCTCTTAATTATGGTGTTTATTTCCCGTTCTTCGCTCTTGTTGATATTTAGGAATGCAGTCGCAAAGTTTTCTTATGATGCGGATTATTTTCGGTGCGACCCCTCGTATGGTTTCGGCTGATCACGGGAAGGTCCTCGATCTTAGTCAAATTCCGTGGTAAATGACATTTTCCTGGGGCGTCAGACATGTTGGGCTCTTCACTGCTTCTCTGGCGCCTGGAAGCTTTCTTTCGCATTAATTTTTTTTTCTCCCGCGCACAAGCTGCGCATCGAGTGTCACTTTGTGCCCCTTCCATCCATCCATATTTCTTGATTTTTTTTTTCAGCCATGTTTGAGCCGCCGGAAGGTTTGAAGACTCGATCCCCCCCCCCCCCCCCCCCTTTTTTTTATTTCTCCACTCTTGACTTCTTCCCTCTCTCAGAAGTCTGTGTAAAGCGCGTCCGCCACCACTGTTCCCGTGTTCACCTCCTCCTTTCTCTTTCTCTTTCTCTCCTCTCCTCCCTCTCCCCCATCCCTCGCGCACTTCGGGCATTCTCCTAATGCAGTGGCGTCCTCATTAGGACGTGATTAACTAACGACTTAAGAGTTCGAAGCGACGTCCTCACTTTCTTTGCACATCTCGTTACCGTATATGCGTGCTTTTTCTCGTTTCCCTTTCCTTCCTTCCTTCCTTTATACATATATGTATATATACACACAAAAAAAAAAGAAAAGAAAACCTCTCCCTCCGGCAGAATCGCTTCCTTTTCTTGTCTTTTCACTCACTCTAGACTGAGGCACATGGTTCGGGTTTGTCCTGATTGCTGCTGCTGCTAGCTGCCTTTGGTATTTCTCAATTATTATCGTTTTTTTTTTTTTTAGTCTTCATAATTTCTTCTGGCACGCGGCCTCTCAGGCTCGCAGCCGCCCTCGGGGTTAATTATAAACTCGTTTCTCCCTTTCTTTATAATCTCTCTTTCATTGTCTTCTTGAGTTGGTCTCGGGTGTTACGTTGTCCAGACGGTGCAAGCGAGGGAAGAGGCCTGTCTGAGTCGTGCCGCGCGCTGGGTTACATTTTAACGAGCTCTCGTTCTCCCGATAGTTCGTGCGCGTGCGCTCTCTCTTACTTCGCTGTTAATAAAGTCTAACGTGCTTCTCTCGTTTTCGCTGTTATGTGTGTGTGTATATGCATGTGTATATATTTCGTGGAATGCTGTTGCTGATCTTGCGGAGCCTCCCCGCGGGTCCGACGTAATTGCTCGTTCTTGGCTGTCTCGTTCTTGGCTGTCTCGTTTCGAAAGCGACTTACGAGAAATAATCTCGCTTGTGTTAAGCCTCCCGCATTCGGAATGCCCGTAGTTTGTCTGCGTGAGCTTGTCGACGGGGACGTGCAGCCGATTATTGACTTTTGGCACGCGTCGATCTGTGACGCAATCCCAGGTTGCGTCCCGGAGTGCTCTTGGATCTTGGCGCGCGTCTAACGGCGCGTCTTGCGCAAAGTTGGGCGCCCGTCCCGTTGCCGCTGTACTGGCGTGGGTTTTGAAACAAAGGGAGGACACTGGAGCGGCAGCACTCGGTGCAGTTGGGGAGCAAAGCGTTGCAAAGAATTTACGACGCACCTGTTTCAGCGCTTTACTGCACCATTGTCGTGCGAGCTAACCAGACCCAACCTTTGCTGAAATACATGTAATGTTTTGCAACTCCGTCGTTTTTTTTACGGTAGTGAGGACAAAGAGCAATGTCAGGAAAACAAAAGCGATGGCAGGCGAGCATGCAAAATAGAATGCACAGCTTACACCAAACGTATTCATCAGCATTTGGAACTGGACGTCCACAAAATAAATCAAACTGATTTCATGCAATAACAGGCTATTATTATATACCATGGCGGGACGAACGTTCAGCCAACTGGCGGTGCTGAGCGCTATAGTTATTCCGGCACCGCTCTTCACAGAGCAGTGTTTGTGAAAAATAGCTCTCACGGGGCCGATGTAATTGGTCACAGCCGTTGACATGTGCCGACTTGAAGGCTCTCGGTAGAGACAGAATAGAGAGTGTTGGACGTTAAGGCAGATCAGGGCGTAGCGGTGTACGTCTCGTTCGGTCTTCACATTCTGTGCCTTTCCTTACTAAGCGCATGAATGTTGCGATGTGGTATCTCCTGGACCCGTTTCTCGCATTTCTGATCTGGGGTGGCATCCGCTAAGGTCAATCGCTGGCCACCACTATCTTTCGTTAATTTAGTAACACTGTTACTGGCATGTCGCTGGCGCTGGCCACTGACATTGCTCTGAGGCGTACCTGTGACTTAGCCCGCTATAGTTAGTAGCATATGCGGTGACATATTTTTAATTCTTTTGGCCGTCGCACCGTGACACCGGATAAGGCTATTGGAAACGCTATTGAGTTGGTAGCACCATCACTGGCTTATTGCTGGCACTGCTCAATGAAGCTGGTGAAATGCGTTGATTTATGACACCGGCCGAGGTAACTTGCCAATCGACCTACGGCCTTGGCAGTCGTCGTTGCCACCGATGCTGCCTGTATCAATAAACAGCGTTGTGCGGAGAAACCCCCTCACCGGTGAGCGTGTCGGCGTGCATGCGCAGTCCGTAGCGGTCGCAGAGGATGTACAGCTGTAGCACGAGCTGCGGCGCCGACTGCATGAAGCTCTCGAGGAGCGCCAGCAGCGCCGTGTCCCGGTCCTCGTGGATCATCAGCAGGTAGTAGTCCACCTGCGCCATTGACAGGAAGAAAAGCGTTGTGAGGGGCTGTGTATGTTTTCCACTGTTAAGGTTTCCACAACGTCCTGTACCGTTGAGCACGACTGCAGGCTGCTGCCCTGTCACCCTGCAGCCATTAAAGGGAATCTGAAACGGGTTTTTGAGAATTGGAGGTTATTCAAGATTTCGAACCTATCAAGTTTCTCGATAAATCATGCAAAGTATTTTTGCACTAGCATTTAAAATGGTGACGTTAAAACCGCGACAATGCTTAAGCTTCTCCTCACTACGTTGGAGGAGTGCGAGGAAACTCGGCAGTGACGTCATCGTTACCGAAATTTCAATGCCCGCTGCTTACGCCTGCATGCTGCTGTGCGTCGTAAGATGGCACCAAACAATGCATCGTGAGCTTCACCTTCGATGGCGTCGGTTTTCTTCCATGGAATGACCGTTTCTTCGCTGGAAACGTAGTGCCGTGATACGTGACGTCATTATCGGGGCCTCTGCCCGTCGCTGCGCATTTCAAAGAAGCCTGAACGCCGACGACGACTTTATTCGGCGATAACGCCACCATTTCAAATTCTAGAGCAAAACGATTTCGCAGGCTTTACCGGCAAATTTCGCGCATTCGGCATCCTTAAACTCATCGTATTCTAAAACCGCTTCACTTGCCCTTTAACGCCATTGTCGCATCGCAATAAAGGGGCGTATGTTGCGAGCCTTCATTACGCTTCACACCGTAACAGCTTCAGTCTAGCCCCGTACAGCCTCGCTGTTGTTTTTGCGTGTGTGGACGTTGGTAGAGTACTTATCTGAGCCAGTTCAGCTCTACGACGTCACTGCGACGGGAGTGTGGTGTAAGAAGTCACAAAGCTGCTGTGGGATCCGTACCTGTTGTGAGCGCGGCTGCTCGAGGCGCACTGGCGTGAGGTGCCACTGCTGCTGCCGCTGGCGACTTCGCTTGTCGCGCGAGCGACTCTTGAGTCCGTACACCAGGAGGTCGATGTACCTGCGAAGTGGCGAGTGCAAAACGAGCCCGTCATCATTGATGACCTCGTGACATTCTGCCCTTGCTGTCAAGGTATGCTATTTTTTTTTCTCAAGACTCTAGGGCTACTGAATTTGTTTCTCGATAAGTCCGGTATTGCGGCTTGCTTCATGTTATTGATGCTCTCTTTAAACCCCTGGAGTGTGATACCAACAGTTATCTTCACCCATTCAGAATTTTAACCTACCGGGGATGCTAATATACCACCAATAAATCACCCAGCAGCATACCCGGTTCATTCTTTTTTGTTTATTTATTGAACCCTCAGTGTTTAAGGCATTGAAGAGGGCTGTTGCGATTCTTAGAAACGGCAGGGCCTTGTGAAGATCTCCTAAAAGGCGACGTTTCGGGCCTAATCTTAGGCAGCTAATTATGACTAGCATTATGTTAAAGGCATGAGCGTTGACAAACGCAATGACTCAAAGAACGACCCGTTGTTGGAGCCCCACTGGCCGCACTCACATAACTGCGACTCGTCAGACTTGACTATACGCACGCGAGCCCTGGGTCTTCGCCCGTCCGCGTGTGTTTACGCAATGGACTAAGATTAATACAAATATTGGAGGGGACACTTATGCTCCCCGCGGTGGCTCAGTGGTTATGGTGCTCGGCTGCTGACCCGAAAGACGCGGGTTCGATTCCGGCCGCGGCGGTTGAATTTATCTGGAGGAGAAATTCGAGGCCCGTGTACTGTGCGATGTCAGTGCACGTTAAAGAACCCCAGGTGGTCGAAATTTCCGGAGCCCTCCACTAGGGCGTCTCTCATAGCCTTAGTCGTTTTGAGACATTAAACCCCATAAACCAACCAACCAACTTATGCTCCGCCTTAAGGGTACGACGCCGTAGCGTTAAAGGGTCATTGCCCATATAAGTGGAATTGGTTATTCTGTACTTTACATTCTTAGATCCCTGGGAGTCCTCAAACCACTCCTGGCGCAGTGGTGCAGCGGTTAAGCGATGCGTCACTGCCCTGCGATGGCAGGTGCTGCCACATGGTGGAGCTTGAGAGACCTAGGTTGCTCTTCGCGAGCAGCCTCTAGCGACCAAAGTTTAATTGAACCGCCACCTGCCACGGTGGGCAGGTTGTGAACACGCCGAAAGGTCACGTGACATAGAGGGCCCACATGCCACATAGGTTGGTTCTCTAGAGGACTTTTCGCTCGCGGTCAATGACGCCGACTACGCCGACGCTGGCTTTTCTGCGGCATGGGCTCCTTAGCGCCGTCGCGTTAAAACGCCACCTTTAGGCAGCAACATCGCAGCTTTTCTTCGCCGTTCGATAAAAGTAAAGTGATCAGTGCGTTTCTACTTCGTTTTCTGTTTTTCACAGCGCAAAAATGACAAGAAGAAAAGAGAAAGCTTCTGACACTTTGGTGCAGAGAGCGTCGCGTAAGAGCCCGCCATCCGTCCTCGCGCACTGCATTGAAATGCCGTCGGCGGCCCGCTGCCCCGAATGGAGAGACGGGAGCCGCTGCTGCCGAAGAACTGATTTAGCGAGGCTCATGTTGCCAGGGAAACGAGTCATTTGGGCGGCCCAGCGGACGTTTATGCGGCCGTCAACTTCTTCTCCATGACGCCTCATATTACGACCTCCTCCTGCCTCCCCCCTTTTCCTTCCCGACTATCCTTCCTTAGCCTTCCCTCTCGGCCTGGCTTCGGCTTATTCATAACTCACATTTATCGCCGTTGGTTCCGACTCCGCATAGAAGCTAGAGAGTGCGCAATGTGTGCGGAGCGGCCGGGTGGCGGGGGTGGTCGTAACTTGGCTCTTAG
The DNA here is from genome assembly GCF_055824585.1 of Amblyomma mixtum. Lineage (NCBI taxonomy): Eukaryota > Metazoa > Arthropoda > Arachnida > Ixodida > Ixodidae > Amblyomma > Amblyomma mixtum. Next base: position 63,487,538 of record NC_143019.1, read on the forward strand.
CTTTCGCATCTGAACTCACTCTCGGTCTCAGTAGGAGTGTGTGTTTTGTATGTTTTTGCACTTCTCGCCTGCGCCGTTCCTTTCTCTCTCGCGTCTTTCTCGGACCAGCCTGGCCTCCTTGCCGCAGCTTCATCGTATTACTCTATAGCTGGCCGTTCCTTCTCCCGGAAGCGACCTTTTTGTTTTATTTATTTTGTGTGCCTTTTTTTTTGCACTGCGCGCAGTGATGTATATATGTAGGGCCAGCCCGGAATCGTGGAGAGGCAGTTTGATGCCGGTAACGGCGAGAGCCTGCAGCAGGCGCGGGCGCAAAATGTTTGGCCACGGAGTGCGTTGTCGATCGTTTCCTCTTTGCCCTCTCTCTCTCCATCTCTCCCTCTACCCAAGAGAAACGCTTTCTTTTTCTTTTGTTCTCTCTTCCTTCGTCTCCCCCCCCCCCCCCCCCCCATCGTTGGTCGATGGCTCCTCAAGCTGTCGCTGTATCGACGACGGCGAAGGCGCCAGAGCGCAGTCGCCGAGCTATGGTGGCAGCTCTCTATGTCGTATAGCGTAGCTTTCCTAGCTTTCCCAAACCCCGGAGCTGCCACTGTAGCATCCCCCCTTCTCCCCACTAAGGGGAGCTGTAGGTGTGTCTACTTTCGCCGTTAGCTTCGTTATGCACTTTTGCCCCCCCCCCCCCCCCCCCCCCCCCCCCCCCCCCCCCCCCCCCCCTTCTTCGTCTATCTACGTCCACAGTTTTCCGACCTTATACGCCGTGCCTGTAGACGTCTTGATTTCTGTGTTTCGCTTCCGTAGTTGTCGCACCTCTCCCTGTTTGTCGGGTTCTCGTTGCGGCTTATGGGCGCAAGCAGTGAGGGAAGATGCGACCCGTTTTCCCCATTTGGCGTCGCTTATGGCGCGCGCTTCGGCGCGGACGCTGTCATATCTGTTCCCTCTTTGGTATATATACTCCTGTCTCCGCGCTCCCCTCCCCCACCTTCGGTCCCCGATTTCCCCCGTCTTTTCCCGCTTCCCCTCGTACTTACCACTCGTCTCTTTGTCTCCCCCTAAACTCGTTGATAGGAGTATTGCAGGTGTTGTTCTTCGCTTCGCTTTTAACTCTGCACTTGTCACCGCCTTATTTTGTTCTCTGCTCGTATATGTAACGTGTGTAATGCACTTGTTTTTGTTTGACGCCTCGCGCGGAGATGAGCGGCGACGACAGCACAGTGGCGCCCTCATGGCTGCGACAGCCGCTCTCCATCTACCGAGCGTCGAGGAAGATTGCTGGAACGGATGCTGAGTCCTCCTGCGCACCTTCCGGCATCCGATTTCGTTCGGCTGATTCTCGACGCTACCGGCGCGCCGCAGCGGTAGCAGTTCGATACCCACTCCGCTGTGCTCTAAGCAGTGTAGCCTAGTCTTTGCTTGTTACCCGAGCCCATTCTGCTCGGGATTCACAGCTATATTCGGATACAACTTAAGTCTGCAGTGAAGCTCCGCCCACATTCGGCCTCCGCGCACAGAATTCCTCCGCGACGAAAAAGTAGTCCGCTGCTTAAACGTTGCTTGTTGCCTAAACAAGAAGCTTATCGCAAGAAAAAGACTATGAGATCTATAATTTTTGTACGTGGATTGTTTGATGTAGTGAAACATTAAAAGGCTGATTTCATATACTGTTGCGATTGGCCAGCGGAGTAATACAGGACGCCGCCGTCCGCGGCCCAGTGTTAGCAACTGCTGTTTTTTTTAAGATGTATCCTACTATAGGTACTGCCAGGGGTGCAGTTGGAAGAGAGTAGAATGGGACGACGCCACAGCACGAAAAAGTTTTGTCGAGGCTCCGAGTCAAGAAATACCATCCGAAAACAAACGCTTCAGGGTTCAATTATTTTGGGACTAACTGCGTTGTCACAGCCATTAGTCCCTCAAGGAGCATCTATTAGTCCCTTAGAGACAACCTGCAAAGGGCCATTAGCTGCTCTCTGTTCGACGCGAAGACTAAGTTGTGCAGCTGCGTTTTATCCATTTTGGGCGAAAGAGTGAGCGTTTGGCTGATGCATGCCTTGAACGTGCGTAAGGAAAAAAGTTTAAAGGGGCCTGGTTTACAAGAAATAAAGCCTAAATACAGGGGCGGTGTTCGACTAATTAAAGCGCCTGTTTCTTGATCTGCTTGCTTAATGATGAACAGTGATAAGCGCTGATAAGTTCTGATCGAGCACCGATAACCAAGACGAGCGCATAGAATGCTTTGTCTTCAGCGGTTGCCTACACGTGCTCGCAGAGGCATTGAGTGCAATTCGTTCCTGTTTTCGTTCTCAGAAAAAAAAAAAAAAATCGGATCTTTCAGAGTGCGTTGATGTTTGTCCGGCAACAAAGGACGGATTTTTTGCATTTAAAAATTTATCGCCGCTGGATTTAAACTCGTGGCGCCACCGAAGACATTCTTGCCAGCATCCGTGAGCGTCGACGCACCGCAGTTTACTTGCGAAATCGGCTGGTGATATGGCGACACCTGTGTGTTTCAATTTTTTTTTGCCTTTTCGGGCTTATAAAACCTCCGTTTTCGATAAAAGTATAGTGCCCTTGACACGAGAATGCGATATTATATTGATACAGGCCAACTTAAGTATGTCATCGGAGCCTTTCCAGCGCTGCTCCACAGCTTTCTTGAACTCCATACAACTGGGCTTTGATCTACACGGCCGTCCGCTTCTTAAAATAGGTACTTTTTTTTTTTCACAGCACGGAACTCACGTCTTGCTTTTTTTACTGGAATGTGCTGGCATGTCAGCGTCACTCGGATGTCGGATGTGAACAATGCAGCGCTTCTATCTAATATCGGCCTCCTGAGCAGATTTAAGAGTGGTACCTGACAGCCGGGATGTCAGGATACGAATTGCGGCGCCGTCTGATAGATACCTGCCAAGCTTATCAAATGTTTCTCGTAGGCGATGTCACGGGCGGTGCGCCTGAAAGCGTGGAACGCTGTCCAGTTTGTGAGTGCACTCCGCGTGTTGGGAAACACGGCGGCGAATAGAGCAGGGTTACGTAAACCTGCCGGTGCGGCACTAGAGAGCGGGTCTTTCATCACCGTGGCGGCATTGCCTAATGGAAACGCGGCTTTAATGAACGCGGTCGGACTGCAGGGTTTCCAGAGTTGCAGCACGGACTGCGCCGGGTCACGTACGGCTCGGAATCTCCGCGCCCTTTGTGAAGAAACCGGCCGCGGCTCTGGTACTTTGTTAGCGCAGCGCTGGAATGCGACGTGATGGGTGGACGTTGCGAATCTGTAGGTCGCGCAGAATAGGTTTTCAGTTCGGCCTCTATTTTATTGTGTGGCGTTGCGTATCGGAAGCAATTCCGTAATCTCCGGAGCACGACTGTGAGGGCTTATTATGAGACAGCCATTATGAGATTTCCTATGGGAGATGCCATTGCTCGTTTTGAGCGAGAGCGCGGTTTCCTAATTGTTACTCTGTACCGCTTGGACTCGCGTCATCTAACAGAGTCCAACGTTCTGGGACCTTGGACACAACCTTCCTCACAAAGGAAAGCGGTGAAAGCGCTCCTGAGATTCTTAAGGGACTCGGGGTTGTATTCCGGTCTATAATCTTTAAGATTTCAGTGCTCGCCCTCTGTTCCCGTGACATGGTGGTCACTGGACACTTAGAAAACTCATTTCATTGCCGCTCTTTTTCCTTTTTTCCCCTTTGTTCCCTTCTCTAAGTGTAGGGTAGCCTACTAGGCATCGCCTGGTTAACCTCCCTGCCTTTCCGTTCATTTCTCTCTCTCTCTCTTTCTTGGCCGACTTCGTTGACGACTGGGTTAGCTTTTAGTCTGAGAGGTAGAGTTTTGAACCTTAACGAAGCTCAGCCTTTTTCAGCATACACGTATTGACGAGGAGACAGGGCAGACTAGCTTCCCTAAAACAAAACAAAAAAATCCTCTGGGCATTGCGTAGGCAGTTCATACGCAGTACGCGGACAGTTCACAGACAGTCCATCGACAGTCTGTAGACAGCCCTCAGATAGTCCGCAGGCAGTTCAGGGATTCTTGAGAGAATTGGCAGGTTCTTTTGAAATTTTTGTGAGGATGTTTGTTCAGTTCGCGGAATGCTGCTGATTCTGCTTCCGGGCTCACTAACGCGGTAGAAGAGAGAGGGCAAAGAAGAGGAAAGGTGAAATGTTTTGGACGGAACTTGAACACGACGAGGCAGGGAAGCCTTAGCTCGCTCTGTCTCTGAGAGTGAGGGGACTTGTCTTCGTATAATCGACTTGCCCGGAGTTTGTACTCGACCCAAGTTGCCCAGGCGAAAACAGGTCCTCTTGTCGAAACGTTTGGTCAGCGAACTAAGGCTTCCTTGTCTTCGACTGTTCAAGTTCCTCGCTCTACACTGTACCGAGCTAAGCCAGCGGACTCGTAAGTTGCAAAATCAGTTCATTGCACCGAAACTGGCCGGCGTTGTCGTCACTGGCATGGCTCATTTAACGCAGGCATTGCAGCGGCTGGCTTCGGAGCTATCGTCCTGTGTTACTGGGATGATTTTTTGTGCAAATTCGGTGTTTCTCGACAAATGTGAGTTTCTTCAGCCGCTAGGTTGCGCGACATGGCTGGAATCCAGCCAGACTTACACCATCCCGTCTAGACGTAGTACTCAGTCCTGTCCCAGTTTGCATGGCCACCAGTCTCTTAGAGAGTCCTCGAAGCGTTTTCTGACGGTGTCAAGCAAAGAGTAAACGCTGCTCGTTCCGCTTTTAATGGAGTACCCACAACGAGTCGATGCGTCCTCCTTGGACACGCAGGGAGTGATTTGCAATGCTATGGTTCATTTCACGAAACTTCCAAATGGTCCACGGTCGGAAAGGCAGCCTTTGTAAAGCTGCGGAAAGTCTTTTCCGAATGCACCGGGGCGTGGATGGCGTGCCGTAAGTTGGCACGTACAACGCACTACTTCGCGGTTTTGCAAGCAGCGCGAACATTTCAATATCTGCTGGTCTTTTCGACAGCTAGACACCGTTAAGGAGGTGAGGAACAGTTGAGAAGGATCGCGAATGGCGTCGCGGGTAGCGGCGCGAAACGACGGAGTGCAAGCTGAATTACGAAGAAAAGGCGTGGTATAGAAACGACTGCGCACTCAGACACGATACAGGCTGGCGTTAGTCCAAGTCGTTGCGGGCTTTTCGTTTTTTTTTTTTTTTTTTTTTTTTTTCACGCTGTGTCGCTCGCTTGAATTCAGGACGGGAAAAACCGCGCCAGGCCGTCGTTGTTGCGAGAATGACTGTTTGGTGCTTTTTTACTTATTTATTTTGCCTGGCGAGAGCATCTTGGGGAGCGTTTGCGTACAAGACGTCTTCGGGGGCTCCCCTCCGAGCGCGATGCGCTTCTCTGTGGTGTGATGACTTCCGTTCCTTGAATCATTTGCTCTCCGCTTTATGCGAGCATGTGCACAGTTGCACGGCCAGAATTTCATTTCAAAGAGCGTGCTCACCGAGCAAGAGCGCTGAGGTGAAGACGGACGGCATCTCCCGCATTGGAAGGGAGGTCGTTAAAATCAATTTCGCTATTGCTGTGTATGAGGGAGCCCAGGGCATAACGGTTTTCCGTATAGCTCGGGGAAAAAAAAGAAACGCCGTATAAATAACCGGCAGCCTAAACGAACCGCTTATATGGCTTCGCCCATAAAGTGCCTGGCTCCACCCGGCAGTGAAAAAAAAAGCGTGAGCAGAGGTGAGGGATGAGGTGGGAGAGGGTGTAGTAGGTTATATTCATCAAGGTGATCTATGAGCCACCTACAAAGCAAGTTTTTTTCGGATTTCTCTCTCGCCCTCTTTTCGGCAGTAATCGATTTTAAGTTTCCGGAGCCGGCCGGGAAAAATATTCGACAGTTCGCAGCTCGTTTACGCTGCGGTTTTGTGTTTTTTTTGCTCGACACCCTCGACTCGTGTCTGCGCTTCTCTCTTCCCTGCTTTCAACACCAGGCTCGGCGACTGATTCGCTCTCGCCATTTTTGATGTGGGCTGTTGTGATGATGGATTGTTCTCGAATTGATCCCCGCGCAAACTCGCCGCCGCCTGTCGCGCCGTTCTGCGAGATTGGAATTTTTTTTTTCTCCGTGCTTTTAGTTTTTTTTTTTTGAAAGCAAGCCTATACTTCGCTGACGTACGCGCCGTGTGCGCGCCTCTGCGCGGTGCTCGCTGGTATTATATACGAGTGCGCTATGTGTGCGCGCATAACTTAATACACTGCCTACATTCCTCTTCCCGTATTTCTTTTTCTTCGCACGAACCCTCTCTTTTTCCCTCTCTCTCGTCGGCTTTATATGCGTCCAAAGTGCGGCTATTGTCGCCTGCAGCGACACCGTCTACGATAGCGGCGCTTTCGAAATGTGTTCGACTTTCGAAAAAGCAACAACGAGCGAATTTATTGGTCGAAAAGAAGATAAAAATACTGTCTCGGTTGTTCGCCGCCTTTTCTGTGCCTTTTTGTTCATATAGTTCCAGCAAAGCTGTGAAGAAAACTACGTTGCGTGAATGTCGAATGTGAACTGTGCTTGGCCTCTTTGGTTATGCCTCGTCTTTTTTTTTTTTCGTTTTTTCGCTCAGTGGTTTGCGCATGGTCGAACGCTTCAATCCTTTGAAGAGTTTGGTTCAGAGTGACCGCTCACTCGCGCTATAACGGGCTGTACGAATCAACGCTTCCCCGGCTCCTACACTCGGCAAACGTTAAACCGTAACGTCCAAAATCAAGGGGCTTTACATTTGAGAATATCTTCTTTGCCTTTTTTTTTTTACTGGCTCTTACTTGTTATTTTCTTCTTCCACTTGCCCCTTTGAACAATGTCGTTTCCGAGCAGAGAATGGTCCTTCCGAGAAATGCTGGCTCCACGCGTTGTGCGCGTAAAGCCCGATTCTCTGGAGTGCCGTTCAGGCGAAGTGGCTGCGCGATTGCGGCACGTGGGAATTTCAAAGTAAAGCGAGTGGATCGAGCACCCCTTGTAATTTTACTGCAGCAGCGGGATCGGCTGGCCGTATGTGTAGCGCCACCTCATGGCGAAGTTAGTGACTTGTATAAAGACGCTGACTTTACGTTTATTTTTGTTTTTTCGTCATTATTCTTTCAGTCTGGACGCGTGATTGAGTTTTTTTTTTCTTTTCCTCGCTGTATTGAATCTGGTCGATGTTGAATGAATACGTTTCTTTGTAGGTTCAACTCTTGAATTTCTCAGGATCGGTGGCTCAGTGGTTACGGCGCTCGGCTGCTGACCCGAAAGACGCGGATTCGATCATGGTCGTGGCGGCCGAATTTCGATGAAGGCAAAATTCTAGAGGCCCATGTACTGTGCGATGTCAGTGCACGTTAAAGAACCCCAGGTGGTCGAAATTTCCGGAACCCTTCACTACGGCGTCCCTCATAGACTGAGTTGCTTCGGGACGTTAAACCCCAATAAACCAAAACCAAGCCTGTTTTTTCTCACTTTTTTTTTGTGTATTGGCCGGCGCAGTGGCTCATTGGTTATGGTGCTCGGCTGCTGACCCTAGCGACGCGGGTTCGATCCCGGCCGCCGCGGTCGCATTTCGATAGAGAAGAAATGCTAGAGACCTGTGTACTATGCGACGGCAGTGCACGTTAAATAACCCTGGGTGGTCGAAATTATGCGGAGCCCTCCACTACGGCGTACCTGATATAGCCTCGGTCGCTTTCAGTCGTTAAACTTCATAATCCATCTCTCTGAAAGGCACAGACGGCACTGTCCAGAAAAACCGGTTTCGCGTTTCCATTTTCAAACTGTTCTGTATTGTTCAATGAACTCTGCATTCGCCTGTCTTGCTGTCTGCTTTGGCGTTCTCTACGCACTTCAGCACAAGGTCGCGAGCTTGATTACAAGGCACAGGATGGGCGGTAAACTACTCCAGGTCGTCAAAAATAACCCGAGCCCTTCAACTACCGCATTCCTCATAGCTGATGTCTAGCTGTGCTTAATAAGAGTGCATTTTTCAAGGTATTATTTCTGAACGTCCTACAGTTCACATCTGTGGTGCGTTTGCAGAGTGTGATTCCTATGTGCGCCTTTTTGAGCAGGCAATAGCTGCTTTCACACCGTTTTAGACGATCATTGCTGTGTGCTAACCGTACACTTCCCAAGCAACGGCTTTTATCCGGGGTTACCTCACCAAGCATTAGGGACAATCAAAGACTCTCCCGAAAGAACCGTTGTTGCTCTTTCTCAGGAGTCAATGAAAGGTTATCTCGGAAGTCTTGAGCAATACTTTCTCTTGCTTTAACAACCTTCGTGCGCTTCTGAGTCACAAGACATCTTTAGTGCGTGCGGCAACTAAACTTCAGTCTCAACGAGGTTTTTTATTTCTTTTTCTGCACCGACCGTCGTCCTTTTTTCCCTTTTCCGCTGTACATCCCTTATCATCCTTTATCTTAGGCGCCCATGTTTCCTCTTGACGGTGGACGCGGGTACACCAAGAAGGCGTGGGCAATCTTTATCGCTGCTCGCGAATGTATACACTTGCGTGTTTTTTTTTTCTTCTGCACGGGAGGATGCGTAGTCCGGGCGGCCAGACGGCTGGCCGCGGCGCAGTGCGGTCCGAGGGGTAACGTGTTATTAATCACGCCTCTTTCGTCATCAGCCGCAGCCGAGTTGTGTTGTGTAGTATAGGCCGCGCCCGCACCCCGTCTCGAGTCGATGAATCTTCGGCCGCTCCCCTTTTGTCCCCCGGGCAGCCAGCCTAGCTATAGCCTGGCGCGGCGGTTTTGGATGCAATCGCGAAGACAAAATGCGTGTAGGCGAACGGGGGCCTCTATGGCTGATGAAGGTGGTGATGAAGGTGGAGGGTGGGAGGGGCGTAGGGAACCGCGGGAAAGTTTTGCCGGGGGTTAGGGGAATAGCGATGGTGGGGGGAGTTGGGGGAAAGTTTTCTTGGCGAGAGAGGGAAGTGGGATGCCGGCCGCCTGGAGGCGCTAAAGGTTTGACGCTAGAGTGAGGTTAGGGAGGGAAGATGCGGAAGGAGGGGGATTGTGGGATGCTCTTTCACTGAACTGCGCGCAGGAGGGCTCGCGATGCTTTGCCGTGGTGTGCTCTTCAACGCTGTCTGCTGCCTGGCTACGTGTCGCAAGGCGAATGAGGAGATTAGGGGTAGAACTTTGACCTGGGGAAAGTTTTGAACCAAGCGTTGTAGTTAGCGGCAAGTGTGTCGTTGCGTAAGAGATGAACGTATCTAGAGGCCCTCCCATGTTTTGTGTCTCCTGTGCCCACTTTCCCCCTTCCGGACGGGTCCGCTGTTGTGTGGTCATCTTTGGGGACTGCGGAGGGGAGGAGAAAGATCTCGATTGCTCTTGGGGATAACTGGGCGTTGGGGAAAAGCGCGGCTCTGGGGGATAGAAGGGGAAGGAAAGTGTATCGATGAGGGATTAGGGCCCGTAGTTGGGAGTTTCTGGCAAAGACCTTTCGATGGTGCATGGTGGCGACAGGGAAGAGCGGGAGAGGGCGTGACTAGGGGGTTTTCAAGGGTGCACGGAGCACGAATGGATGGCCGCACGTCCGTAGGGAAATTGGGAAGAGATGGGGGACCGATGAGAGTGCTGTGGGAGGGAAAGCGTTAACGTCGATTGGACGATCCAATTAGCGGCTGGACACTTGCAGTGCACGTGCCGCACACGGAAAGTCGGGAACGCGGCCTTTGTTAGACGAAAGGGGCTTCGTGCTGATGACAGGAGCGTGTCGCAAGTGGCAGCGTTTTGGGGGAGGCGGCTGTTGGCCTGGGGATAAAGGGAGTTGGGCAGGGAGACAGCTCTGCGACAACGTGGTGAGAGTACGAGCGCCCGATGAAGTGGGAAGTAGATCGACTGTATTTTGTGACGGGGTGGTGATTTCGGGCTCTTGCCGCCCCGGCTGTTAATGCCTGAGTGCGGGCGTGGTCGAAGGGAAGGAGCAAATCAGGATGAGTAAAGGCTAGCTTTAGCCGACAGTGTTATTGCGCATAAATCGGAAGGGGAAAGGGGATTAACCAGTTACGGGCGCTACCACTGAAGGGGCCGTCTTTTTCAGTGATGTACCTTGCGGTTGGATTTCGCAGTGCCTTTTGGGGGAGGTACGCAAATGACGTTGTTTACGGTGTGGTAGATTAGGTCGTGTGTCACGCGGGTGTTAACGTCGGTTTTCCCCACACTTTGGTATTCTCTTTGGTGGTGCTTAGTTAAACATGGCGGCGTATATGCTCACACCGGCGCATTCTGTAGCACGTTCACTGCCACCTAATGTTTGCGACGACACATTACCCGAGGAGCAGGGAATCGAGCTCTGCATGCTTAAAGGGGTGGAGACACCAAATTTTGAAGCTATAAAAAGCCTGCTATGGGATTCCTATGTATGCAAGGGCAGTCACTGCCAGGTGTTGGACGCAACAAACGTTTAAAAAATATTTTAATTCGGTTCCAAAGATTACCTAAATGCTCACTCTCACGGCCTAGACCCATTCGCTAGCGCCATCAACCATGACGTCACAAGGGGTGTAGAAAAATAAAGTTTTAGTGACGTCATACCAAAATACAGTGACGTACGATGAGCGGGGCACAGCCGCGTGAGCGCAGTCGACGCACCAGCGAGCCGCGTTTGCTGCTAACCGCCACTCGCTCGGTTTGCGGCGCGCCGTTGCGAACAGCGTCGCAACGTCCGATTGCAGCTCGTTGCCTGCGTCCGGCCTGCTAGATGTCAACGGCGGGCCGCTCGCGGCAACAACGACGGGAAGCGGCAGCCAATGCGAGCGCGGAGAGCGGCAGCATCATGATGACATAGGGCGCACTCCTTGGAGCCGGGCGGCCTGCGCCAGTCTTCGTGCCGAACGCCGGCATCTGAAGAACGCGATAGTATTGTTTGTTCACGTTCATAGCAAACCCTGGGATATATGAATATCAAAAATGCATCGTTTGTGACGATCGTTGGCAAATACCGAGTTCCTGGTAGAAGTGATGACTGCGATGCAAGCAAATTTCATCCCATAGCCGGTTTTGTGCTGCTGCTACCTGGTGCGGTTCGCCTGCCGTCTGCTAGCTCTGTTGCTGAAGACGTCGTGGAAATCGAGCATATCTTTTATTATGGGACGAGTTCACAGTAAAGGGGTGCCGAGCGGAGCACGTTTCTGAGCGCTGGCCAGTCCCGAAGCTCCCTCAGCTGCGGAGTCGATATCGAAAGCAGCTAGGCCTAGCGACGACTAGGGCAGTCTGGGACCAGCGCGCAGGTCGTCGGCCGGCGTTGCCGCAGGCAGTGTCGCTGCCGAAAGATCCACTTTTAGCACAGATGCATGCTGTCGTATCTCGAATCTAGAAAGCATCCTTTCTGGTGGCATGGCTGTTTTGTATTTTCTTGTGCGGACGTGAAGTACGCCGAGTCTGCCGGCCGGTAGGTCAGCCTGGATACCGTCTGCCGACGTCATAAAAGCGAGCTAAAAAGTGTTCTTGACGTAAATAATAAACCATGGGACAAGAAATGTGAAAAAAGTGTCATTTTTGAGGATCGCTGACCAATACTGAGCTGCTAGTAGAGGTAACAACTGTGATATGAGCAAATTTCTCACAACCGCGCCTAGCAGCTGCCGCTGGCGCGACGTCGGGGTCCGGCTCGCCTGGCGCCCGCTAGCTCCGCTGCCGAAGGCGTCGAGGAGATTGACCATACTATTATTTTATTGTGAGATGATTCTGTTAACACTACAGCTATTTGTGAAAAGTAGGCCTTTTATTATAGCGCAGGCGACTTCCGAAGCGCCGGCCGCTTGCTAAACAGGCTATAGGCCTAGCGACGACCACGGCAGCCAGGCAGCAGCAGAGCTCGTCGCCCGGAGCGCCCGCGAGCGGTGCCGTTGCCGAAAGCTCCCAACATAAGCAGACATGCTTTGTCGCTGCTCGAGTATAGCTGGCAGTTCTGATAACAAGGCGATCTTGTCTTTTCTTGTGATATTTGTACACCATCCCAAGCAGCGCTCAGGTACTGCTGCACGGCAGCGAAGTGTGACACCGGTTGTGGGCGCAGCTTGGGTAGAGCGGCGCAGCGATGCTTACTGGCATTTTGCAAAGTGTTTCGCATCCTCACGCGAACCCGCGAAGGCGATATTAGCGTGCGAACAAAAAAAAAGTCGATGTCCTCACTCGTTGGAATCAGATCTGTCAGAATCCGAGCTGCTGGGACTAGACGTGCAGTTTATTTTCATATGCGCTGGTCAGCACGTGTGTGGGAAAGCAGACGATGCAGCAGTAGGTGCGTCACAACTTTTGAGGGCCCACGTGACCAAGCGAAGCAGTTGATCTTCCCCTTCTGTGACGTCACTGTACAACTCGGCGTTCCGAAACCGAAACCGAAAATCGTTCACCTAAAAATGCTATAATAAATTATTCACTGTGAATATATGAATCTTTGAGTGTGTATCATGCTTCCTGGAGCCATAAGAAACGTTTGCAACTAAGAACGCGCGAACCACAAATTTGGTGTCTCCACCCCTTTAATGCCTCCCTCCCCACGCTTTTTTTTTTCTTGCGTAGCTCTAAACTGACAGCCGTGACTGCGATTTAGGGAAGAATCTTAGGATCAGTTTTACGTTCCGGTCATCGGCGGCTCGGGCCGCCTGTCACACAGTCGTGAGTTTTCGCGCCATCCTCGTATACCCCTCAGCGTGGCGCAATCTGGAACCTTTTCTTGCGTGTCGCGGCTTATAGCGTTCAGTTGGCGGCCATTCCATCCGCGTACCGCCTGGGCTAAGCTCCAAGATCAACTCTTTGCGGGAAGCCGTCGGGCGGAAAGGCTTAACCACTCTGTTATAGAAGCGGGGGTTCCGCGGCCTAGTTTAAATGGATGGCGGGTGATGCGTCACGGCTGGGGAGGAGTCGATTTGGTTTATTGTGTCATGCGTCCTTCGGTCATCGTTGCTCAAGCTTATAATCCTACGCCCGCTGTCGCGACGGGACGTTTGCTTGCGGTTACAGCATAATTCTATGCAGTGCTCTGGCTCCCGCCGCTGCATTGGTGGCGTTGTTTATAGATGAATCCATTTCAGTGTTTCAGTGCGCTATCTAGCACTTATAGTGACCATTCCTCGGATTTACCCGCTGTCTGTCTGTATGTCTCGTCATCTGGCGGCTTCTCCTGATTGATTAATTAATTAATTAATTGATTGATTGATTGATTGATTGATTGATTGATTGATTGATTGATTGCTTCATTCATTCGTTATTCACTTATACCGTATCTTACAAAATAGAAGAGAGTTGCTGGGCCCATAGTGATTTATTAGTCTCGGGCCCTTGGTTAGCTTATATTATACGAAAGAAATATTCATGCGTACTTCGTTTAGATATGCGGACTGGGACGTCGTACACACAGGAGGTGTAGAACGCAGTTGGTACATTAGCAAAGTTAAAATTCGGGCAATGCTTTTACGGCTATTTGTGACATGGAAAAAGTAAGGAATGATACGTGCTTCCTGTACAAACAAAATAGAAAGATGGCAGCGTAAAACGTAAAAAAAAATAAAATCCACAGCGCAGCTTGTACGCCACTGATGATCGAAAAGAAGTTGTAGGGTTTTAACGTAGTTAAATCGAGTAGGCGTGTCAAAGTATGGGCTCATTCTTTGCCTTTTCTTTCTGGGGTCTTGCTTGCGCACGCAACCCCGTTTCTCGCTCTTTATCTTCACGCTCTCTCATCACTCGGCGGCAGCCGGCGCAACGCCCTCCTCCCATTGGCTACAGCTGGCGCGAAGATCCTCCGAACTTGCCCGAGCGTCCTCCCATTGGTTGCAGCTTGCGCGACGCTCCTCCGAACTTTCCCGAGCGTCCTCCCATTAGTTGCAGCTTGCGCGACGCTCCTCCGAACTTGCCCGAGCGTCCTCCCATTGGCTACAGCTGGCGCGACGCTCATCCGAACTTGCCCGAGCGTCGTCCCATTGGCTGCAGCTTGCGCGACGCTCATCCGAACTAGCCCGAGCTTACCCGAGTTACTCCGAGTCTTCACACAACATTCTTGGTTAGGGTTTGACCTCGTTAAGTTGTGCTTTTGCGCTAAAGAAAAATTGTTTACGGAGTGCCCTATTTTGTCACCATTGACCGCACAGACGGTGTCAGCTGGTATAGCCTGTAACAGTCGTAGATTGCGGGCAAGAGTGAGAAGTGTGCGTTATGGAAGTCATAACTCGCGGTTGATATGAAGTGGCTATGGGAGTGGGTAACTAGACTGGGATATAGGAAATAGGATCGCTTGCTCTATGGATACGAGTTTCGGCTGATTTTTGGAGAAAAGCAGGGGGTATTCTTGATCACGAAGCTGTTTCGGGATTTTTCATAGTTGTGCAGGAAAGTATGGTTGCGACGCTTAGTCTGAACTGTCCTTCGGCTGCGTATCGTCGAGGCGCAAACACCCTTAATGACGCGTGTTTTGTTTACTGGTGTAGTCTCGCTCCGTCTAACCCGTTGAGTGGTTAGTGCTTTAACCTAACCGCGCCGCGTGCGTTTAAAACTTCCCTAAACTAAATGGATTTTGCTGCTTACTTTCGTGGGGACTGAACTTGACGGCTTCTGTAACGATGAATTCGGTGCTTATGCAAAACGTGCCTTAAGCGCCGGTTTTCAGCGATGCGTGGGAATGGCACTTATCGTTTGCACTTGCGCTGGCTTTGGTCGTCCCTTTCATGGAATTTTTTCTAAAAATTACGTCTCTTGCTGAAGAGATTCAGAGACATTAGATTATCTGTAACGGGGAGGTTTGAAGGGACCGTCGCAAGACTTTCGTCTGCCTTCTGAAATCTCGCTTACTTATGAGTTTAGCGAAGAGCTGTTAGCTTATACTTTTTATTCATTTATTTACTTTAACCGCCTGCTCCATTCCGCCGAAAACACTTTCCCTCCAGCAATTCAGGCATGGAGATGGCTTATAAAGAAGGGTGATTTTACATTGCCGTATTTTTTTTTTGTAGACCCTGTGTTTCAGGGGGTGTGTTTTGCGTGTAATTTTGTTGAATTTCTTTCATGCTTCTTCGTTTCGTTTTGGCGAATGCCAATTTTCGAAGCATCATGAAGTGAACTACGCAATCTGAGAAACACACGCATATAGGACGAAGAGTGAGAACTAACATTAGCCGGCCAAAACGCCTTTACGCGGTTTTCGAATGTCCTCTATTTAAAACAAGTGGCGGGGGGGGGGGGGGGGGCGACCCAGTCTGACCACTTAGAGCTCTTTTCGCGCTGAATTAATTTTCATATTCGTTGCTCTCTCTTTGAGTTTATATAAAACCGCACTCGCTCGATACGTTGTCCAATCAAAGTGAAATTCGGAGGGATTTCGTTCCAAATCTCGGGGATTCCCAGCGAATCCAGCAAAGCTCGGGTATAGGACGAGAGGGCGCTTTTAAGGGGCACCAATTATAATATACCATTCTTGTCTCCTAGTTCTCAGGTTTTTAGACGTCCTCCTTGCGCTTGTTTCAACTACCGCCGAGACCAGGTAGATTGATTCGGACCTGATGACTTTGCAGGCCGCATTCGGTCAAAAAAGACCGGCATTTGTAGGGTCGACCTTTCGATTCACCTTCGAGAGCTATTTCTTCTGCATATGTATATGCATACAACACGCAGTACAGAATGCTGTTGAGAAGACATGGCGTTACTAGAATAAACGTGCGGTGATGTCAGATTACACGAGTAAGACGTCCTTAAAAAAACCTGAAAACTTGCTTGGCCAATATCGCCTAATTGTGCATGGCGAGTCAATCTCCTTGAACTTTACGTGATGCACTGCGCTAAAAATTTTATATGAATAAGAGTTTTTGTGTACAGCGTAACATGCAGGCATCCTCTGTTGCTTCAGTCACAGCATAGCCGTTCCAGGTGGCACCGATTGATGTTTCTTCAGAGAAGAGGGCGGAGACGAGGGGAGGGGACGAAAGGGAGCGGATCCCTTCAGTCCCTTGCATGGGCTGCAGGAGAAAATCATGGTACTGTGGATATGGTCGCATGAGTATCGTCTAGTTTACCGAGCCATCAACGAAGCGAAACGTAGCCAAGCCTATAGCCGAGCATACGGCTTCTTCGTAAGCCGTCCTTCAGATTTTCGAAAACCTCGTCGCGGTGATGACAGAATTCTCACTGTCATCTATGACGTCACGTTATTGGTGATGTCATCGTGTTCCGATGACGCGACATGACGTTAAAAAAGAATGTCTTAACGCGCGTGCCGCGTTGAGATGTGTGCTGAGGCCCCACACTCTTGATTTCTCTACAGCATGTGCCAGTCAGAAAACTGTCAGTACACTAGCTGCGTCAGTACACGATGCATGAAAATGTTTCTGGAGTCTCGGAAAGAATGGCGAACTGTCTGTCTTTGCGCGGTTTCCTTGATCTTGGTTTACTCTTTTCGAAATTATTCGCAATGCAATACCGTTAGAGTCGTCGTCACACCAAAACTCCCCAGATGTCCGGTGTCACAAAATTCACTTTTTGGTCCAAATAGGTCACGTAGCCTTATGACGTCATCACAACCGTCCCACTGCGGCAGGTGGCAAACTGGCCCACCGGATTGTGAGGAAACTGCGCGCCGTGGTAGATGGCAATTAAATGAATGTTTGGCCACAATAGGTCACGTGACCTTGTGACGTCATCACAACCTGCCTACCGGGTTGTGAACCTAGTTTCTTGACAGCAACCTAGATAAAAAATCGAAATCAAAAATCAGGAAAGAGAATGAGATATATGCAAATGTCGGCACCGTCACAGCATAGGGGAGACCTGCTACTGCTGCTAGCAGTCCGAATATCGAGGTTGATTGACCGACATTTGCAATGAAACTGACGCAACAGAAGCTACGCCAAATGTGAAATCTAATACTATCGCAATCCAGTATTAAGGAGATTTAAGCGTCCCCTTAGTTTTTGTCTTACTTCATCTTTCTTGAAAATATCTCCTCTGTTGAAGGGACGTCCTTGTTTCATCAGAAGTTTCGATCCGCCTCTGCATTGTCGCCATGCACTGTTACAGCGCTGTATCGGCTGTTATTAATTGTGTGGGAAAGCTCAGCTTGCTCTGTTTCTTTCGAGCGTTACGTTTCGTTATTTTCTGTGTTTCTCTCGTATAGAAATTTTCTTTTTACTATCATACCGTTGCGTGGCCCCTTTGCTGGTGCACGTCAGTCTGGTCAACGGTTCATGAGTGTCGTGATCTAATGAAGAAGATTTGAACTATTGCAAAATGGAGTAGCGTGTACTCGATGAGGTGCGAAGTTTGGACGTAAATTGCTGTTCACTTGTTGATTCAGGCGTGGAAGGAAGCATGGCAGGACTGTCAAGGGGCAGTTCATGCACATTTTTTCTTTATATCCTGCCAGTATATGTCTATGGCACTGATTGTGACCTGGTGTATTATTGTGATGTAACGCACCCCCCCCCCCCCTTATGTAATGCCCCACCACCCAGGGGTCTTTAAGGGTCAATAAATGATGATGAATGATCAGTTGTAGGAACTTTTAATGGTTATCCAGAATTGTCGCGTCACAAAGCGAGAGCAGTTCGTACTTAGACACGGCCTTCGCAGAGCTAGTCTTCCGTGTCTTTCCGTATTTTTTTTTTTCTGGCCACGCCAAATTAGCCCTTTAAGCGTTTTCTTCCTTTTTTTTTTTCGAAGACGCGCTTAAGGAGGTCGCTTTCGTTGGTGGTTGCACAAGTTTAGTCGGTTCCCTCCCACGGCGCAAAGACGAGAATGCGAACGACGAGATCTGCTCAGCGACTCTCGCGAACCTTCTTCGGGAGAAATCGTCAGGGGCCACGAATGAATTCCCGCGAATCAGCGATCGTCGAAGCGTATTTGTTCCCTTTTTCCCCTTTCCCTTTTTTCAGCATTACGTAATATATAGCGCTGCATCCCGGCTAAGAAAGCTGCATTCCTTCCTTCAAAGACTGTGAGTATTTGTGCGTTTTTCGTAATGTGGAAGCCATTGATGCGTGATGCTGATTAGAAATATGTAGGGGAGGCTTTTGAGTAATTAGGGAACTCTCGAAAGAGCCATTCGCTGTTTGTTTTTTGTCTCTCCTGTTTTCCGATTTCAGTGCGCTCCTTCATGGAGGGAATTTAAGGAAGCGCTAGAAACCGCCCCGAAAAAGGGAGAAGCTGAAGAAGGAACGAGATTGAGCCGAGCGAAGGCGGTTGTTGCTAAGGGATGGTGGCGTGGGAGTGAGCTTGGAACGGTACGAATTCTCCGCTTCTACGAGTAGTGAACCCGATTAAGGCAATTGCGACGGCAGCTGCTTCGCGAATAAGGGTGCACGGGCGAACGCCAGATCGGGTTCTGTTCGGGGGGGGAGGGGTGGGGGGGGGGGGGGGGGGGGGGGGGAAGATGAAAAGAGAAGACAGGCGGCTAGCAGTAAGGGAACTAAACCAAGCTTTCATCTTTTTTAAACACGCAAAACGAATTGACGCTGGCGATAAACACACGCGGCTGTTATTACCGCGGCTTTCATTAATTTGCAGAGGTGTTTTCGCAAGAATGCCGCGTGCGATGCAAAAAAAAAAGAAAAAAAAGAGGCGCGGCGGAGATGAAAGCAAATGGCGAAGCAAACTGCGGCTTTCCTGCCTTTTTTGTTTGGAAGTCACCGATGACGCTGGCTTCATCAAGTCCAAAATTCTTGGACGTCAGTTTTAACTGTGAGGCAATTGTGGAATACTGTAAGGTATAGCGTTATGGAAACTTCGAAGGTAATGTTCCATTCTTCCGATGCACAGCAAAAATCTTCCTTTTAAATTTTGTTCGTCGCTCGCATTGCGTAGTTAAGGCTGCCTCACAAAACAAACGGGAAGCGTTTTTGACGACAGCACAAAAGTTAATAGCAAAAAAAAAAAATGCAAACTTGCCGAGGGAAGATCTGCGGATACACGATTGTTATAGTGTAATCTTGCGATATATGAAAATATTGCTTTCATAAACAACTTCCCATTCAAAAGTGCTTTTGTTTAGATTTTCTGCATATGTTTTTATGGCTTTCTGGTGGTGGGGAGTGGGAATAGGGGATATTCAAAATTCTGCAAGTGCGCTTTTCCACATGACTATGTTGCCAAAGACAAGATGGCCGACTTCTCTATAAAGCAACTGTGTGGGCTACAGGAGAGGCGCTAAGGGTGCGCATAGAATGTAAGAAACGTATTTTGGGAGAATCAAGCAAAAAACTAGTCCTCCTTGCTTTGTTTCAGCTGGAAACGCATGGTCAGTCACCTTGTCTTGGGTAACATGGCTATGCGGGAAAGCACATTTTCGGAATTTTGATTATCCTCTATTAGTTACATACTCAAGACACTCGGTTCAGCTGCTACAGAAAGGCATTGCTACCGATTTTCTATGGATACTCGTGCATTCAATCGAATCTATTTGCTTTCGTCTGCTACCTTTTCCCCTGTTCGCCTTCTTCCAAGTTCCCGTGGTCGTAACTTGCGTAATCTGCCCTCCTATAGCTACGTGGATATGTATGCAGTGGCACGCTTACACAGGCGTGGGCGCTTTTTGTTTTTAGGCGCACCTGAAGCTCCATCGCTATCCAGGTTTGTTTGTTTATTGTGCTTTCCCCGTTACATAAGTACTGCCATGGAGAAAAGGAAAGAGGCGATAAAAATTGACTAATAAGTCCCTAGGTCCAGAAATGAACATGTAGCACCAGCGCTGTAGCAGTTCTCACACGGAAGGCAGAAAGTACAAATTTGACAAAAAACGCGAGAGTGTTCTCACAAAGTGGTTAGTCTAAAGTGGGTCCGCAGGCGTAGAAGTGGGTGGTCAACGAAAATGCTTCATTCGTGCTAGCACCAGGATGCATTTCTGCACCAAAGAGGAAAAAATAAGGTCCGGATTAGGAACCTTGGGGATTAGGAATTGGAAGGGCTAAGGATTGCTTTGTGGAAAGTTTTTGCATTTCGGCCTGGAGACATCGGACACCGAAGGCGCCTCCGTGATCGTCATTTTGAAGTCAATGGTGGCGTAGCCTAGCCTCAGGGATCCGTGCGGAAACAATGTCGACGCACCGCAGTTTACCTTCGGAGTCGGCCGGTGATGGCGACACATGTATTTCATTTTTTGGCCTTTTATACCTTATAAAGGTACCGTTTTCAGTGCAAGTCAATACTTTCACTTGCTTCGCTTCAATTTGTTCTCAGTGTCTTAAGTGCACTGCACACGATACCCTCGTGGTGTTGACATGCTTATTCGTCCTTCATTCGAAGCTGTGCTGACTGTTGCGTCACCAGTGGCGACGGAATGACCCACTAGACCCTTTCAAAGTCTGCTTTTGCCTGGCTAATGCTATGGTAGCTTATTGCAGATGCACCACATCAACAAAAATTTACCAGAAAGTACCGATTTTAGTCGGTAATAACATTAACAGCTCCTAACGAAGTTGAGGTGGAGTATGGCTACACCCGTTTTAGATGCCAAAAAAAAACAAAACGACTTTTGGTAATTTTTTAACACACCGGCATCTACTAACTATTTTTTTGTATATTTTGACGCAGGGGTATATTACAAGGAAAAAAAATGGTATTACGGTCAAGCTTTTACATATAAATACCGGCGCAAACCAGCAAGACACAAGACTAAGAACGAGGACACACAAGCGCTTGTGTGTCCTCGTTCTTCGTCGCGTGTCTTGCTGGTTTGCGCTGGTATTTATATGTAATGGATCACCAACTAGCTCGCACTCTTACCCTACTGGTCAAGCTTTGGCGTTGTATGGTTTCGATTTTATTTTGTCACTTTTATTCCCCCTCGCTTTTCGGGGGCCATGGCGCTTGGCTGCGCTGCCATGACATTCCGCGACGTGTCCAGAAATCGCGCACAAACCTATATAGCTTCAGAACAAAGGACCCTGCGTGCAGACTCCTTTGTTCTTGGCGAGCACTTCGCGCTTGCCACGATACTGCAGAATGCGGTGAAAAAAGAACTATAGCTGTAACACTGAGAAGAAAAGGGCAAACGTTTAAAACAGAATGAAGTAATAAATAAAGGGGAGGCAAGTGCTGGAGCTGAAACGTAGCTAAACAGGCGAGGCGCCAACTTCGAGCTGGAACGAATTCCGAGCAATGGTATTGCAATCAGCGAGACGAAATGTAAGAAGGAACGGAGAAAAAGAAGGGGCGGAAAAAAAGAGAGAGGCCGGTTCTGGGAGCAGGCTGCAGCGACGGGATAAGAGGTATAATTTTGGGATCGTTTCACTCTCTCCCTTCTCCGTCTTCTGTCTCCCTAATTAGGGAGCTTTGATGGCATGTTAGATGGGAAGCGTGATTTTGTGCGGCGCGCCCTTTGCGGGGCTGGTGGCGCCCGACTTTGTGAGTGGCCGATCTTCCTTTGTCTTGCTCCCGTTTATAACTCCCCCCTTCCTCCTTTGTCTCCTCATTTCTCGCTTTTTGATCGCGATAATCGGACAATCCCAGCGCGCTCACCCTTGTTATCATCTGTTCCTTTCTAGCTTTCTTTCTTTTTTTACTCCACTGAATTACATCTTTGTTCCTGATTTATCGGGGCCGTTTCGTTTCGTAAAAAATTCGTTCTCCCTTGTCTGGACGCCAATATCGCAGTTCTGGTTCTGGAACTATATATTAGTCTGGTTACGCCGGTCCATTTGTTGGCGGCAGTTCAAAGTTTTTCGCGCATCTTTGTGTTGTTAACATCTGTGCTGGCGGACCAAGAGCACAAAGGTTTCCTGCTCTGAGTATCTGCACTTGCAGTTCATGGGTCATTGGTTGGTTGCGACGTGTGGTATTAAATTGTCAGTCTTGTGTCATTCAGGGCTTCTTTTCTTCTAAATCCATCTTGTTACGTTAAAGGGACACCTCCTTTCGGTACTATAATTTTACCGCTTTTATTATAAGTCTCTTTGACTGGACCGCAACTTGTATCATTGCCGGCTGAGCTGTGCTTTGAAGTTAGTGGACGACGAAGCGCTTGTCAAACGTGTGCCAGGAATCAGAATTGAGGTTTACGGCAGTATAAAACCTTCACGCGCCATTGGGATTTGTACTGTTTTCTTTTTTTCTTTCTTAACTAGGGGGCGCGATCAATCTCTTTAAAGGGCAACTGAAGCAGTTTAAGGTTGCCGATGGTGCAAAATGTGCTGGTGAAGCCTGCGAAATCGTTTTGCTCTAAAATTTGAAATGGTGGCGTAATCACCGAATAAAGTCGTTGTCGGCGTTCAGCTTCTCTGAAGTGCACAGCGACGGGGAGAGGCCCCGACAATGACGTCACGTTTGAGGGCACTACGTTTCCAGCGAAGGAACGGTTATTCCAAGGAAACCGACGCCATCGAAGGTGAAGCTCACAATGCATTGTTTGACGCCATCTGACGACGCACAGCAGCGTGCAGGCGTAAGCAGCGGACATTGAAATTTCTGCAATGACGTCATTGCCGAGTTTCCTAGCACTCCTCCAACGTAGTGAGGAGAAGCTTAAGCATGGTCGCGGTTTTAATCGACGATTATGTCACCATTTTAAATGCTAGTGTAAAAATACTTTGCATGGTTTACCTAGAAGCTTGATAGATTCGAATTCTTGAATAACCTCGAATTCTCAAAAACCATTTCAGCTTCCCTTTAAGAATCGTGATGGGTTCTGTCATGTTTGTTTCGCATGAGTTCATCATGAACATCAGCCGACTTGCCTGACTTTCGGCACCGATCTATAAGAGTCGCTTTCCTGACTGGGGCGCGTTCCTTTTATTTTACTCTTTCTTCGCTTGGATTGCTGCACTCCGTAGGCGCTCTCTTTATTCTCGGTTTCTCATTTTCCTCTCGTTGGCGGGTTTTTCAAATGCTGTGTCAGCGTCAGATATCGATTTCTCCAGTTGTATCGTAGCTGCGATGCCGGTAGACCGAGTGGTTTAGTCCTTGGTCCTCATCACTTCCATCGCCATAGCACCACAGATGTATGGGAGCAGCATGAAGTAAACTTTATTATTTCTTTGAGCAACCTCATCATGCCCTGTGCCATAGCCCGCAACGTTCAGTTTATAAATATTTAGCGGGACGTTGCAGCGGGGATCGACATATATCGTCTGCATCCAGTCCCATTCTTTTGACTCTCGTCGCACTGCCGGGTCGATTCGTGGGACAGGCCTTTTAAAGCGACAGGTGTAACGCTACCGCTCTGCGCAAAATTCAGCGTCCTCCGGTGTTTTCGTGAAAGTGCGGATTGGTCGAAAAGTTTTGACGTCACACGTGGAACGACAGAACTGAAAACTGATTAAAACATTACATAAATTGTGATCGCATGTTTGCAACATCACTTAAATATCATCACAACATGCAAGTATGCGAAGTGAATTGCGCGCTGATAACAAAATTAGAGTAATTAGTGGTGAATCGAACCCCTGACCGTTGGATTGCCAGTCAGACACGCTGTTTTTAGGTCACGCACGAATGTTCGTACCGCTTGTTTAAAGCGGGATTTGATATGTATGTCATGTGGTCTTTCACATATGTGTTAGCTTACGACTGCATGCTAATGAGTATGCATATGATTTGAGGTGCACTAGTTAAGGGAACAGTAATTAAGCGAGTAGCAAAGTGCATGTCGGTGATCTGTAACATCAGTGGAGCACGTGATTGGGTAATACTTATGAGATCAAATGGAGTCGTTGATGAGACCCATTAACGTTATCGCGTCGTACCCTTGAAGGTGCAGTTTAAGTGTCCCCCAAAGATTTTATATTTGCCCCTTGGTTAGATGACGACGAGATATAGCTTGTTTTTGGGCTGGACTCTGATAAAGCTTTCACTGACATCCTATGTGGCGATCTCGTGTTTACAAATAGTCATCGGGGCAGCAAACATTACAAGGTAGCTTAAGACTGCATCGGAGAACCGTTCACAAGGGACACACGAATGTTAACATCGCCCGTCCATATATTGTGTGTTCCTTTTGTGAACGTTTATGTTGCGCTTGTATTAGGTATAAGGTACAAACATGGCGGTCAAAATATAGAACGACATTACGGTGCCCTTTACATATTCGCGATTTTGTTGTGCACGCGGTAGTGTGGAAGGTGCAGCTAGCTTGAACGGTAGGTGCGGCGTGCTGCTCGGTGAACCCACGCTTCTCTCGCCGGGTGCCATCGTAGACAGGCTTACAGGCAGGGCAGACTGAACACGCCATCTCCATTAGGAAAGGAGGCACGGAGCCATGTTCGGCTCGCACCGCGTGGAAGGAGTAGTTGCTGAGGGGCGCGCCTCCGATATGTTGTCGGTGAAACGCCCGTGGCGCCGTGACATCAGGGAGAGGAGGGTAGAAGTGCGAGGTTTTAGTGGAAGTCGAGTGAATCGCTCAGTGAATGAGTGAGCGCGGCCTCGACGGGGACCTAGAAGGACCGGAGAGGAGACAGCACGAGGACAGCAAAGCGGAGGCATGGGGGGGGGGGGGGTATTTTTGACAGGAAATTGATATCAGAACGATGTGTGCTCCCTAAATTTTTTTCTTTAATGAGGAGGAGGACGAAGAAGAGGAAGGGGAGTGGAGAAAAGTATATTGCGTGCTGTTTGCTCTCTCCCCCAAATCTTCGCTCGTCCAGCTCCGGTCCTCGTCCCCTATGTGCAGCGTCAGGGAAGCTCGGCGTTAGTTCCCCGAAAGCGGGAAGTTGTGGAACGGTCCCGGGTAGCTCGGGGAGGACGGGGAAACGGTCGCGACGTGTTGAAGTAAGGCGTGAAAGTTTTGAAAAATTGGTCCGGCGTCCCCCCGGCACAGAGCGCGCGCGTAAATTGAGGGCGCCGAGCGACGAGGCAGTTTGCGAGTCCTTCCCTCCCTTCGTCGTCGTTGCGTCGAAAAGGAGGTTTTAAATGACGCCGAAGGAGGACGACACCGGAGAGAGATAGCGTTAGGCCGCGAGCGAGCGAGGCCGAGTTTGTGTTTTCCTTTTGATCCCTTTTTTCCCCCCGTTTTGGCGGAGGAGTCGCTAACGGCGTGGATGTATATATGGTGTGCGCGAGTGCGCTTGGGCCTTATTTGCGTGGGTGTAATTTGAGGATACAATGCGCACTGTTGGAAGTGTGCGAATGGGGAGCGAATATTGGCGTCTCTTGCGTTGGGGATCCTTTTTATTCCTTTCTTCCCCCCTAGGGGCGGAAAAATGAGTGTTCCGGGATAACTGCCTGAAAGCGGTGAAACGAACTAGCTGGAATTTCTAGAGTATGATAGGATTCTGTCTCTCCTCGTTGTCTGTATTTTCTTTGTCCATCCGTTTGACTGCATTCTTGTCGTTTCCCGAAATATCGAGTGGGACACGCAAATTTCAGATAGGTACGCCTTCTGAAATTTCGCCTGAAAGAATGACTGGCGTCTGCCGTTGTTGCCTGCTTGGGGTGTTTTAGCGCTCCTGTAACTGCCGCTAACTTTAGCTGTAGACCTAAGCCTGATATTCTATTGTTCTTTGAGCAAGTTAGTGCGTGGCCGAGAGTGTAGCTCTTTAAAAACTTCTTGATCCACTCTTGATCGCTTTCTTCAGGAGCATGTGCAGGCTCGCAGTCTTAAGAAAGGTCGATCGCTGCTAACAAGTTTCACAACTGCATCTCAGGGTGAAAAAAAAAACGAACTGTGCGTCCGTTCTCCGCCATCCTGGTTTATAGGCCGGCAGCTGGCCAGCAGATGTGCGTGAGTGTTTTGGGTTGCGACATATAACGGCGCCTATTCGGTTTACTACGAAGACATATATCTTGCTCAGTCGCATCCAGTTTGGCTTTGCCATAGGCAATAGTGGCTCCAAGTCCGATTCTTGTTTGGAAACGGAGCAGAACTTGAACGTCTTGTCATTTAAAGGCCGAGGCAGAAATACTGATGCTGAACGCCTGCCCGTCGTAGCTACTGGTGACCTACGGTGTCCTGCGCGACTATTCTGTGCTGCCGAAACGACAACATTGCAGTAAATAGAGCTCGCCAACAAACTCATCAACTGCTGCTCTTCCATGCTATGTGTCAAGCCAACGTACAAGGTGTAGTTCAGTGGCCGATTTCTAGTATGCCAGCCTTAATAGCTTTACTTTGTTGCA
This sequence comes from Amblyomma mixtum, assembly GCF_055824585.1. Classification (NCBI taxonomy): domain Eukaryota; kingdom Metazoa; phylum Arthropoda; class Arachnida; order Ixodida; family Ixodidae; genus Amblyomma; species Amblyomma mixtum. The sequence continues at coordinate 63,513,566 of NC_143019.1, forward strand.
TTTCAAATTGGAACTTTGGAAAAGCGCACTTTATTTGCATATTTGCGTAAAATATGCATAGCGTATAAAAAAAACAACCTCTCTGTATTAATGCAGCACCGCTCCATTTTGCGCGTAATATTGCTCCGAGGGCAAACTGAGAACACACAACTTGAAGGCAAATGCGCTGTCAGCGAATCTAATATCAAACACGCAGAGGCGCCTGAAGGCTTTGGCACGCTTCGCGGCTCTGTCAATGATCGGCCGCGTGCTTTTCGGCTGTAGCGACAAAAAAGAACGTGCACACGCACAAACGCGTGCACAAGCAGCTATACACCAACATGCATGCCCGTACTGCGCTTGTTGTAGCCGCTTCGGATCCAGGGTGGTTTCTGCCACTGCAATCGCATGCCACTGTAGCTCTGAGCAGCGACGCTCCTAGACTTATGCGGGAGTTGATTCTCTCCCTTCTGTCTTTAAAGTAACGCTCACGCACAAGCTCACGCGTATGTACTCAGCCTATACGCACGCTACCATCCCGGAATGCGCCCTTAATCTTTCATTTTGGCTCCTGTTTTCAAAGCGCACGCGAAGGAACATGCATACGTGGTCAGCTTTTTCGTGTCCCGTGGAATCCCGGTTGACTTCTCTTTAGCTCCCCCTTAACTTCCCCTTTTCCCCATTTTCAGACGCACACGCATCTGCTGACCGTGTACACACATCAGTTTCTTATATTGCTCCCTTTGTCTTCCCTATGTGCGTTTTTCAAAGCGTACATGATCAAGTATGCGTGTACCTTCCAGCCTTTCATACGTGAGCCACTGGTATCTTGCTTTGCCTTTTCCTCATCTTCCCTGTTTGCCCATTATTCAGACGCACAAATCTAGCCGACGCGTGTACACAAGCTAGCTTTCCCGGGTCGCTCCCTTCGCTTTCCCCATTCCCCCTCCTTGTCACCCACCTATCTCTAACGACACCTAACGTCACCTTATCTCTCACCATACCTCCCCGCCACCGCCTTCTTTTATCTCTTCCTAGGCCTAAATTATGCGAGCGTGCGCGCGACGCACGCTTGGTAACGAGACCCTCGTTTTCCCGAACCGGGAAGCTGATCTCAAAGTCTGCCTCCCTAATTTATCTGTCGCTCCCCACTCGTGCGCGCGCTCGGCGGTGTGCCCATCCTTGTTTCCCTCACCGGGTGGCGAACAAAAGCCGCCGCATCGTTGTTCGTCGTGCAGTCATCGGCTCTGTGCGCTCGCGTGCCGAGGCAAACATTGGCTTTTCGGACGAGCGGGCGCGAGCGCGCGCGAGCGCGCGCGTGTGGCTTGGGCTCCATTCATCTTTTCACGCGGTATACAATAGACTCTGCCTTTTCGACGACGCACTCTTTCTCGCAGCCTCGCCGCGTGGTTCTCCCCTTCCTTTTGCGCTTATCTTCCCTCCTCCTCTCCCTTATCCCCTTGGTCCCTCCTTTCCGTCGCTGCGCGCGCCGAATCGTGTGCATGGTTATATGCCTCCCTGTCTACACATAATCAATCTCTCGTGCCAATTTTCGTGCCGGGGTGCACACGAAATTTTATGTTTGAGCAATGTGTAGGTCCGCGTTTCATCGCGGATTCATTGGACTTATGTGAGCTTTCATTTTATTTTTTTTTGTCTAAGGTGCTAGTTGTCTGTGGCACTTTTTGGTATGTGAATGTATATGGTAGTTTATTTTGTATGCCTCTGTATGGTTGGTAGGCCAGGATGTGTATGCCAAGTACAGTGCTAATTGGAGAGATATGCGAGATGCCTTTGTCCTGCATGGGCGTAGTTAGGCTGATGATGATAACGATGATAATATTGTAGCGCGGTCGCCGTAGCACGTCAGAACTGGAAAGTCCCTGTTTACCTTGTGGTGAAGTTTTGACTGCCTATCGAGGGCGCTCTTGAACATGTTCCCTGTATAATGGCGTGATTCTAGCGGGTGTTGTCCATGTAGGCTGAGTAGTGGACGCTGTTGGTCCAATGCTTAGGGGAATCCCCCAATGTGTTGTAGATTTCTAGAGAATAATTACTGATTACCATCCACCCAAGCGTAGCCATACGGCTACAAAGGAAAGCTATACAGCTTCCACAGAAACTTTGCAGTTGCATTCGTTCTGGGACCTGGACAAATGTTTATGCAACTACAACGTTTCTATGGAAGCTGTATAGCTTTCCTTTGTAGCCGTATGGCTACGCAGGGATAAATGCTGATCACTAATTACTGCGTTATTAGTGGGCACTGTTATGGGGCGTAGGGAGGAGGCGTTGATTAGGAGATTCATGGAACCACGATCGCTTTCCACCCATTGTCGTCAAGAGAGCCTTGAGTCCTAAAGTTTCTTTCTTGTTTTCGTTTTATGTTCGTGACTTTTATTTAGATCTGCCATCGAGCTCAACGACCTACCTGCTTTTTATGGCATTTATAGCGCTCATGGAAAAGGACATTAAAGCGAGTTGTGAATTGTAGAAAGGCGTCAGCGACGCGATCTTGAACTCAACTTATCGCTGAATGCTTGCTTTTTTTTTTCAATCAATAATTGAATCAGTATTCATTGACAGAAGATAGGTACATGCATGCTTTTATGCAGGTGGGACACAAGAACTCGAGCCAAGTTGTGGAAACGCGGTGGTTAGTTACTGCGGTCGTGCAATAAAATGAAAGCAACTGTTTTCGCAAGTTGCCTCTTTCTTGGTAGCTATACAGTTGTGTGCACCTTCACTCTGAGTGTCAATTTTCACATGGCCACTTCGCTCAAGATCTTCAGCGCTATAGTCTGGACGCTGCCGGATAACACTGTGGGTCAGTGCCTGTAAAGGTGGATTAACACGGCGGGCCATTAGCCCGCGTACCAAGCATGGGCGGATTTCCAACTTCCGCTCCGCGGGCTTCGCGCCGGGCCCGCCATGTTCGTTAAAGTAACATGATAAAGGTCATGACCGTGCCTAATCCTTCTCTCTGAGAAGGAGGAAGTCAGAGGTTGGTATAAGCGGATTAGACATGTGCGCGACCTTTCTCCGTGCGTGGGCCAGACTCGGACCTCACCGAGAAGAAGTGGGTCACCACGTAACGTCTGGTCCACCGTGGTCTGCCGGCCTTATAGTCCGTGGTGCGAACAAACGCTAAGCAGCTGTTGCCCTGCTGAAACACGAGCGCTTTTTCCGCATTATCTGTGACGTCACTGACAGACCTCAGCGCTGCTTATTGTGAAGGCTTATCTGCTATTCGGGTAATAATAAAACGGCGTGCACATTGAAATCCGCGGTATCGTGTTCCCTTCAGCCTGTGTATGAAAGGCCGAATGATTCGGTCTAATAAATGCCGTCTTCTGTAGAACAGACGAAGCACAGGTGCTTGACGTGGCGTCTCGGTTTGTTTTTCTTTTCTTGCCGTCTTTAGTCGCCGGCCTTGTTTTGGCGGGCGCGTTAACTGCGAAAGGAACTCTCAATGCGTAGACGTTTTCGCGGTGCACCTAACGCAGCGGGGGAGGTCCTCGTCGCCTTCATTAATTTTAACGGCGCATTAAAACGACCGCGATTCGGAGCCAACTGCGCGCTCATCTTATATACGTATGTATAGAGCTTCGTGAAAACGCCCGTCAGATTCCCGCTAACGACTTCGCAACCCTACAAGTTGAGCTATCTGCGAATGCTCGTTCCTTTCTCTTCTTTTTACGCAAAGCGAGCTTCCGGTTTCATCTTCTATTCCTTCGGTGCGCGTGTTGGTGTGTTCGGGGAGAGGAGGAACAGGGAGGGAGAGGTAGGCAGCGAGAGTAATGAGACACTCATTCTGGACCGCTTCCTAGGTAGCGGTCCCTATCTCACGCTCTTTATTCCACACGCCTGCTTTAACCGAATAGCCCCTGGCTCCCAGCGCCGCTAGGCCACGCCGCAGGCTCTCGCCGCGCCGAGCGTTGTCGCGGGGATTTGCATAAAAGGCTCGTTAAATCGCTTCCTGCTCCGCCGCTCTGCTGCGCGAGTTGGTTTGTGTGTGTGCCTGCCTGTGTTTTTCAGGGAGAGACGTCGGCGTTAGGAGGGGGAAGATGCGGCCGCTATATCTCGCCTCCGGTGCTTTTGCTTAGTTCAGTTTAGGAACCGGGTGAGCGGCGTTGGGGTAGACTGAGTTAAGGGGAAAGAAAAGGAAGAAAACAAAATGGCAGAGACCTGGAAAGTCACCGTAGATTAGCCGAATTAAGGAGAAAGGAGGGAGTCGTGGGGTAGGGAAGATTGGGGGGGGGGGGGGGGGGGGGCTGATCCTTGCGTTTACGACGCCGTTACCGTTGTTCGGGTTACTTCCGGCTGACCGGAAGGAAGAACGCCATCTATAGTGGCGATAAGGCATGCCGGCCGTGACCGTCCCCTTTGTGAAGTCCGCTGAGCACTTCCTTTTTTTTTTCTTTCCTTTGGGATGTATCAAGTTTATCTAGTTTACTCTGCTGATGAATCTGTTTTGGGGAGTGCCCTACGGTGGCTGGCGCTAAAAGAAGCGAGGTAGCAAGCAGGCCGAAGAGTAAACAGGAAGAAAATGACGAACTCATTCGAAACCCCTGTGGGGCAAGTATGCTTTCAGGTGCCTGAGTCAGAGAGCAGGGTGACAAGACCTCGTATGCGACAGTAGTAATCACTAATTGCTTATTCTCTCGTAGCTGTTTAGCGCCGAGAACGGCACGAGAGAACGCTTAAAGGCCGACAGCGATGTGCTGGTTTGGTTTACTATCGTAGACACTAATACGATTAATAGCTGTCTTATTGTTGGAGGTAACAAAACGTGTGAATTTCTCGGGGACAATCAGGCTGCTGCCGCAAATACCGCCATGAAAATATGCGTCATGACAGAGGCTCTGTAATTCGCGTGTAGTTTGTCACTCAGCACAGAAGCCCCTGTGTGGAATTCATTTTCTTTTAAATCTGGGTATTGAAGAAGTAAGAAACAGCGCAGCGACGACAGACAAGAAAGAAGGACAAGCGCTCCTTATATGTACTAACTCGCTCAGTTTTCGGTTGTTCTGCTTTTGTCTGGATAGAGCGGCGCAATCTTGCCTATGCAAACAGGAAAACACATGCGCAGCTAATTCGATAACACATCATATGCGGGGCTATTGGGATGAAGTAAAACGGGCACTGCTGAGAGGACAGGGTGAGACATATTGAGCTATCTGGATAGAAAAAAATCGATGCGCGCTGGTACGCTCAGTGATGTTGCTTTCAGGGAATTTTCTCTTTTTCGGGCTATAGAGGAGCAAAATTGAGCGAAAGAAGAATTTTCACGAAGCATCAGGGAATTTAAAGAGCCGAAATTGTCTGACTTTTTCAAGACTGACGGAGTTTTCATGCTGATGCAGAACCTAAAAGAAAAAAATCTGAGTCTAGTTGAGAGAATTTTCACTGGAGCACGGAACATCACACGGGTGCCCTATACTCAAGCGATATCGCTTGATGGTGCCCTTAGTCTGCCGCCTTTCGAGCAGAGCTTTTGAGTGCTGCACGGTAGCATAAACGCGGGTTACGGCGTTTGTGGGGAAAACTTGCTTGCATACCCTGAAGCGCTTTTCCAAGTGAGCATTTACGTAACAACGAGGCTTTACGGCGAATGCCGCAACACTAGCACAAGGCGGGCTATAGTCCGAGCGGATCAGAAACAAGTCACTGTTCACATCATTGAGTGCAAGTGTGCTGCTCTCAGTTATTTACGCAAGCATGGGAGATTGTATTGATGACCGATTGCGCTGGCTGAAACTACTACGCCGTTCCACTGCCCTTCTTGGGATGGGCTCATTTTATAATCCTATAACAATGCCGGCGTTCCCCGTAACTCTGTCTAAATTTCAGAGATATCTGGAGCGCTGAAATGCCCAAGCATGGTGATACGCACCGAGAGTGGTCGGAATCCGCTTGGACCAGTTGGTTCGCTGCGGGTTACCTCAGAGTCGTCGCCGATCGTATGCTGTCTCTTCCCGAAGCTGCTACCCTAATTGAATTTTAGGCTGTTCTTTCTTTCTCAGCCACTTTAACGAACACATTTTCCACCTCACTTTCTATATCCGTCTTTAAATTGGTAAATTGGTTTTTGAGGAAAGTAAATGGCGGAGTATCTGTCTCACATATATAGGCGGACACCTGAACCGCGCCGTAAGGGGAGGGAGGAAGGTAGGATTGAAAGAAGGAAGAGAGAAAGAGGTGCCGTAGTGGACGTCTCCGGAATAATATCGACCACCTGGGTGTCTTTAACGTGCACTGACATCGCACAGCACACGGGCGCCTTTTGCGTTTCGCCTCCATCGAAACGCGGCCGCCGCGGTCGGGTATATCCGTCTTTAGTTTCGGAATTCTGCCCTTCCATCTGTCTTAATCACCATCTTCCCTTTAATCTTCAAGCCCGTTGTGCTAGTTCATCTCGATCTCTTACCTCACTGATCCTGCGCCCTCCCCCTGCCCTTCCCCCCCCCCTTTTTTTTTTCTCACCCAGCTTCTGTACCGCATCAACCTTTCGGTTTACAACACCTTCTCTTTCCCTCTATCCCCACTTGTCCTTTCACAACAGCCTGTATGCCTCCTCAGTCTATGCGCTCATATACCTCACTAAGCCTGCCTCCCCAACTTTTCCCCATCTCCTGTACCTCAAAGCCGCCTCCATTTGCACGCCACAACTCACCCCTGCTGCCCGCACACTGAGTTCACTTATCGTTCGGCTTCAATGCTGTTCGCGTAACGTGCGCGTGCGAGCGTTGCTATCGGGACCGCGCGCGAGCGGCATTTTCAAAGCCGAGACGGCCATCTTTTTTCGCGCCTGAAGTGCTCGCGCCGGCGTGGGGGCGCGAGTGTATGGGGGCGCGAGACTTATCGGCGTTAACGCTCCCGCTGACCTGCCTTCTGCACGCCATTTCTTCCATTTTTTAACGGCGTCGCCTTCGGAGTGCACATCACTCCTCTCGCTCCGGTGAATTGCAAGCCACGCTTTAAGGGTGTTTGTTTTACTACCTCGCGCCGGGTGTTATCGTTAAAAATTATACGCGCTTGCAGCTTCAAAATGCTCCCCTCACCCCCCTGAGCATTTTCTTTCTCTCTCTCGCTCTCTTTTTTACCAAATCTTCATGCGCAATATTTAAGCCCACCTTTGTGGCCTTTTATAAGCGTTATGGGGCACTGTCAAGGTACAATGTCCTTAAAGAAAGAGGGCTGCTCTTATTGTCTTTCAAGTTGCTTAACGGCGTACTAGTGCAGCTTGTTTTACAGCCTCGGCGATGCGAAGACAAGACTTAAACGCCATAGAAGAGTTTAATCTTCGTTGTGTCAAGTTTCAGACAAAGAAAAATAAAAAAATGTTTTAAACGCTTTCGACTTGCAAGCACCATATACTGCATGATAGAAGGGTGAGATTAGCGAATAATTCCAGCGAAATAAAATGAAATTTCGTTATGCGTGGAAACTGACCTGCTCCATCTCCGCAAAATTATTTCTTTTCTTCCTTTCGATTTCTGCCGTCCCTTGTTTTCTTTCTCTGTTTTTACTTTTTGTTGTAATCATGCCCCTTCTTTGGGACTCTGTACATGGGCATGAGCACTTAGCTTGAAATAAAGTTTCACCACCACCACCACTTAGCTTGGTTACCGCAACCGGGGTCGGAGCGCTGCTGTATTATACCCGTCACTACATTGGTGCTGATGATGATGGATTGTAGTGGCGCACGGGCACGCAGCCTTGTCCAAAGAGCGCAAGGGCACAAGGAATTTCCGTTAGATAAGGCGGGGTCCAAAACCTATTTCCCAAGTGTTTCATCCCGGATAAGCCGGGCACCAGGCCAGAAGGACGCCTGTACCCATTACAGGCGTACCCGCACCGGGAATCGAACCCAGCACCTCTCGCATGCGAGGCGGATGTTGCGGTCACCGCTGTTGAGACTGATACGCTGTGAAAAGCTCGTTGGCTTACCAGAGCGTTGGCATATATGCCAAAGTGAAAAGAAGAGCCATTCAAGTCGGTAAATTTGCGAACTAAAGAAATAAATTAAAACAGCAAGGGGAGCACGAAATTAAAGCTTGCATGTGAGTGGCGTACTAACTGGTAAAAATAAGCGGTCGAAGCAAAGCAGCAGCGTAGCGAACGGAAAGACCTATCGAAAGCCTGGGGTGGCATTTTTTTGTTTCTTTGTTTCAGTCATTTTATGTGCGCCGTGGGAGTTTCTTTTATGTGCTCTTTGGTTTGTACTAGTGGCAACGCAATGCTGTAACTGTGTCGCGGTTTCCGTTTGTGTGCCCGCACGACTGTGTTAAACACCATCGTGTCCTATACATCGCCTAAGTGCCCCGAGGTGGCGACACCTTACGGCGGTTTCGTTCACAGGATTGCGCGAAGGGGCGATAGAACGTATTAATAATGCACGTGTCGACGAGCTGCTAGGGACCTGCAGGTCTTTCCTGCGCAGCTCCCTCTCTCTTAACTCGCTTACACTCTCCCTACCTTTCTCTCTCAGCACATTTGATTGGCCGGTGTGAGAGCGTGGTGTCCGAAGTACCGTTCCAGTCCGCTCTTCTCGACGCCTATACTGTACCGCCCGCCTCTGAGGGCGAAGGAGCCATAGCCGGGGGAAAGACGTAACGACCTGGTGCGTTAATAAAAGATCCTTCGGGACCGGAAGCCTCTCGGCTTGTTTACCGTTGCTCGCAAGCTTCTCCTTCGTATTTCTGCCCACCTTTCTTTATCTGCCTTTCTCGTTTATTTCGTTTACCTGACAGAAACATTGGTGCCTGTGGGCAGATCTACTATCGCTGCAACTGCGTACAGGGAGGGCGGGAAGGAGGGGGGGGGGGACACTTGTGTGCAGCATTCGCTTTCCAAGTGGGGCCTTGCTCTTTGCGGGAGAGGGAACGGTTGATGGAACGTGTTTTGTTTTATGAATGCTGATCCCGACTTCGGCTTCTTTACGCCGTCTGGGGTGGAACGTCGTTTCTTTTTATTCTTTTTTCTGCTTCTTTTAGTGATTATTAGGCTGCCGGGCGTGGAAAAGAACTCATGCGCCCGGAAGGCCCCTTATGCCGGCTTCTTAGAGCGCTCACGAGTGTGGGTCATAGGGATCGTTCGAGTGGGATGTGTGGTGAGGAGTCTCTGTTTACGCTTCCCTACTTGGGAGTAAGGTTGCGCTTAGGTCCGCCATCTTGCCATGTGATAGATAGCCGCTCTTTTCTATTTCCGCAATCTGCCACTGCGTGAGGGGGACAACAGGAACTTGTTCTGTTCGCTTAGTTTTGGCTGCCAACATGTTTTATTGGTATAAAACATTGCTCGGATACGGCGCCTACAGCCGGATTACTGTGTATGCTGTTAATGATAGTAATAATAGAGTGCTTATTGCATGATCAGTTCAGTAGTAATAGTACTTTAGTGGTACATTTAACCAGAGACCGTAAGCCGGCCGAAATCTCAGCCTAGCCTCTGTTGCACAGTTGTAGCAGTCATTGTGAAGACGAGGTGCATCTTGAATTTGCATTCTTCATCCCGAGATTCGTCCTTGGTGAATTTTTGTCCTCTTTGTTGCGTTTTCATTCAATTAAGGTTGCTTTTTTTAGATATAGTTGATATAATCCGAAATCCGCAGTAGAGTGCTTCATTTGAATTCAAACATCAGACACTCACTTACGTCACGGTCAATTTTGAGTAAAGAAATAGACTTAGCACACAGCGCTTGAACAGGTCGATTTCTTTTTTCTCTCTTTCTTGAAAGGGCTTTCGTATTCTGGCATTTGGCAATGCAGATTACTGTTTACACGGCGTTAGCATATACCGTCCAAGCAAACCTCTCTACATGTAGCGGCGCGTTTAGCAGAACGAGCGTGCACACTTATATGCAAGTTGGATTGCCGCCCGCATTCTGTTCGCCGAATATAGGACCACGTGAAAAACTCGACTTCGAAGTTAAACACTCGTCGTACCCGCACATCGCTTCTCCCGTGTTCAGTATTTGTTTTTCCGCGATTCCGCGTTGCATACGCTCGCCGCGGGCATCGTCGCTTGGGCTCGACACATGCTTTCGTAGCGGCTTAATGAAATGTAAATGCAAGCGAACGCACAGGGCGGAATTTCAGGAAATGCGGATTGTCGCGGTTAGGAGTGGGCCTGCAGTGGCCGCTGCACTATGCACTGTATTGTGTACGCGGAATTGCGCATACGGCTGCAGGGCACTTAGGGTTGAACAGCGAGACGCGAACCCGAGCAGCGCATGTAAACGAGTGTGCTTAGGTGCAGTCAGGTGCAGATGGTCTTTGCACTTCGCATTGTCGCGCGTTGTGTCGAATCTGTTCGAGCATTTATAGGTGTATGCGTGCGTATCGTGGCGCGTTAACCTCGCGTCTTGAGTTGGTGGCGGGATTTAGGGCCAACCTTTAAAACACTTCTTGCCTGAATGAGGATGCGTTAATGACGGCTTGCCTTCATTTGAGCAGTTTTGAAACACGCTTTACTAGTGAGGCCTCCGTTAGAGCGTCGTTTTTTTTTTTTCGGGCTACGTACAACGCTACCTTCAAGCTTCCTTATCTCGCTCCTTGACTTTAACTCGTGCATCACCGCACAAACACTCTGCCCTTGCGCAGGAGGGCGAATCTGGCGACTGCGACAACGCCGATCTAAATGGGCGCTTCGTCCATGCTAGACTTGGTCCGTGCTGGTAACTCCTCAAAATGGCGTTGAGGCGTTCTTTCGTGCTGTCAGTTGGCCGCGGGCTGGGCAAAATTGCTTTAATTTCTTTTTATCTGCCCAAATTAGTTTTGTCAATTGGCTGACCGTATAACACGATCTATGAGCCCATACTAATTTATGTCAACTGGATGACCGTATCACATGGCGTAATGCCACTCGTATATGTAGTACTGGTTCATGAAACAAAAAGAGTTGGTAGTCAACTTCCGTCCTATGTTGTGTGTTCTTTTTCGTTTCTTCGTTTCTTCGCGCTGGGTTAATCTTTTGACAGCATTTCGTTGGGCGAACATGAGAATGAGCGGCAGTTTTTCATCACGACGTATTACGCCAACCTCTACGCCGTCCACTCAAATGAAATCGTTTACAGTGTCCAAGCTATAGAAAAATATAGAAAAAGATGGAATATATATCCACATGCATGTTAGTGCGCCAGCAAAAAAAAAAAAAGAACCTTATGAAAGAGAATATTATTTATCGGGACACGGAGCGAAGATCCTTTGCCGTTCGCTCATTGCGAAGTCGGCGCAACCAATTCGCTCTTTCTGCTTATACTCAAGTTCCGCCGTTTCTACGGAACTGTTCTTAAAGGGGCCCAGAAACACAATCTTAGTTGGCTATTTTGCCTCTTGATCGCATACAGTAAGTTACAGTGGTGCTATTAGCGTCGGTAATACCGCGTATATTCCGTTTTTAAATATTTTAATGTCCTCCCAAAAACAAATTCATGGCTCTGATGGTGTCCCCACACAGTGGTGGGTTTCAGCAGCGGATATGACATCACCTGGCGCGAGCTTGATCATTGGACAAACAGTAAATATACTGCAAATTGTGTGAATAAATAGAGAAACATTTTGTCACCTGTCTGCGTTTTATATTAGATCAACAAAAACAACTTGTTTGTCTTAGATAAAAGGCCTGCAAAGCAAGTAAAATAAAAATACACCACCAGGGGCTCTAGCATGGAAACGACGCTGCCGGACTCAGCAAGAACGAGTTAGAGAGAGCAGGCAACCATGGAGTGCAAACTTCGGCGACGTGCTCTGGCTGGCTGTTTTGATTGGTTGCGCCAGGTGCCGTCATTGGAAGAGCGAAATAGGAGTGGGAAGCCCCGCCAGAATCGAGTTGAGGGCAGCGTTTTGTTTGCTTGTATTTTGAGATTTCTTCACTGAATAACTCCCGTTCCTGTGCATCGATTCCTGTAATTCTTTTTCAATCAGCATCTGTGTGGCGTAAAGAATCCACCTGAAGTATAGCCGGTGTCCCCCCAGGCAGTGTTTCGCAGCCCCTTTAACGCAACGCCGAGCCGAGTCGCCCCTACACTCTAAACATAAAATAACCTACAAAAAGAAAGTAAGCTGTTCGCTATCGCACGTCCTTATTAGGGGAAGGGTGTGCTGCCCAAACCCCGAGGTAGATTTATATCACGAAGTATACGGAATACTTACAGTTGGCAACAGAAACAAATTCCACTTGAAAACATACAAAGTTCAAGCAGTAGCGAAGATTTCAACCCAGGTTTTTAATCTCCTCTGTTTGCTAACTTCAAGACCGCCGGTGCCGCGTTTAAAAGCGCTTTCCCGTCACTAACTCCATCGAGTTACTATGCTTTGCAGTGGAAACATACGCCTCCGTTGCCAAGAGTAGCACATTTAAATTTTGCTTTCTCCCGCGTGCCATAAGCGAGTGCAATTCACCGACACGATGATCGTCAGCGCGCAGCCATTCTGCGTGCTTTTCTTTTTGTAATTGTTTTTTTTCACTTGTTGCCTCGGATCTGTAATATCTGCATCTGTTTTGTTCTGCTTGGATCGGGAACATGATCTGCAGTATGTAATAAAATAAATAAAATATAATATATTAAATGATGCCTGTTATACCCGTGCCACACGGACAGATTTAATGCCATTAAGTGTTTACTGCCTTAAGTTTTAACGGCATTCGTGCGGTGCCACGCGCATAAATTTAATGGCATTAGCCTTACTGCCATTCGCGACCTACTGAGTTCGCCACAACTGATTCGTCCGTGCAATGCGTACTCTCGTTCCCATTTCACACGCAGAAAAGCATGCAGCTTTGTTAGTAACAACTTCCTAACCAGTAGGAAATGATTAATTTTTAACATGAGGTATCTATACCGCATCTTCGGTGCGAAGAGCGCCATTTTAACCAGTCTTATTGACAGGTACTCTCGACTTGTGTGCTGACATGCAAGTTTATGGCTACTTTTTCGACTTGTAAAGCAGGAACAGCCGCATTTTCTGGAAAATCGTTTTTACATTACATTTGAACAACATTCCCGATATATTGTGCTCATTAGGAATGTTTATATTCAGATGAAACTTCTGACTACCTTGCAAGCGTCATCGTCATCGTCACTTTCGATAATGTCATTAAATGTGGACGTGTAGCACCAACTCCGAAAATAATGGCATTAACAAACTTAAGGCCTTAAGCATTTACTGCCGTTTCTTGTGCGCGTGTGGCACGGGTATTACTCCGGAACATGGACAGCATGCCCTGCTTCTAAAAGGGAGCTCGCTAGGAGACAGTTTACTCTTTTCTCAGTCCCCTATATAGGCTAATTCGTGTTTAGAGCGATGGCTCAAAAGGAGTTGTGCCGCCGCGGTGGCTCAGTGGTTACGGCGTTCGGCTGCTGACCCGAAAGACGCGGGTTCGATCCCGGCCGCGGTGGTTGAATTTCTTTGGAGGAGAAATTCTAGAGGCCCGTGTACTGTGCGATGTCAGTGCACGTTAAAGAACCACAGGTGGTCGAAATTTCCGGAGCCCTCCACTACGGCGTCTCTCATAGCCTTAGTCGCTTTGGGACGTTAAACCCCATAAACCAACCATCAAAAGGAGTTGTTTCACCTGCTTTTTCGACCATGCCCTCTCCCGTTTCGCGCCGATGCGGAGGCGGCGTATGAAAGTTTTAGGCGCCACGTCTCTCGATGCCACCGTTGTTTCTACCGCTCCGCAATTAGCGGCCGGCGGTGCCTCCCCGTGTGTAGCACACAGCTCTTTCCCGCCGTGGCGTAGTGTCTTTAGCCCGAGGCGACGGGCCTTCCTCGTCGCGCATTATTAACGCCAGATTCCCCCCCCCCCCCCCCTTTTTTTTTTTTCCTAAGGTGGCCGCCGAAGGCACCGGCGTCGCGTCTCCGCTCGCAATAATAACCCCACTGCAGGAGTACTGAGCGGATTTGGCTTAGCAGCTTCAGCGTGCCTCGGGCGCCTCTCTGTGGAGCGCCTCGCTTATTGTTGTTCGGTTGGCGTGTTTGTGTTCGCCTGTTTCGTCTCGGATATGCATACGGTTGCGGGCGTGCGCCGTGCGTTGGTGGAAGGGTGGATGGAGGGTGACCGGAAGGAAAGGGTTAGGAAACGCGCGCGCGTGTGTATTAAATTTGCCCGCGGCGTGCTGATAGAGACGGTGTATATACTACGGGGCGAGTTTGGTGCGCACACGGTTCGCGATTCGCGCGTACTTTCTAGTTCGCTCCTCACCGGCTCCTGTTTTTATTCGTTCTCGCGGTTAGCGACTAGGAACACCGCCGTCGCTTGGTTTCCCTGTCTGCATTGTGCGTTTGACTGCATTGTCTCCCGGCATTTGCACGTAAATTGAAAACGGGTGCAGCGTTGCCACTCGTACTGGTTTCTTGCCTGGCTCTGCCCAGCATCCATCTTGTGTTTGCAGTGGCGCTATCTGTATAAGTTCCACTATTACATCATTTGTTACACGTACTCTTTCCAACCTGTAATCCCCCTCGACATTGCGCTCGCTTCGTGTGGTACTGTTTCAGTGCATGGGATTCTATTTTATGGGATTTGTTTCTATTGACGTCGTTTTTATTCGCCCCTGCGTTTTTTTTTACTCTTTTCACGCCGTTTCAGTTTCTTACGGAACTCGTCTCCTGAATTAAAAATGATGATCTTTCTCTGGGTGATGTATATGTAAGCTGTGATGTCTGTAGTTGTACTTGAAAGCGCCTCATTCGCTTGAATGTCTTGGAATCGCTGCTTTCGCAAACAAAGCCAAATGATGTGCGAAATTCTCAGTTATAAAATACAGCTGGAGAGCGTCGAAGATGTGCCGAGGTTGTTCAAGAAGCTGCCTTATTTTTGGTGTATCTCTGTTTACTGTAGTAGAATTCAGAAAACTTTACTGGGAAGTCTACTTCACTATGAAGTTCACTTCACAGTTCAAGAATACCACGTTATATCGCTGGAAAAGCCGGTAATTTGTTTGTAGAAAGTAATATTCGCTGACCTCTTCCCCGCCCTCGCCCCCCCCCCCCCCCCTTTACCCGAAAACTGCGTTCTGAAGTAAACACCGAAAAAGTCAGCCGAATTTTCTAGAATTGAAAACCGAAAAGTGCAACCCCTAATTACAGGTGACCAGCGAGATGGTCGGTCCCGAGCATTTACAGATTGTCGAGTGTGCTTTCGAAAAGCGGGATCACATCCACTGACAACAGTCGTGATGATATCGTAGGGGCACAGCTCACCAGAGCAATGCTTACATGTACACCTTAAGCCAATAATTACGGCAGTTTAAGCCGGAATGAACTGCACCACTTAGTTCCCCAGGGCAGGCGATTAGTCCTTTAGTCCACTAATTGTGGTTGGTGACCCTTTACAGGTATAGCCTCAAAGGGTGCAGTCGTTACTCTTTGACGGAGTAATGGTTTCATGGAAGCAGTTTGTCCTCGAAGGGCCAACCGATATGCAGCACCGTTAGTCCTCTGTGGCTCGCCGTGTACACAGAGAGTGTACACTTTAAGCCAAAAATTACGGCAATACAAGCCGGGATCAACTTCAGTTTTGGTTGATGCCCCTTTACTGGTTCAAAGGGTGCAATCGTCGCTCTTGAGGGAGTAATGGTTGCATGAAAGCAGTTTATCCTCAAAGGACTAACCGATATGCAGCGCCGTTAGTCCTCTCTGGCTCGCCGTGTACACACAGAGGGTGGCGGAGTGCGCTCACCTGACCACCGGTCCCAGGAAGGCGAGGTGGAAGAGCACCCTGAAGGCCCACCCGAGCGGCCCCATGCGCGGCCGATGGACGGGCGCCGCGATGACCCCTCCGGCTCCGGCCAGCTCCTTGGCCGAGGCGCGGCTCTCGCGGTCGTCGTGCATGTACCAGCGCAGGCTGAACGCGTTCACCGTCACCGCGGGCACCACGGTGACGGCCAGCGTGAGGCCGAACCACCACAGGTTGCCCTCCAGGTAGAGGAAGTAGCAGGCGGCCGCGTCCGACCCCACGTCGGCCGCGTACGCCAGCAGGGAGACGAGCGTGAAGAGGGCGCTGAGCGCGGTGAACCGGTCGCTGCGTTTGTCCAGTGGCACCGAGGAGGACGTGTCGCACGCGTCGCCCACGTTGGGCAGGGAGCGCCGGTGCGCGCTGCCGGAGGCCGGGCACAGGTACGGGTGCCGGTCGATGAGGGCCAGGCCGGGAGGAGGGCCTGCGGGTGTCCAGGACAGAGGAACATTGCGAACGTCCAAAAACAACAGCTTCTTTGCAACGGAAACGTTCACAGTCACGCCCCTTGCAGGGGCACGGAAGTCTTACTCGACAGAGAGTATGAGTTATCAGAACAAGGGGCAAATTACTGGGTTAGATTATCGAACAACACGCGAAGACAATCTGTGGATGACAGATGCCAGAATCGGTGTTTATTTGCTTGCCGGTATTGACTGGTGTTTGTGTGCCGCCCTCGTCGAAAATCGACACTTACCACTAAAGCTATAGCATTGTCAACAATACAAACTATAGCCGCCGCGGTGGCTCAGTGGTTAGGGTGCTCGGCTGCTGACCCGAAAGACGCGGGTTCGATCCCGGCCGCGGCGGCCGAATTTCGATGAAGGCGAAATTCTAGAGGCTCCTGTACTGTGCGATGTCAGTGCACGTTAAAGAACCCCAGGTGGTCGAAATTTCCGGAGCCCTTCACTACGGCGTCTCTCATAGCCTGAGTCGCTTTGGGACGTTAAACCCCAATAAACCAACCAATTTTACGTTGACTTTCTTTGTCCTTGCCTGTGTGGCGCTTTGCGATTAAATCGTGGCGACGTGGGCGCCGTCTCTCACCGGTGGGCGGGCCAGCCTCGGCGTACTCCGGCAGGTCATCCTCTTCGTCCTCGTCGTCGTCCTCCTCCGTGGTCGGGTCCTGGTAGGGCGCCGACGGCGGCTGCCCATGGTGCCGGGGCAGCGAGGAGGCGCCCCCGCATCCGGCGCCCCCCAGCTTGAGCTGCTGCTGCTGCGAGATGCCGTGGTGGTGGTGGTGCCGGGTCGGGTGCGAGTGGTGCAGGTGCTGCTGCTGGGGCGCCGCGCTGCTCTGCAGGTGCGCCAGGTAGGGCGGCCTGGACGGGTGTTCGTCCAGGAGCTCCACCTCGTGCACCACTACCATGGCGAGGCCGTGGCGAGTGCGGCCGCCGAGCCAGCAGCTGGTGCACGCCGGTGGTGCGCGGGACGAGTCTGCGGTGCGCCAGTCCACTCTGATTACCAAAACAGAGTTAAACGGGACTAACTGCGGCACATTTGAGGGATTAGTGGCTGCAGCAACGCAGTCACTTCGTAAGGACTCAAATGTGTCATTTTAGTCTGGCGTGACTTACATCGACTCTGAGCCAGAACACAGTTCACGGGACTGTCAAGTTGCGGCACTTAGTCCTCGGGACGAAGGGTTAGTCCGTGCGGGGACTAACTGAGTCACTTCAAAAGGATTCAACTTTGCCATTTTACTCTGGCGTGACTTACAGCTACTCTGAGTGAGAACGCAGTTCACGGGGCTGTCAAGTTCCGGTGCTTAGTCCTCGGGACGAAGGGTTAGTCCGTGCGGGGACTAACTGAGTCACTTCAAAAGGACTCAACTGTGTCATTTTAGTCTGGCGTGGCTTACAGCGACTCTGAGCCAGAACGCAGTTAACGGGACTGACAAGTTGCAGCACTTAGTCCTCGGGATAAATGGTTTGTCTGTGAAGGGACTAACTGGTGACCATTTTGCATTTATTGTCTGAAAGAGTAATGGCTGCTCTCTTAAGGGGCTAAAGGTTGTGGCAATGCCGTTACTTCGAGAGGAATGACCCCTGTGCCACATTTAGTCCTTTGTGGCTTACAGCCACTCAGAACCAAAACGGGGTATAGTGGGACAAACTGCAGCGCTTAGTGCTGGCTATGAACGGATTGTCCATATGCGGACATTGTACTGGTGATGCTTTCTCAGTTAATCTCTAAGGGTGATGGTCGTTGTTTTCAGGAACTTTAGTACGCTTATTTGCAGTGGACACAGATACGTCGTCACTGTAGCGCAGTTATTTATACGAATGGCTTAGGAACTAGCCCGAGTGGAAGCCTTAGTATCAAGTACGATTTCGTGATCACCGTCTCCTCTGACGGTTGCGTTACGGCAGGAGCGGACTGCGAAGAAGCCCATTGGTCTCAAAAATAATGCATGATATGTGAAGAAGTTTGTTGATTCGTTTGATCGTTTAAAATACGTGAGGATCGAGGAACTCACGTTCATGTGTACACTAAATGGCGACTATTCTTGATTCCTAGACGTGAGGCTGTTCTCAGTAGCTCCAATGTCCGTCCTTTGTAGCGGATGGCGTTCTTGCTTGCGAGGTGCGCGGATCACCAGAGGCACTGGTCTTCACCGTTTCTTCGGGGTAACCTGAAATACAGAAAAAAGAGAAAAGCAATCAAGCTTAGGTAGTGTTTGGAAGCGACCAATAACATCACGTGGGAAAATTATACATCTGCGTAAAGTTGCTTTCCTTCATTCGTAACTGTAGAAGTTCTATTCGCTTTATGGTTTTCTTTTGGCGAATAGGAGGCCAAAAGCCTTACAGTCGCGGCGACAAGGGTAGATTGGGGAGGTCGATTTGTAGCTTTGAAGAGACTGACGCTTGTCACATGGGGCATCTATTTTTCTGTGAAAAATAGATGCCCCATTAAGTGACATGGCAACACAGTCTTTTGTTGACCGGCAGTCAGTGCACATTGCTAAAGTATATAGTTCGGACTGGTGTGAAGCAGGCATGCTTACTGCGCTGTGTCCATGAGTCAGAAATAATGCAGGCGCTTTAACGTGGTTGTTTTTCGTTCTGTTCTTTCATGGCTGTATTCGGAGCTTTCATGCCTTCTCATGACAGCTTGCGAAGCAAAGCACTTGCATGGGCTGTCTTGTATCTTCGTGGCTTTGGGAAGCAAGCAGCTTCAATTAACGAAGTGAGCTAATGAGTGTTACGCGCTCGAAAATAGCTCAGACGACTTAGCTACTGCTATTAATTAAAAATGATAGTTATGACTTTATTCATTTGACTTTGAACATGGTTTCATGAGGGATGTGGAAGAGATGGTCGGTACGTGAGCCGTACTTTCATACGTTGCGTCCATTGCTCCCTCTTTCTATCGCAGAATGCGAGCCGTACGAAAGCACGGCTTTCATTCTACGTTAGAAAGAGAGAGAAACGTACTACAGGAAAGGGAAGCAAAGCAATAGTTCAGAGAATGGATGAAGATAGCACACACGTGTGCGCACGCACTTACACTAGGCGGTTTCTGAGACTGCCGACTTTGGGTACCGCACTTTAAGTTCGTAGCCTTTTGTGTCTTTCACCGATCAGGTTAAGGTTGGAGCACCTTCCTCGTAATGATTGGTTGCGTTTTCAGCCAATTCCAAGCATTTCGCAGATGCTGACTCCACGTCTTTGCCTGGTCCGTCAATACGTACTGGGACATGTTGGTTCATAGCTTGAGTAGATGAAGCGCACAAAAGACAGCACACAGACAAAGAATAACACGAGACTGGCGGTTCTGTCTTGTCTGTCTCTTGCTAATATTTGTATGTGTGCTGTCTTTTGTGCGCTTCATCAACTCAAGTGATCAAGGAAGTAGTTATGCTTAGAGCTGACTAATTACTAATTGGTTAATTGTCACTAACATGGCACGATTGGTGCCAGGTGCAGAAAGGTGTTTGGAAGCCATGATGTGGGGAGCGCTCGTTTTTTGTTCACATTTTGTTGGCATCCCAATTGTCCTGTCCTGATTGCTAAGGAGGACCTTTGTTAGAGGCAGTCGCGTATCAATCTTCGTCCCGCTCGAGCACACTGGGGTTAGCAAACCCATTGTTGGGTGTAGTATCCTGTACCAGATATCTTCCCTGCTTCCAAGGAAGCAAGAAATCAGAAGTGCGGACACATGAAGAGCCCAGGCCAGACTGTTCAATTCTCTTACGTTTTTTTTTTCGTTCCGTACGGTGCGTAGCTCTCCTGCGCCCTCTTTCACCCCGCTACACACACACTTTCACGCACACATACACGCACTCACACGCACTCACACGCACAAACATACTCGACGTTGAGACTTTCTCGGGAGCCACTCCCCTCCACGATTCAGCTGTCTCTCTTCTCGCTGGTCGACAAAGATTCCCTTCGATCGTCGCCGTTGGTCGTCGTCTCTCCCGCTTTTTGGGAACGACGACCCCGCGTTCCGGCCCGCCGAATCCGGTTCTCGATGGGCCGGGCAATCGGCTCCCCTCTTCTCTCGTGTCGGCCATTTTGCTTGTTTTTATTATTTTCTTCTCCCTTTTCTCCCTCCTGAGCGTTTTTATTCGCAAATTCTTTTCCCACATTTCCCCATTTTGTGCCTGTCTTCATCCCTACGTGCATTGCTTGTTGCAGTTTTTCCCGTTTCTCTCCAACTTCTTTTCTCCCTCGTCTGCATCAACGTGCGTGTCGTTCCCTAGCCGTTTGTTTTCTTTACCGCTTCTTCCCCATTTCTTTGTCGTCTGCTTGCCTCCTTCTCTCCCTGTTTCCCCCTTTCTTTCCCTCTGCACCCTGTGCGTGCTCGGCTCTACGTTTCCACTAGACTGCCGCGGATGGGGATGTCGTCGTCTGCGTCTCTTCGGCGCGTCTTCGTCGTCGTTATCGAACTCCGGGACGGGCGACGGAAAAGCGAGCGCTAGCTGTGCAGCATCGTTGCGCGTTATGCTATGACCGATTTCATCGTTCTCGTGCGGTGGTCCGTCTTCTGTCCGCGCGCGTTTCCTCTTTTTTGTTTTGTTTCCTCCTCCTTCGCTTCTTCTCCTTCCTTCCTCTCGGCTTTACGTCTTCTTAGCGCCGATGCTCCGCCCTGCATTTTTGTTCCGTGCAGTACATCACGCGAGCTTCGAGCGTCGTCTGCTCCTGCGTGCTCCTGGGTGTAGTCTAGAGATCGCATGGCGTTTGGATTCTCGCTTTTTTTCCATCTGTTTCGTAATTTACGTGTGACAGGACCTGTGAGCTTAGTCTTGCATCTCTAAAACAAAAAAAGCAGAGAAAAAAATTGAAATTTCTGTCCAGAAATGGCGTAGGCGCTGTGTACACAATTGTGAACGTGCACTTCACTCACATCGTAACGCCTGCAGTAACTTGTAGTACTCTGCAATGCACTTAGGTGTGAAGTCATTGACCCTTCTCTGTCGGCACTGTTTCTTTGTACGTGTGGTGTTTTTTCTGCTTCTAGAACTATTTACTTCTTTTCGAGCAGCAGACGGACAGTTCCTTCCGCTACATCCGCGTGCAGTGGTTTGGGTAGACGTAAACAGTAGGACACAAAGTGTGACTTGCGATGCACCATAATCGCGTTCATTATAATAAACATTCAGTGCTCGCCGTGACAGTACCGTCGGCTCTCTGCTCAATAAGTTCCGGTAAGACAGTGTATGCAACGACATTAGGAAAGCGCCATAGGTCGATCATAAGAAAAGAGCCGAGTGTGTCCCAATCAATTCACGCGTTTCCCTGCTTTCTCACCGAACGTGGCACGGCACCGCCATCTTTAGTACTGCACGCAACCAACTATAAATCGGCGGTGGAAGCCGGCTTGTAAAAAACGTGGGACGTGCTCTCTCGCTCCAGCGGCCGTAGCGTCTCATTGCGCACGTGCCCCATACGAGCGGCATGCAGTCGCTCTCTCGGTCGGGAACGGTGCGTTCGGCGACCATAAGCAGAGGGGATGAGCCCGGGAAAACAGCGGGCGCCGAGTGCGTGCTCCGCGATGCGTGATGAGCCTGATACGAGTTGTTCGCAGATGCAGATTGCGGGTCTGTACGTCGAGGGAACACAATCAGGCGTAAAAAAAATACGGAAAAGGGGTGCGCGTACAAGAAGAGGAGGGCAAAGTTACTGCCGGGTTTAGAATTTGGCTTCGTCGCTGTCATTGCGGACGTAGTGCTCGAGGCAGCTTCGGCGAAGACGCGATGCGTATACGAGCGGAGGAGCGAACGCCGCCGGCGTGGATTCCCGCCTGGTTTGGTTCGATCCGTTTTCTCCGCTCGAGTTGCCGCGCGATGACGGATGCCTTTTCTTTTTGCTGTTTTTTTCGGAACGTTTTAAAATCGGCGGGAAACAAGGGGATTTGCACTTGTTCCATCTTTAAATAGATCTTTCGACGCCTTACTCTTTTCTCCCTTTTTCTCTCTTTTCTCCCTTTTGGCCGCCGTGGTGGCTCAGTGGTTATGGTGCTCGGCTGCTGACCCGAAAGACGCAGGTTCGATCCCGGCCGCTACGGTTGAATTACTTCGCAGGAGAGATTCTAGAGGCCCGTGTACTGTGCGATGTCAGTGCACGTTAAAGAACCCCAGTTGGTCGAGATTTCCGGAGCCCTCCACTACGGTGTCCCTCATAGCCTGAGTTGCTTTGGGACGTTAAACCCCAATAAACCAACCAATCTTTTCTCCCTTCCTCTCCATCGCTTTCTCTACTTCGCAGACAGTCAGCTGAAGCCTGTTTAGCGCATGCGTGTTGCGCGAACCCAGCTAGTTTATGCGTATGAAAAGAAAAACTAAACCGGTTTCAAACCGCATTGAGACCTTGGCGACTTCAGTCCGACCTGCAATGATGACAAGAATGTTTCTCAGCCTTGGACGAAAGCTTATGTGGCGGCACCGTGCGATACCGTCCATCCAAGCACATGTCAATCATGAATTCACCCACGCCCTTATTAAAAGGACCTGCGCGTGTAAGTCGTTTCTCCTGTGCTGCGCACTCGCCGTTGAACCAGGCATGCGTGACAAACCAGTACGTTTGCTGTACGTTTTGACCTGCTCTCTGGACGCACAGACCTCCGACTGGACCACCACCACTCCCCCGTCGTAGGCTTTGCGGTGTATGTACAGTCTTGGTCAAAAGTCTTCTTCAGGTCACATGGTCTGCTTTTGAGCAGCTTAATGAAGCATTAACGGACACCTTAAAAACCGAAATGCTCTGAAAGGTTAGGACATGGCTTTTTGTCACCTCACAGGTGTTTACAGCCTGACAGGTGCCTTAGGTACTCCAGTGCGCGGCAAAAAGGTACACCGTGTGGCCTGAAGATTTTTGATGCAGGGTGCACGTACGCCTTTTTATCTCGCCTACTTTAGTCCTGCCCTCAATTCTCATTTCTACCTTCCCATCTTCTGTATATTTTTGCGGTGCGGTTGGGGTGAGGATGCGCGCAGTTACCGCACATATACATGTCTTCTCAACCTCTTCTCTAGCTTGCTAATTATCTGCGCACTTTGGTCCTCTTCCCTTGTGATGCCAAGTAGTTCAGCTGTCATCAGTTTACGAAGGGTAGCTTTAGCTCGAGAAGCGCATTTTCGCTTTAATGCAACCACGCGAAGGGTTACTCTCTACGTACCTCTCTCTACATTTCCTCCTCTCTTATTCTTCCCTTCTCCCTGACATTTCTTCTGTCTCATACTGCGAAAATCTGTGACAAAATTGTGTGGAATTTTAAAGCAAACTAAAGAAACAGAATTATGCAAAAGTATTTGAACGAGAACATCTTCGACGGAAGCCCTTTTGGTTTGTTTTGTAAATAAAGTTGAGAAATACTCTCACCAACCAGTAACTTATTTTGAGCGCAACCTATCGAGACCAGCTCGGTCCCTTTTTCAGGGGTAACTGAATAGGCGAGCAAGCAGAAGGGCGTTAACATAGCGGAGCGTTTCTGGAGTCTTGTCTACCGTCGCCTTTGTGAGTCCTTGTTTTCACTTCGCACCTCTAAGATGCGGTTTGGACTCATAGGTGTGAGCGGTCTCTTGTGCCACGCTTGTTGAGAATCGCTGTCATAATTTTATTTTGTACCGATTTTTCTCTCCGCGCCATATACAGCGTTGATTCGCCCAACGTTAAATACGGCGAGGGAAGTCAAACTGAAAAAAAAAAAAAACTGCTCTGTACTTAACGTGGCTGTAATCGCAGCCTATAAAGCTAGTGGAGAATCTCAATGTATAGCGGCTAGAGCGCCCTTATACAATAACCGGAAAAACAGCCTCGCGGTGTGCGTCGGTCACTTTCGCCGTGTTTGCCTCGGAGCGCTGCGGTGTGGTCACGTGCTCTCTCGACGCGACGCGCGCCAGTCCTGCATCTGACGGGGACACCGACCATTGTGTGGGTTTAGCGTCGCAAACAAGGTAATCGAATGATTAAACGCCGTGACCGCCTCGTCCGCGCCGCTCGTGCCCTGAAACAAACCGTTACTGCACAAACCGTTCGGGTATTCCCTCTCGCTTCATCGCTGTCTCCTCCTCTTCCTCTCTTCTCTCTCTCGCTGTGGTCTGTCCACGACAGGGTCGACTGCCTGCCTGCCGCGCGGTGCAGTTCGGCCACGGTGACAGAACAGCGTGTGTTCGGAGCTCCCGCGCGCTGTTGTAACCCGGTGCGTTCGTCTATTGGAGGTTCGTACCGTTGTGTGTACTGGTCTAGTTTCTGCGGAATACCAGAGGAGATGAGGAGCATGCCGTGGGGATAAGAGGCGGGAGAAGGGGAAAAGGGGTGAGGGAGGGCAGGTGGAAAGAGGCGGAGGCGGCAGGCTTTGTCGCGCGACCACGTCGTTGTAGTCGTCCCCTTTGTTCCGCCGTCCTGCCTTGTCTACGCTCGCCTGTCCGGACTGCTGCCTATCCACGTTCATAAAAACACTATGCTAGAGCGCCCTCCCCCCCCCTTCCTTTCGCCTTTCTTCCCTTTCCCTATTTATGCCTTCCTCCCTCCATTTCCCCATCTGCATTGACGAAGGCTCTGGTCGTCGCTATTGTGTTCTGCACGAACGGTGTGTTTGTGGCGGTCTTCCACCGTATCTCTGTTTAGTGGACGCGGATGTTGCATACGTAAGAGGCCTGGCGGTGGTGGTTCGGTGAAATCTTCCTTCTCTCGTCCTTTTTCTCTCTTTCTCTCTCTACGCGATGTCTTTTCAAGGCGGCAGAGAGCGCAAGCTCTACGTCGGTGCCGTACATACACGCTATTGTGGTGTACGTCGCAGCTATTGTTTTCAACCGGCTGCTCTCGTGGTGGTGGTGGCGTTCGCTCCTCGCCCGAGGGTAGATGGTTTCCAGGAAGGCGCAACAATTATCAAGAAACGCGAAGCGCTGGCCTCCTCTCAGTTCGCGTATTTTTCTTGTGGATGCTTGTTGTCCAAAGAAGAAAGAAATCTACGCGTCGTCTGTAGGGTTCGTTCTCTACCAAGCGCTCAGATGGTAGTGGCAGCTGCGGGCCAATGGAAAACTTTTCCTGACACTTTTGTTTTTATTTTTTTGTGCGCTTGTGCGTTTGTGTTTGACGTGCTACCTGCGCGTGTGTCCGAGGAGGATCGGTTCCTTCAGTGATGTGGCGAGCGAGCCCCCGTGCTGTTGTCCCTTCCCTACCTCCTCCGCATCCTCCTGCTGTTTCTTTCCGGGCATTCCGCTTAAAGTTTCGACCTCCGAAGCCTCCTGCACAGAGTTGACCATCGTGTGGAAGAGCGAGTCTGCGCTACAGTGCTACGTTTTCACCTGAGGCTAACAGCTGCCAGAGGTTCCGCATGACCTGGCTGAAAAAGTGCTAAATTTTAGTTGGCAAATGGTTGTGGTCCTTTGAGGTATTTTCTTTTTGAAAACCTTTTGTTTTTGATGGCGTTTAATGACTTTGGGTAGTCACGGCTAATAAAAGGGTAGGGAAGTAAGGCCCTTTATAACCGGCGCTAACGCACCTCTCGCGCATTGCCTTGGGCGTGTCAGTCGGTGGCAGGACGAAACACTTATGACACAGTAATGACACAGAGGCTGCTTTGGCACGACGCGGTGACGATTTGGCGATTACGCCTGTACTGTGCCCAGAGGTACATGGTCATCAGATCACTAATTCACTTGTGGACACGTGCTCATTCCCGCTCTACTGAACTAAGCGTACACAAGGTATACCTGTTGTTTCTGCTTCTCTCTATCTCTCTATCTCTATCTCTTATTCTCAAAGCCAGCACACTCAACACAGCCAGACATCCTAACGAAAATGGAATGAACAAATTGGCCGGGTATGTGACGCCGCTTTCTTTTATTTTTTTTCGGGCCAAAATAACGTCGTTGCGATGGTGTCAAGCCTGTGTTTCACCTTACCACATTCGATCTGCGACTTTCCGCTAAAAGACGCGGGTGCGCACGCATTCCAATGTCTTTGTCTTTGCCCGTATAGATTACAGGCTAGAGCCGAAAAGAATACCAGTGCACGGTTATAAAAGGACGCTCATGTTACGTCAAAACACGCGGTGTGAAGCGTGCTTGGAATGTTGCTATGACGAAGGTTAAACAGAGGTCGTCGTCATTCTTCGTCTCCTGTTTGTTGTTCCTTTTCCCGCGTTCCTTCGCGCCTTCAATAAACAAACGTCGTTCGTATTGTGCGCTCCGACGCCGGAACTGCTGTTTTCCGCGCTTTCTGTCGGCTCAGCAACTTCCTCATTTTCTTCTTTTCTTCAGTTCTGACGGCTTGAGACGAAAGTAGCATTCGTTTTATGACTGCCGCTCAGAGAAAAAAAAAGTAAATATATATACAGTCAATTTTGAACGGTGTTGTCCGGATGCACTTTCACTGCTTCTTTCCTTGAGGAGTGAGCGCCGTAAATAAAACACTTTTCTCGGGAGCCTTCCTGCGCTATCGCTTGGATCCTTCTTCGTTCTAGAGCGTCTCGATGCTTTGCATGTTTGTTTCACACCACGACTCATTCTTCTTTCAGTCGGGTCGAAAATTGCGCTCTTGCCGCTCTGTTCTCTCACAATGTGTCCTTTGAGAAATGGCGCGCGCTCACGGTTCGCACATGGCGCGCACATTTCGCGCGCTTGCGCCGCAGGCACAGCACACATTCGGGGGGAAAACGGGGACTACTACGACGACGACGAGGTGGTTGGCGCTGTCGGCTAGGGAAAAAAATAAGTAAAATGGGGATAACGACGCGCAGATAACGGGACTGGGGCGGAAGTGGAGAACGTGGAATTAGGGAGAACCGAGGAGGAACCGCGTGTAATGTTTCCCCAGTTCTTGTACTTTTTTGCTCGCCATGAAAAAAAGGGAATGGGATTGCGCTCCTTTCTCCTTGTTCTCCCGTTTTTTAAGGAAAAAAGGAAATCGTAGGAAAATAACGGAGCCAGATTTGGGCGGAACGCATTGCCGGCGCGCCTTGACCGGATGTCTTTGAATTACTATGCCGTCTGCGCAAAAGACGGTCGTTGGAACGCCTTCAGTCAACCAGGCGTGCCTGACTGCTTACCTGCCTGTTTTGTTCTTGGGGATAGGGATGAGTTTTTTTTTTCTCAGGCCCTTGATTTCTCTGCGTCGCGTGCGCCTTGTTTTCCTAGCGGCGCTCAACTGTTATAGCTCTGTCGGAATGGTACTTTTTGTATTTGTTTTTTTTTTCTCGAGGAAAAGTACGCAAGAGCGCAAAATTGCGCTGCGGACTTTTTGAAACCGAGACGTAGATGGCCTTGAGGTTCAGAACGAGCGCTTTTTTTTTTCTCTTTTCCGTCCTGGCGGGTTCCTAGACGGCGCATAACGGGCATTCCGTCGGTGGAACGATGTATATGGTGGTAAGGAATACCTCTCTTGCTTTGAGTTTTACATTCCACGCTGTCGTCTTGAGATGACGAAACGGTTCCATCATGGCTTTTATTTTTGCTCTTAGTGATAGCCTTCGTTTTCAGCAATAGTATGGACGTCGTAACCATGCCGTGGAATAACGTTTGGAAATGGAAGAAGCTCGTAATGTGCTTCGCATCTGTGCGCGGTTGGAGTGGCTTTTATTATTAGTTGGTCTCGTTTCGGTAGTGCTTTCGACAAACTGTTACTGCTGTTCTTTCGGTGTCATTTTTACGTCCTCCAGTGTTACTCTATCTGTGCCTCTATTCTTCGTTCTTGTTCGCCGAGGCTTATGTATCGGCCTTGGCCGGAATGGCTCCCCAGGAATGCCTCTGCCGTTGGGAGCTTTCCGAAAAGTTCCTCAAGTAGGATGTGCACTGCAGGAAAGGAAAAAAAGGGCTTTTAAAGGAAGGCTTCCATTCGGGCGAGTTTCATTGGCGGCGTTTACTGAGTTGCCAGCATCAGATACGTCGTATTCAGGCGCTGTTGCTCGTGCTTTTGTTGAGGGGTCTTTCCGCCACTTTTGTCGAGGTGTTCGAGCAATAAGAAGCTGGTTTCGTCTGCTGTGAGGGCATTGGGATTTTGGAGAGAGATTGTATTTTTTTTCACATTTTTTTCCAAGCTCTTCATAACGGCGATCTTCTTAAGCATTTACCCACCGCTACGCTATGGATTCGGCTGTATGTCTGGGTTTTTGACCTCCGTAGAGCGGCATTTGATGTCTTTCGCGGGATCCTGTGAACAGTATCAAACTTTGATAGTACTCCTCAGTTTACGAGGAGCCTTTACTGGGGATAGCTATAGCAATGTAAAAGCGAAATGTACAACCAGATTTCTCTCATCATGTCGTATGATCGCCCGGCAGCGTTTTTTTGTTTTTTGCCTCTGATATGAACAACGCAAGCAGACACCCGCGCGCACAGATGGGAGTGCTGTGACAGATGAGACATAGATTAGATATAGTTGAGACGATGACATACGAGACCAGGCGGATGGAAAACGCAGTCTTCATGCAATTCCTTCCCACAAGGCGGAGTAGGCTTCCCATTTGCTTGATCGTGCCGGCTGTATGGACTTCTGGCTTCGTACAGAAAACGCCGTTTTCGGAAACCCTCCACCCCATCTTGCCCTGCTTCTAACTAGGTCGCGGGAGGTCGTCGTGCTTCGTGAGGTTTCATCCGCGCGCCAAAACAGCTCCCCGCGGAAACCTCAAATAGTGAAACGACCCGTCTGGGGAGCATTAATCTTGGAGCGTCGGTATGCTCGTGGCTGCCGTCGTCTTTTCGGCGGTCATTAAGCTTTGTAAACGGCGTCTGCCGGCAGTTGCGTGCCCTCTGAAAATTGCCGCCAACGACAGTGGAAGCGGAGCGCCGGCGCAGAGCTAATTGAAGACGATGCGCACGATGAGAACAATTTCCTCATCGCTGGCGTTTAAATTTTTCCATCTCGGCGGAAACCGTGAGTGGCATTTCAAAACGCCCCCTCAGTCGCGGCGAAACTTTCTGTGAAGTTGTGTGGGCCTGTTGTGGGCCGGCTTACTTTTGAAGAATACAAATGTGGCATGACGAAGGATGCCCGGTGTTGTGTGTCGACACAGTGTGTTGGCTTCTCGGCGACGAACGTGTGTGTGTGTGTGTGTGTGTGTGTGTGTGTGTGGGTGTGTGTGTGGGTGTGTGTGTGGGTGTGGGTGTGTGTGTGGGTGTGTGTGTGGGTGTGTGTGTGGGTGTGTGTGTGGGTGTGTGGGTGTGTGTGTGTGTGTGGGTGGGTGGGTGTGTGGGTGGGTGTGTGGGTGTGTGTGTGGGTGTGTGTGTGTGTGTGTGTGCGTGGGTGCGTGGGTGCGTGCGTGTCTATATATATATATAAAGGAAAATGATAGGTGTAACGTTAAGAGGGCGGAGAGGGTGAGGGAACAAACGCGGGTTAATGACATCCTAGTCGAAATCAAGAGGGAGAAATGGGCTCTGGCAGGGTATGTAATCCGAAGGCAAGATAACCGCTGGTCCTTAAGGGTAACGGAGTGGATTCCAAGAGAACCCAAACGTAGCAGGGGACGGCAGTTAGTTTAGGTGGGCGGATGAGATTAAGAAGTTTGCGGAGATACAGTGGCCGCAACTGGCACAGGACAGGGCTCATTGGAGAGACATGGGAGAGGCCTTTGCCCTGCAGTGGGTGTTGTCAGGCTGGTGATGATATATATATATCATCACCAGCCTGACAACACCCACTGCAGGACAAAGGCCTCTCCCATATATATATATATACACCCACACACACGTTCGTCGCCGAGAAGCCAACACAAAGTGTCGACAGAAATATATGATGTTCTGAGAACCTCGTGAAGCTTGGTGCGCGTTAGATTACCGGAAAACCGGTTACCGATATGCTGCAGCGCCAGAACATAAAGCCCGTCCGTGTACAACGAGAGATTGAGAAACTAAAACTGGTTGATTTGATCTGTCAGAACAAAATTAGTTCGCCGCGCGAAACTTGCATTTCCTCTGCGCAACACAGGCCAGCTAGAATCAGCCACTCTAATATTGTTCGTCCGTACTTTTCGAAGACTGATCTATTCCGTATGTCGTTTTTTTTTTCACTTCGAATTGAAGAGCGGAAGTGTCTGCCAGCGTCGGTTGTTGAATATACCAGTGTAAATTCATTTGTTTGGTTTGGTTTGGTTTTATGGGGTTTAACGTCCCAAAGCGACTGAGGCTATGGAGACGCCGTAGTGGAGGGCTCCGGAAATTTCGACCACCGGAGCCCTCCACTACGGCGTCTCTCATAGCCTCAGTCGCTTTGGGACGTTAAACCCCATGGATTTACTGTTACTGCGTTTGATGCAACCCTCTCCTTCTTGGGTGCCACTGCTGCCTGCAGTATTTCGAAATAAAATTAAATAAAAAATCACCATGAAAGAAGCAGGATGTGTCGCAGAGGCTCCTGACTGTACATGAATCTTGTTTCTGGCTTTATTGGTATCTTCTGGTTTGTTTGTTTAGTATTTTGTGATTACGAAAGAAAAGTTTTAAAATTTCTTTTGTACGTTCGAAATGCATACTCTTGCTTGGCTAAGGCTTTTTCAGGAATTCGCCTTTTCTGTCCGTTCTTTTCAATAGCACGTTGTCAGGCGCGAACATTCAAAACTCGGGAAATTAAAAAAAAAAAACGATTCTTTGGATTCGCGAAACCGCGGTTTTATTTTTTCTTACTTTATTCAGTGAATTAGATTTGCTCCAAGGATTGATCGTTTTGCTTCCAGCTCATACGCAGTCCATATTTTTGTCCGTCCTGATAATTATTTCTTTCCTCGAGTCCTAGTCCCTTACAATGTAGCCGCAAACGCAGACGCGAAGTTGAGAAGGGAAGAAGTCGCGAGGGAGAAAGGGAGGGTGCCGCTTGATTGTATTCCGTGCCTCCAACCGGCGCTGCCTTGGCTCCGCAGGTGTGCCTTTTTCTGCCTTTGGTTATTTGTCCGCATTTCCTGGCGAGAATTGATCGCCGTCACATTCTGGTTTCCCCTTGGCGGTCCAATTCTATTTAACTCCCTGATGTCGCAACTACATTCCCCTTTGTTAACTGTCCTCCTTTCTTTGCTCTGTGTGTGTTTTAAAGAACGTACCTGTTTTGCTCCGTACTCACCGTCGTCGTTCCGTATTTTTTTTTATTGTTGCTGTTTTCGTAGTCCTTAATCTAATTGGTTTCTCTGAGCCGTCATCGGTGTGAATGTCTTTTTAGTTTTGTTCAGGTACTAATTTTTTTTTGTACCATTTCTCCTTAAAGGGAAGGAGAAATGATTTTTTTTTTTTTTTCAGAATTCGAGGTTATTCAAGAATTCGAATCAGTGAAAATTCTAGATAAAGCATCCGAAGTGTTTTTGTACTAACATTTAAAATGGTGTCTTAATCATGGAGTAGAACCGCGACGATGTTCAGACTTCTCCCCACTGCGTTGTAGAATGAGAAGGAACCCGTAGGAGGGTCATTCTTCGGTCTAGTGGGTAATTCACATGAAGTTTCATAGCCAAAAAGCAGGGACAGGACAGAACACAATCGCTATTTACCAAGCTGACGGTGTGAAATCGGACATCTCGAAAGAGAAAACAAAAGTAAGCTAATTGCAACCAAATGAAAACCTAAAAAACATGCAAGTGCGTTTCAAAAGTTCGCGCAGTGTCCAGAATCCAAGAAGGCAACGTCTTTTGTTGATAGTGATAAGGATGGACTACTTGCACAAGTTTCAATCCCAACTTTTTCCATCGCAATGGCTTCAATTATCTCTCTTGTTCTTTTATCTCTATTCTTCCCTATCACTAAGCATTCCTCGAAGCTAGATTTGTACTTATGAAAACGCTTGTGTTCTATCTTGTCGCTGCTTCTTACTCTGTGGAGCCTCATGTGAAAACTCGTAGTGACGTCATTGTCCCCGAAATTTCAGATGTCCGCTGCTTTCGCCCGCATGATGATTTGCTTCGTCCGTTGCCGCCAAACAATGCTTCGTCGGCTTCACCTTCGGTGGCATTGGTTTTCATCCACGGAACAACCGTTTCATCGCTGGAAACATAGCGCCGTCGTGCGTGACGTCATTATCGGGGCCTGTGCCTGTCGCTGTGAGCTGTAGAGAAGACTGAATGCCGACGCCGCTTTATCCGGCGATTGCGTAATTTCAAATGCCAGCGCAAAATGATTTCGCAGACTTTACCTCATGTTTCTATCATTCAGCCCTTTTAAACTCATTAGTCATTAAATTCTCAAGCATCCTCACATGCTCTTTAAAACAGGCGGTTTGGTTCCTTTGCCTCACTTTTGATTTTGTAAGGATATTTAAGTACTGAAATGGCTGTATGTTATAAACGAATTTCGAGCCACGTCTAGCTTGCTCTCAGCGTTGCCTATGCCCCCCCCCCCCCCCCCTTTTTTTTTTTCATTTTATGCCCGTTATTACCTCCGTTTATCTGAGAAGATGGCAGTAAGTCACAGATGTTTATCTGTCCTTCACAACATTTGATACTCACCTTTTAGGACCGCTTTTTGTTGACCCCACCACTCCACCAAACCTTTCTTATCAATCGTGTATTGCGTATCCGCTTCGTGGAGGACTTCAGTGTTCCCTGCGAAGCGTGCTCTGCCTGTTAGTCTCAGCTGTGATGCGGAGAAGACAGCATAATGCCATCGCCGTTCTGTGGGTGTTTACCTTGTGTTTTCTCGACGCTTTCATGCTTTATTATTGTTTTTTTTTTCACTTAGCATATTAGTGGTGCGATGTTCGGTAACTAGTAAAGAAGAGTAGGGCGATTGGTAATTTGATAGCTGCGCGAAGTATGATTTTCGGGGGCAAGTCTAGTTGATTGTTTCCGAAACCGCTCTCACCGTTTTTTTTTTCAAGCCGAGTTTTTACCTTCTAGTTATTTTTTCTGGTACCTTGCGCGCGTTTCGTTTTTGTTTTTACTGTTTTTTCTCTTGTACCCCAGATTCGCAGCATGCAAATGAAAGTTTTCTTTAGAGCCAATTTAAGGAGAATGCGTTTACCGTCGAACAGTTTCCGTCGTTCGAGGAACACGCCCTTTATTTAAAGAGCTCGCGTGCGATGCTTTCATCAGTCGCCTTTGTTTGTGTTTGTCTTCTACGAGAGGATGTTTCGATGGGAATTCGCGTCCTTTAGAAATACGTTTTAAGAGCCGCCTGTTTGCATATGCCTGCTCCCAGTTCCGGCGAGGTCTTCAAGCCCCTCACCTCCTCAAGCTCCAGGTTCGTGCGTTGTTGCTGTGGTCTGCAGCAATTAGTTTTCCTTCACCATACAAGCAGGGAACATTTTCGGCGTAGCCGTTCTTGGTATCCTAAATGGTTGTCTAGCTTAAAATGAATACCAAGAGAGTTTGATGAATGCGCGCGCCTGCTAGACGGTCGAAACCATTAGTTCAAGTTCTTTTTAATCCCCATAACATACAATAAAGGGTTTAGTTTGGCTTGAGACTGCTTTGCGTCTGCAACCAAACGAAATTGAAAGTTTCATTATACTTTCCCAGCGAGGCAATTTAGTCAGCGGCATTTTAGTTAAAACTTTCTCAAATACCGTCTTGACCATGAGGGCTCTCGCGTGAGGGCTTTGAAGAAGCATATTCATTTGGCGCGATACCATACTGAGCTTTTCTCAAGTGATGTACAGTTTTTGTCAAAAGTAACCAGGCTGCATGGTTTGCTTCTAGCTCGTACAGTAGAGCCCTTACAGCTTCCCTGAAGCTGAAATGGTCGTTAAAGGTAAGGACTCGGGGTCTTCTTACCTTCCAACGACTTTTGACCTTTAGGAAAGTCACAAGGGCTCCACTATACAAGCTAGAAGCAAACCATGCAGCCTAGTTACTTTTGACAAAGACGGTACTTATCATGTTCATTGTTATTGGGCTGTACGCCCACAGAAAAGCCCGTATGCTGGGCAGCAACTATAATTTGGTTTTCTTGTGGAGCAACATTCACAAAAGGGATCGTTTACTTTTGCGACTCGTCCCAGCAGTCCGTCGTCGGTAGTTCATAACTGCTTATTTTTCGTTTATTTTCGTGCCGTCTGCCTACCTAAATGTGATATTGCTTGTTGGAAAATCGAAATTCAGATGGCAGACAGATGGCTGGTGTTGGATATAGTTTTCATAGCTTGTCGAAGGACCCACGCTGTCTGCCTTTAGATGAGAATTCGCTAGAGCTGATTGGCTGTCCGGTTGCTCTTCCAAACGCTAGCCTATTTGGATGTAAGTGATTCATCCTTGAAACTAATAGGGCGCCTCTTGCTTTATTTCTGAATGCCATGTTTTTCTCGCGCATTTACTTCCCGTGCATCTGAGCTCGGACTGCAGGTACAGTCTTTGTCAAAAGTAACCAGCCTGCATGGTTTGCTTCTAGCTCGTACAGTGGAGCCCTTACAGCTTCCCTGAAGCTGAAATGGTCGTTAAAGGTAAGGACTGGTGACCTTCTTACCTTTCAACACCTTTTGATATTTAGGAAAACCACAAGGGCTCCGCTGTACAAGGTAGAAGCAAACCATGCAGCCTGGTTACTTTTGACAAAGACTGTACGTGAAGACTTGCGCGGCTCTCTTTTCTGCGCCTGCGCGAATGCGAAATTAAACTTTAGAGTGGGCGGATGCAGAGTGGTAGGAGAAAAGGAGAGTTCGCTTGCCTGCCTGTCTCACTTGTCTGATTTAGCGCCTGCTGCATAATTCGGAGCGGCGCAGCCTATTGCGTTTTTTTTTTTACATCGCCCTACTCGGAGCGTTCGGTGTTTTCTCCATCTTTATAGGTACAGTTTTTTTTTCCTGCTCCGTATTTTAATCTGAGTTCTCCCCTACGCATTCTGTCCGGTTTGTCGGTGTTCGCTGTGATGGATTTTCGATGGAGCTGTCGCCCTCGCACTTCTCTATTGCTTTTATTTTTTTTTTAAGAGTCACGCCATTGACTTTTCTGGGCCACTTTAACTTGATTTTGTCCTCGAGAATTTGTTGTCTTGCTGTTCTTGTTACGGTTGCCTTGATTCAGCGTGTTACGGTTTCTCATATTTCGTAATAATTTTCACGATTGAATATTCTGGCAACTACTATTTACGTTCACAATGAAACTTCATTAAGCTAGGTCCC
Organism: Amblyomma mixtum; assembly: GCF_055824585.1. NCBI lineage: Eukaryota > Metazoa > Arthropoda > Arachnida > Ixodida > Ixodidae > Amblyomma > Amblyomma mixtum. The sequence continues at coordinate 63,548,770 of NC_143019.1, forward strand.
TCTTTTTCTATAATATTGCATTGTTCTTCAAAACCCTATTCTTTCATGTATTTCTTTATATGTGAGCATGTGTTTTGTAGTGATTGAAAATTTTCTGTAACATTTGACTATTTTCCTTTGTTTAAGAGTTTGTGGAAGAGCGTCATTGTGGGTGTATATGAACTAGGCTCTAATATGTGCGAAGTGATGCAAGTACTCAAGCGCTCAAGGGGTCTAAATAAGCGATAGAGAAAAGTGATGCAACAAAGGGATGAAATTACTAAATGACCCGTGTTCGGTTTCCTAACGCACGCAAGGTAATCGGTAATGATGTCGTGGTGGTATTCTTTGTGTTTCGCCTTACGAGCTGCTTACGATGACGCAGTTAATTTGCCAGCTATAAAGCGCTTAAACCGTTTTGTCGTAAAGCGACCTCGGCTGACGACAAGTTCGTCTTCCAGTTTTTTATCGTCTGAAACAGAGTTGGAAAAGAGAGCGGCTCCAGTTACGTATTTCGCGTTGTTTTTCTAAAGGATATACCAGCAGCGCTCGAACAATTAGGTTTTGGTATCTATTGAAGTCGCAAAGGTATCTGGTTAAACTATTATAAATATCCTTTATTTCAGCTGTCGCTGCTCTGAGGCCTTTTTTTTTGTATATGGCGCTCATTTTTTTGTGCTACTTTCCCAGTGGCCGGCTGTAACAAGAAACATTTGTAGGTCATACCAATTTCCTTTAACATTTGGAGGCTTCCCCGAGTTTTTTTTATTTGGTTGTTTCTTCAGTCTCACTTTGGTCGCCACTATTTCTAGCGAACATGTTTTTTTTTTCATTTGCTTTGTCCCTTGGAGCACGAAAACGCGCAAAACATTAATGGGACCAACTGCACTCGTTAGGGCTACGAAGTTGCGCTCTGTTTTCGCTGGGTTGTGGCAGCTCTCCGTCTGCATCTCGCGGTCTCTGTCGCTTTTTTCATTCTTTTTCTTTTTTTTTTTACTTCCTAATGTTTGCTGGCCTGGTGACATCGTGGAGGGAAACGTCGTCCGTGTTAACGACTTCTGGTGTTTGCAGAGTGCTTTGCAGCGACGTACTTAGTCGCACTTTCTTGTTTCGCAGTTTGTCTCGACCTCCGACATGGCCGCCCACTTCCTTGTGTTCTCGCCGCTCTGTCGTCTCGTAGTCCTCTTTTTAGTCTTCTCTTTGCTGTTGAGTGTGTTGCCGCGGATCACGCCCGCATCAGCTGCATGCTGTTTGTTTGTATGGGAAGCGAGAAGCTGGGTTCTAGACTTTTCTTTTAGTTTCCACTTAGTTCCTGGAGCTCGCGAACTTTGCATCCCGCATTTCTCGGATTCTTCTTTTTTTTTTTTTGCTCCCTGTTGTCATGTTGATTTGTTGCGCCGCCCTGCTTAGACGAGTTCCGTGTTTTGCGTTAGTTTTAAGAGGTACTGATTAAAAATCAAGGGAACGATCTTCTCCTTATTCGTCGCTGACAAGGAGAAAATCGACTTGGCTACGACATGCAATACGGGACTAAGAGAGTGCTTAGCGGAGGGCAGGAAACTGGCACTGGATGGCAGGGAATGAATTGGCATAACGAGATTAGGTTTTTGTTTCTTTCTTTCTGTTTTTATGTGGTGTGGACCGAAACAGTTTGTGATGAAAAGGAGAAATCTTTGCCTTGATGTGGACGAGATCTGACTGCTGATTATGATATTACAACGAAGGCCGTGGCGACATTGCGTCAACAAAGTAAAACAAATAATTGCCAGAGTAGCAGCGAACTCTTTTCTTCTTCTCTTGCCAGAGTATTTCATTTTACACTCAGCTCCGACTTCAGCAGCACAGTTTCTCTTTCTAGCCTATTTCCGAATTTTGCGCGTTTAGTTGTAATTCGGTGCTTGTTGACATCGATATAGCTGGTAAATTTTTCTCCATTCTTACTAAATCATGTATTTTAATGCGATGTTTAGTTTTGGTCATATGGGGTTTAACGTCCCAAAGCGACTAAGGCTATGAGGGACGCCGTAGTGGAGGGCTCCGGAAATTTCGACCACCTGGGGTTCTTTAACGTGCACTGACATTGTATATTCAAGTAATAAATATATTTTTCTTGGTAAAAAACAAACGACGGGGGAAAAAATGCGGCTGTTTGATTTTGTCAGCACTTGTCTCCCATGTTTGTCTGGTATCATTCGACGTCTTCTTGTTCCGGCCATTAGCGCCGATCGAGAACTGTTTGCTGTTCTTTCAAGAGAGCGAACTTTATCGGCAAAGTTACTGATATTTATTTATGTCTTGCATCATGTATGATAACAGAAGGGAAGACCTAAGAGGACAAGCTTTCGAGTCGCAACTTGATGAACCTCTGGCGTCCCCAGTACATATTCGCCCAGCTGAGTTTGACATCTTAGTATTTACTGTAAGACAGTAAGCACAAATTTAGTCTAGGGAGCATCCAACGTGCAATGCTAGGTAACTATCTGTGTTCATCATTATCAGTACGTTTTACTGACTCAGAATGCTTGTACTAGAAGCACCTATTGTCGCCATTTTTAAGGCTCCTTCATAACGACTGTAACTCAGTCATTGCTGCAGTGATCCAGTGGTTTTGGTATCCGCTAGGTACCCGCCTCTCTTACGACGAGTCTACAAGCTTTTCAAGCTTTTTTTTTTTTTTTGAATATGAACTTCACGTGCGTCTACTTACCGCGATGCGAGTACCAACCAGTGTGTGTGTGTGTGGACATCATCCGTGAAACTCATTGTATTATGCCATCATCAGCCTTCATTCGCTCTTTCCCTTTTCTCCCCTTCCCTTTCCAGGCGTGGAGTAGCAGGCCAGGGCCATGTTACCACCGGCCGACCTCACTTTCTTTCCTCTCATTAAAATTCCTTTTCTCTCTTTACAAGCTTTGCCCTGGCCTGGTGCTTGGCTTCTGTGGGGGGAAAATGCCTATGAAAATCGGTCTGTGGCTCATGCAGACGCAATACGTTAGTCATGGCACTCCTTGCGCAAACCATTAACATCAAATGATCATCATCATCTTTTCCTTCTTCGAGGATAAACTCCACGTGTATACTCTTTTACGACGTCGTATGTACGTCGTATCGGCGCGCTCGGATCGCTCCATCGAGGTTGTTGCCAGGTCGTCGAGGCGATCAAAGTTCGCGCTTCTCCCCACTTCACTGAGCACGACACGCAGCAGCAGCAGCAGCAGCACTGTGTAGTCGAGGAAACTGGGCGGGGGGTTGGCTGAGAGCTTCCACGCACACGGTGCGGCGAGGTCTCGAGCCGACTTGGGGTGGGCTGACGGGAAGGCGATCAGGAAAGTTTTCCGGGGGAAAAAGTTTTGACAAATAAGTGGACACGCGCGGACGGAGCGAGAAGCTGGCGTGCGAACAACGAAACAAACAAACGAACAAACTTGGTGGCGGTATATAGTACGCCAGAGGCGTTGACAAATTGGTCACAGCAGCGTCATAAAAAAGCGAGATTATTTCTTTCTGTCTCGGTTCTTTTCAATTCTTGGGTTTGTCCGCCCGTTTGGCTGTTATTTATCTTTCCGGTTCTTCCTTTTGGCGCGCTATAGGGCGGAAAACGGGGCATAAATAAAAATCGCGCGACTCCGCGCGTTGTTGCGGAACTTTTGGCCCCGTAATCGAAGCAAAGATTGCGAAAAGTGCGCTTAAAGAAGGAGTGCCTTTTCTGTCTTCTTTATTTGGGCGAAAAGAAAATCCAATGCGAGGACTGTAGGGAAAACTCGGGGGAAGTGGGGATATGTGTGGAGTCAGTGAAGGATTGTGGGAGCGCTGCGGAGCCTGTGTGTGCTCGACAGGAGGGGTTTGTTTTTTGATTTCCTCGTCTTCAACTTTGCGTTGTGTGTGCTGGTTTAGTGAGAGCCGCTTTGGGCAGCTTTCGTGAGACGCACGCATACAAAAATAAAACGAATAAAGTAAAGGCGCTAGAATGAACGAGAATCAAAACCTTCTCCTTCTCTCTTTTTCTCGGGGGGGGGGGGGGGGGGGGGGTATGCGGGGGAAATGAACCGTGAAGCCATTATTTTATCCCCGGCGCGCCTCTTTCTCCCCTTCCGATCTCGGCCTTCGTGGATTCGGCTTTGGCTTCGGCTGCCGGCTTTCGCCTTTCACCAGCTCGGTTTTGTTCCTCCCACTAACACCCGTCGTCCTCTCGTCGTCTTTAGTTCCTTTTTTTTAATTATGTATTTGTTTTCAACACTCTTGGCTTGCGCCCAGGGTTCTGAGTTTCTCTTTTTCTCGTGCTTTGACGCATGGCCCGACTTTCCGGGGCCCGGCACGGTCTTCCACAACTCTTGACTGCCAAAGACCTGCCCGCCTTGCCGGCTTGTTATTTATTTTATTTTATTGCCTTTTACTGTAGGCGCCGACGTGGTACCCGCTTCTGCCACTTGGACTTGAAGCCCTCTTTGTGTATTTTAACCTTTATTGCGAAGAGTTCGTCGGGACACTGAAGGTTCTGCACTGAGTGCTCTCCCCCTCCCCTCTCTCTCTCTCTCTCTCTCTCTCTCTCTCTCTCTCTCCACCGCGCTTTTTTTTGTGGGTTTATGTGCGTTGGTCAGGAAAATGGCGGAGGGTGCGGAGACTACGTCTTGAGCCGGGTCTGTGTTTTCGTGGGTTATCCTTCGGCGCCCATACGATGAAACCGAGGCTGTTCTAAAACCGCCCGGAAAGATCTCGATTATTCTTTTTATTTTTTCATGTCGCCCAACAGGAAGTTTTCTATTTCTGCATTCTGTGTTCCTAAGCTGCACAACGTGTCGGTTATCTGTGACATCCTAATGCTTCAGTGTGCGGGAACGTAAGAGATGATTGCGAGGGTGATAACAGCAATAATAAAAGCGATGACAAAAATATGTGAAAATCTTCGCGCGACGCTTCACTTACCTTCCTTTGTGGCCATCTTAAGTGTTCAGAACGTCCTTTAGCACGTCGGGCACATTGCAGTACCTCCTGTGCTTAGTGTCCTTATACATTATCCCGTGTTTCGTTCTGTTCGGCATCTCTCTTCGTATGTCCTTCAGTGTTAAAACGGCATCTCTTGAGAAAACTGCTGACCGGTTTGTCGCAATACGCTAATCTAACACTTGATGGTACACTTCTATATTTTTGTGTTTTTATTACCAGCGACACGTGGTGGAAGATAACTTGAGTGTAAGCTACTCTAGTTATCTTCATTTATTGCGTCCTCACGTCATGACTGTGTTGTTTCGCCTTTTTTTTTTTGCCACTTCGAGTAGACTTAGTTTGCATATGGCGTCGAATTTCTTCACCCAATATATATGGGACTTTCCTTGGTGCGTCGATTATATTTAAAAAAGGAAGAAGACGTTACCTTTTCTAGCTTTCGCTATACGTGCACGGGAGAGTCACTCTGGGCCCTTGACGAATTTCGCTGATTCGCTTCAATTATTGATTGTGTTCATGCAGTACTCTGCCTGTCTAGTAGCGTGAACGTTGTAGCCAGCTTTACTTGTCTCTCTCCCTTATAAAAATGGTGTATAGACAGTCTATAGACTTCTTATTGACTCTATTTACTTCCTATAGATATTGTTTTTGTCTATTCATAGTCCATAGAATGTCTATAGACAAAAGTCTGCTAAAAGTGTATGGCCATAAATCTATAGATTGTCTATAGACTGTCTATGGCATTTGTATTGCCTATAGACTTTTGTCTATAGACAGTCTATAGAATTTATAGACGGAAGTCTATAGACACTCTATAGACTGTCTAAAACTTTTTTTGTAAGGATTAGACCTGTTTTAGCTAATCAGGAAGCGCGGAGAGACCTAGTCAAGCTATTTCAGTGTAAAGCACCTTGCGAATGACGAATACCTGTAGCCTGTTCGCACACGATATCCAATAGTACGACTACCGACTCTCCGGCGAATGCCACAACGCGTTCCGATTCCTGCTAACAGCTTTGTGAATTACAGCAGTAGGTGCTCGTGCATTGATGCACGCTTTCAGCGCGTGGTGGCGCGGCGTTCTCTCTCCTGTGCCTAGGATTGGTTGGTTTCTGTCTTGAGCTCGTAGGCGATCTATGGGCACTCTAGAAGCCGACACGCAGGTCTCGCAAGAATCGTGCTTTCAGACCCGGGCGCGTGGTACATGGGAGTCGCTTCAGCTGTTTTTTCCTCTCGAAGCGAGCTTCGCGCAAACTGTGGTGACCACTCAGGGCTGAAGCTGTCTCTCTCTCTCTCTCTCTGTCGCTTCGCCCTTGTTCGCACTGCCGTGTTTTCTGAGGGGATACATACACGCACACACAAGCCCGTCGCCAACGCTTTAGATTGAGGGCGCGCGCGGCCGCTTTCTTTTCTAAATGCAGAAAGCATGTTACTTGTCCCTTCCAGTACCTCCCAGCGGACGCCTGCCAGCAGCATCCGGGCGTCGGTGGCACACAGCAGCTTTCTCATGCCTTCCTCGCTTCGGTTGTTTTTGCTCGCGTTTCTTTGTCTTGTGGACACTGTAGAGAGTTCCGTTCTACTCTGCTTAGGACTACAGTTCTTGCCTGGCTTTGTTGGCAGCCATTCTTTGCGCTGGCTGGGTCCTTGTGTCGGATTTTTCTTCTTTTTTCGTCTGTTAGACAGGGCTGGCCGAAATTGGAGTTCCACCTTTGGGACCGCTGCTTGACACTGAGGAATAGCTGTGAACTACTGCTCTCAGGGGATTTCCCCCAGTCTCTCTCTTTTTTTTTTTCTTTAGCTTTAGTGTTTGCGCGGCAATCTTTGCTGCTGGCTGTCTCGTCGCCTTTTGTTTCCGGAGCTTATAGTTCCTGCTTTGTTGGAGATCGCTATACACAAATGTTTTCTTACTTCTCTTGCCTGTGTGACATCTACTGCTTTTTTGTGTGTTCTTAGCCCTAGTGGGTCAATATCTGCAGGGCTCCTGCTCTATAGCACAGGCTTGCCAGCTTCGAAGCACGCTTCCACACCGAATGTCACACGGAGGGCCCTTTTAGTTTTGTGTGTTCCTCCTTGGCTATATTTACCTACTGCTCGCGGTGCCTTCTGAGTTCTAGAAGTTTTCCACTGTTTTTTTTTTTTTTTTTTTTTGCTTTCTAGCTCTGCCTTCTTCTGGCTTTCCTGGTGTTCTTGCCTTCACGTGTCCGGAATAATGCGCATTTTGGGAGCTGCAGGGATGAATGCGTCGCCGTTTATTACGACGACTTTTTATTCATGTTTATTTTCTCATTTTGCGCGTCGAAGGTCTTTTCTTTTACCTCTTTTGTTGTTCTTTCTAAGCCCCAGCGAGCGCTTTATTTCTCAAAGCCCGCCAGGAATCGCGGTAGCGGGTTTGCTGCGTTTGTCTGTGTCGGGACGTGTATTTTTTTATTTACTTTTTTTTTTAAGCGGGCCGCTGGTCTCCGTTCACTTCAGCCGCCTCCCCGTAACTCACCGGTAATGAGTATAGAGTGCGCTGGGCTCTCGGCTTTTGCGTAGGCGAGCTGTGTTCTGGGATGGTCGAAAGGCACCTGCGCCGTTCGGCGACGACAGGCCGACAGGAGCGGTTAAAGAGGAGGCGGTGAATAAAGGGCTTTTGTTATGCTTGACGCTATTCAGGGATCCGAAGGTTCAACAGCAGCTGTGCGCGCTATTCTTAGGCAATAGGCGATTCTGTAACCAAGTGCTACATTGCTTCCCCGCTCCTATGTAACATTTATGAGGCTGCTTAGTACGTGGGGAAGTGGCCTTTGCTCCGTTTTAACGCCGCGAAACGGTAGATACCAAAAACCTTTCGTGCTAGGTCCAGAATTGTTCATTCAGCTACAGGGTAACAACGTGGGCTAGTTGGTGTGGATCAAACGTAATGTAACCGCGCTGTCCTGTGTACTTCTTGTGTTCCCGTTTTCTTTCCTGGCAACATTTGAGACGTTTAGGATAGGTTGACGCTATCGGTTAGGAGCTTAGAGAAGTACCGGGGGGGGGGGGGGGGGTAGAGGGGGAGGGCAGTGCGCTGGCGCAGAACAATATAGTCCCTTCCTCCAGTCACCAACCTGCGTCTGCGCATTAGCCCTCCGCTTTTCCCCTGTGTTCCTAACCGATAGATTCACCCTATTCTAAATGTCCCCATTTTGTTTGATCCACACCAACTAGCCCGCATAGTTACCCTATTGCAGTTCATTTCTTCTTCAAAGCGCGACTTTCTTGTGTTCGTTCTTCGGAATGCCAGCCTTCATTCAGCATTCGAATAAAATACAGGCTTCTTCATTACACGGGCAGCGCCGATTTTCCAGAGCACAACCGCTGGCACACTCGTCGGCGCTTATAAACGTCGGCGCTTATAGTGCGCTGGCACCGCTGGCACACTCGGCGGCGCTTATAAACGTCACGGAATTTTAAGCAGAAGCCAACAGCTCCTATTTCTGCTGGTGGAAACACAAAGAAAGCGCATATTCAGCCGCAGATCCCAGCGTGGCGTCGTGTCATTAGCACTGCGACGCTCAGAAATGCTGCGTGGGCTGCATTTGCAGCCACTCTTTATCGATTTTCATTGGTCCGAGTGCCGCCATACGTGCCCAGACCTGGGTATCGGCGCTGACAACGCGCGGAATCCGGTGCGTCCTGTGCGTGGTCTCGCTCGGATTCGTCCTTAATGGCGGGCGCTTCGATTCCGCCGCTGCAGCGAGGGATGCCGACGTTCGATTTCCGGTTGCGCCCTGGAGGCGGCCTTTCCCTCCTGCCTACTGCGTTTAGTCTACAGTAAGTATTCCCCGTTGCCCAAATCCCCATTTTAGTCCCCATTTCAAAGTACCTATTAAAATTCCTATGTGATGTTATTTCTTCATTTCGGAACGGACCCTCAAATCCCTATTTCTAAAGAGTGATTTCAATCCCAATTGCTTCTTTCGTAATGTTTATTTTTATTTATTTATTCAAATACCCTAAGGGCCCACTGGGGGCATTACATAAGGGGGGGGGGGGGACAAATCAGAGCACAATTTTCAAAGGTAAAAAAGCACTTTAGGTGGTTAATACGTCAGGTTGAGAAAGAACGTAACGTAGAAACTGTTACAAAAAAATGCACAAATAACAAAGAAAGAGAACATACTGGTTAGCAAGTAAGTGATACAAAAGCAAATCTGGTTACTGAACGTGCTGGAATTCCAGATAAGTTAGCAATTCCGACTGAAATAAAGAAATCTGGGTTACAGTATACAATACTGGAGGGCAACTCATTCCATTCTTTTATTGACAAGGTTAAAGGCGAATTCTTGTACTTTTCCGTCCGAGCGAAGATGGGGTTAACTTTGTAGATATGATCTGTGCGACGTGAAGAATGAAGTGGCTGTAAGGGATTTGAAATAGGGATTTGGGATTTGGAAGCAACAAATCAAGAACAGCTTGGATCATCTGAGGTGCACTTGTTTTCTCCGGTATTGCTTTTCTTTTCGTTTCAAGTGGAGGTGTGCGAATACTGCTTTTTTTTTTACCGAATCGAATAACAATTGAATATTTGTGCTATTATTCACTACTTGAGTGAATATTGATACGAAACAGCGAAGCGCTATCGGCGGCGATAAAAGTCATGGAACTAAAGCTGAAGCTGTCGAAAGACGTGACACTTATCTCCGTTTCGAGACACGCAACACGAAGTCTCTATATTAACTTTATGACAGTCATGTCGTGAGCGTAGAAAAAAATTCATCTTGGTACTGATAACGACAGAAAACAACCTATCGCCAAATATCAGTTGATTAGAACCACGGGAATTTCAGTCGTGACCATCGATATTGTGCATAAGGTTGGTTTGGTTTTGTAGGGTTTAACGTCCCAAAGCGACTAAGGCTATGAGAGACGCCGTAGTGAAGGGGTCCGGATATTTCGACCACCTGGGGTTCTTTAACGTGCACTGACATCGCACAGTACACGGGCCTCTAGAATTTCTCCTCCAAAGAAATTCTAGCCGCCGCGGCCGGGATCGAACCCGCGTCTTTTGGGCCAGCAGCCGGGCACCATAACCACTGAGCCACCGCGGCGGCTATTGTGCATAAGGATGGGGCTTTGTTGTACCAGCCTAAGCCTTGCTGTTTTGCCCAATCCTAAAGGCCACATGTACGAGCATTATGGACACGGCTATAGGAATTTATTTCTTCGCGGCGCTGAACCATCTATCCGGCGCATATCGATCGCCGCAGTATGCTGTGCGGTGTCGTAAAAAAAAAAGAAAATATGTCATGCCGTATTAGAACTTGGTGCCAGTTATTCGAAAAACGTCTGAAAGCTTGAGAAGAAATTCGATTCTTTTGGAATGATTTTCAACCTGGACTGTTTCATTCGTTCAGCGAATGAAACGAATGTTCGCGATTAGAAGATGTCGAATATTCGCACAACCCTGTTTCCGGTCACGAAGCGGCACGATGGATTAATGCTCTGCTCTACTTACGTTCTCCTGTACTGTCTACTGTGCCTTCTGTATTGATTGAATGTAAGCACTACAATGACAGTTTTAAGGCGAAAGCCTTTAATGCCTCATACTGTCGTTAGCAGACGCGTCGGCAGCCGTGTTGACAGACGCGTCGGCAGCCGTGTCGACAGACGCGTCGGCAGATTTGTCCGCCTTTCGGCGTCACTGCTTAAAAAGAAACTGCGCCGAGGGTGGGAATCGAACCAGGGCCTTTGGCATTTGAAGAGGAGACGCTACCACTCCGCCACGAAGGCGCAAGGTTCCAGCATGAATAAAGGCGCATCTAGTGAATGCATAGGTTTCATAAATAAAATAAAAGGAATAAAGTCAAGAAAAGGAAAATAAAAATAAAAATAAAAAATAAGCAAAAATAAAAACAAAATAATATAGGATAAGGAAATAAAAATAAAAACAAAAGAAGAAAAGGAGCAAAAATGGAAAAAATGAAAAAAAAAATTAAAAACGAACAGTGCGCCAGGAAACGCTTTCGCCTTGCAGCACTTTATAGAGCCAAAGTGCCCCCTGAATTTTTATTTCTGTTCGTGTGAACTCGTTGAAATTGCTGTTCTCCACAAGGTCTCCCTCCGGACGTCACTACGCAGCTTCTCACTACGTAGTATTTCACTATGTAGTCTGCCTCTCACCGTGTTCACAGTCAAGTACAGCAAACATGGACATGCAGCCAAAAGCTATGCTTGCCTTTTTCTTACTGGGGAGTAGTGAAGGTAGGCAATAGAGCCGTAGTCCGGTCTGTACATGTGGGCTCGCGTACTCACAAGGTGCACCATATCCTTGCTCGTGGTAAATGTATTCTTACTGGATTATTTATGCATTGCGTCAGATGGTGCCACATGTCGCCATATGCTGTCAACAACCATCTCCACTGTTACGCTGCACTGTGGAAAAAGAAAGGTTGTCCTTGATTCGTCAAGCTTCGTGCTGGGATCGTGTCCGTTCTCCGCGTCGTCGCGTCCCAAAAGCCCCATACAACCGCCGCCGCGGTGGCTCAGCGGTTATGGTGCTCGGCTGCTGTCCCGAAAGAGGCGGGTTCGATCCCGGCCGCGGCGGCTAGAATTTCTTTGGAGGAGAAATTCTAGAGGCCCGTGTACTGTGCGATGTCAGTGCACGTTAAAGAACCCCAGGTGGTCGAAATTTCCGGAGCCCTCCACTACGGCGTCTCTCATAGCCTTAGTCGCTTTGGGACGTTAAACCCCATAAACTAAACTAAACTAACTAAAAGCCCCATACAAAAGTCACTATGGCGGGGTTTCCGCTTCCCTCGGATGTATGAAAGTGTAATCGGGCCAGTCAACTTGTTCATGACGAAAAACTGTAGCGCTCGAGACAAGGACACAACGAAGACGACAACACATGCGCTAACTTTCAACTGAATCTTTATTCAATGCACAAACAGCTATTAAATACTACGGGAGCATCAAAATATCGTCCCGCAAGCCTATCACACCGCAAGTCACTTTTCATATTTTGCTCGAGCCATCAAGAAAAATCATCTCCTTCTTTGATAGAGATACAGACAGGATCTTACACACTTATCTTCTCACTTTTTTATTCGTCTTGGTTGAATAATCTCTCGTGTTAGCCGTTTCCAGCTTTTGTTAATCACCTGGCATTCATCGAACTTCGACATGCATGTACGAGGGGGTACCCAAAAGAAACCGGACTAAATTTTTTGGTCGGCAAAGCTTCTGTGGTACCGCGTTTTGCCACTAGGAGCGCATAGAACGAACATTCCAGAGTCAGTAAGCCGACTGCCGTCGTTGAAGGAGGTCAGAATAGTTTAGGCAGAGTTTTAGAGTGACGACTGTTTTGTGTGAATTTCGTTTTTGCAATGGCTGATTTTCGTGAACAGCGTAGGCCGGTGAAATTCTGATTTTTGCTCGGAAAAAGTTGAATGGAAACTCTTGAAATATTAAGAAAGACGTACAAGGACGATGCAATGGGGACAACTCAACTGTTCCTGAATCTAATCCTGAATCAAAGCAACAATCATGTCAATGGAAAACTTCAAACTCACCTTGCCTCAAGAAAGCTCGTCAGGTGAAACCAAACCTCAAAATAATGTTGATTTGTATTTTCGACGTGAGAGGAGTCGTCCATTGAGAATTTGTTACGCAGGGTCAGACAGTTAGCCAGGCTTTCTACTTGGATGTTTTGAAAAGATTGGGCAACAGTGAGCGGTGGAAGCGGCCAGATTTGTGGCGGTCGGGTGACTGGTTTTTCTATCATGGCAATGCCCCTGCTCACACAGCCCTGTCTCTACGACAATTTCGGACCAAAAATGGCATGACCCCTATTCCTCAACCCTCATACTCTCCCGACCTTCCCCGTGCTATTCTCTTTGTTTCCTAGAATTAAAAAATAGGTGAATGGAAAGCGTTTCGCTGATGTTGCTGAGGTGAAGAAAAAAACGACGGAGGCACTGTCAAGCATCACAAAAGATGAATTTAAACAATGTTTTGAAAAATTGAATGAAAGATTCGACAAGCGTATCATTGCAAGTGGGGAATACTTTGAAGGAAATTGAAGGTATGTGCTTAAAATGTGAACAAATAAGTTCAAACAAAAATAAGTACGGTTTCTTTTGGGTACCCCCTCGTATCTGGTTTACATTCCTCACAGTGTTCTGAAAGATTGGCTTTTTCCATTTTCTATGTTCCATTTCTATGTTCTATATTCCATTTTCTATATATAGCTTTTCCATCATGAACAACCAACTCTCCCAAGCATCCACCCTGATGAACTTGTTCATGTTCGAAAGGCAAATCGCAACCACGTTTCAGTTCGTTCCAACACCACTCATTCCGATTCTTTCCGACTGGGCAGGGCCCCAGGGCCGACTGTCCCTTTTCAGAGCCTGGAGTGCGGGTCGCTGCAATCCAGAGCGTCGTTCAAGCAGCGTTTGAAAGCCGTGGAGAATGGGAGGATGATGCGAAAAGGGGAGGGGGGGGGGGTGATTCAAGAAGACTGGAGGAAATTCGGAGTGGAGAGGAGGGGTGTGGGGAGTGAGGTTGGCGCAGATGAAGACGACGCTTGTTGTGATATGGCGGTGTTGGTGACGCGGCAGTGCGGAAGACTACGACGACTAAGATATCATTTGCGGCCGGCGATAGAGGACTCTGATGTAGGGAGGGCCCGCATTCTCTTTCTCATTCCTCTTCCTCTCTCTCTTTCCCGCAGTTTCGCGTGCGTGCTCCGCATCTATTGTGGCGCGCGTGTGGAGAAAGATGCCGCTGCAGCAGAAGCAGCGGGGACAGTGCCAGAAATATCACTTTTTCAACGGGACGGCGCGCATGAAAGGAGACGCTCCGCTGCTGTTGGGAACGCGGCGACGACGACCGCTTTGTGGGAGGCCGGCCGAGCGAGAACTCTCATATTCTCGAAATGACGGCGGCACGGTGGTCATTCTGACCAGTTGGGCGCAGTACGCCCGGCGCTGCTCGAATAGAATAGCCGAATAGTACAGCAAAAGTTTTGAAGTCACAGTGTATGTGCATTATGAGTCGTTGCTGTGAGACGGTAGATCTGCCTTGCTCATTTCTTTTACTCAGTGGCCGGCAACGTGTCGTGAGTATGTGTGTTAAACTGAATGGAGTATCTGTGGTGGAAATGCGCTGAATATCTACAATGGCATCATGCTGTGATGAAGTGCATGAACGGTCATGATAATCGTGGTGGAATCGCTAAAAAGGTGGTTTATCTTTCGACTCCAGGAAAGGAAGTGTTCACCGAAGTGTATGTTATTTCAGTTCTCTTCCACTTTTCGCGCTGATGTGATGAATTCGCTCTTACGCTCATATCGGTCGTAGGGCGCGAAATGCTTCGGGCTCGATGGTCGGATTTCCTAGTTCAATGGACAATAAAAATATCCCAGTGCTTTTATTTGTGACAGCTTTACTGAAATCTGATAGGCGTGACTTTAAAAGACCCCTGGGCTATTTTTTTTGGTGCTCGGCGTTCTCAGACCATAGCAGCGGGGTGGCGAGGCACAATGGAGGCACGACGCGTCACACACAGCATGCAAGAAGCCCAACCAGCCGCGCCGTGAGTCATTTCGTGCAGTGCATGGAAATGGGCATAGAGCAGGCTACGACGGCCTTTTCAGGGCTCTGTGGCTTCCCGAGTTTGCCGGCGCCTTTAATATTAATTCTCCAGCACTTGCGTCGTCGTTCGTAGGGCGTGCGGTTATTTGCCAGCGTCTGCTGTTAGTTATGACTCACGTTGTGTTATCCAAAGTTGCGCGGCTATTGTGTCCTCACTCTTTTCGAAAAGTCGCGTTTTTCTCTTCGGCAAGAATAGGAGGAAAGAAATGAAATGAACGCTGGCTCAACAAGGACACTAACAAGAAAGGGCCACCACATGCGCATGTGGTGTCCCCTTTCTTGTTAGCGTCCTTGTTGCGCCAGCGTTCATTTCATCATGCACCAACTCGCCCCTCAGGCCATTATTCTGGAGGAGGAAAGAATTTGGCTGCAGTTTTTTTCCTATTGTGGATGTCCCAATAGTCGCCGCGGTGGCTCAGTGGTTATGGTGCTCGGCTGCTGACCCGAAAGACGCGGGTTCGATCCCGGCCGCGGCTGTCGAATTTCTTTGGAGGAGAAATTCTAGAAGCCCGTGTGCTGTGCGATGTCAGTGCACGTTAAAGAACCCCAGGTGGTCGAAATTTCCGGAGCCCTCCACTACGGCGTCTCTCATAGCCTTAGTCGCTTTGGGACGTTAAACCCCATAAACGAACCAACCAATTCGTGGAAATATGGAGGGAGGGATGAATGATTCTGATGACTGTTTGATTTCATTTTAATGGCGCAGAAGCAGCAATGTCTGGCCGAGGACCTATGGTTATGAAGCATTTAACTCCGGAGAACCTGATCTCTAGGCAATCTTGTACTGGCTGTAATACCGGTGAGTTCTCTGTGGCGCTGGGGATCGAACCTTTCACGTCCCGCATACATCATCATCATCAGCCTGACTGCATCTACTGCACGACAAAGGCATCTCCCATACCTCACCAATTAATCCTGTACTGTGCCAGTGCGTCTTCCTGATCCCCGCAAACTGCGTTATCTCATCCGCCGATCTAACTTTCTCCGCCTCCTGCTGCACTTGCCTTTTTTTTTTTTTTTTTTTTGGGGGGGGGGGGGGGTATCCAGTCCGTTACCCTTAACTTGCATACAAGACGGATTCGAACCACTTATAGGTCACTGCTGTGATGGATGGGAGAGTTTGTGTGCTTGCGAAATGCAGATTTTCATATTTAAAGTGCGCAACGGTGGTGTTGGTATTAATGTGTTTTGTGATATTAGCCTTGCAGTGGCCTTTTGGCAATTCCTCCGCCTCAGTCACCGATTTGAATGATTGTGTCTGCCACAGCTCCATGAGGCCAGTGCCCTCTTGTGGATGGTTTAAACTGATTTGGGAAAACCGCTGGGGTAGCTTCTCGCGACCTCTGAGTGACGTAATATTATTTGTCCACCTACCATGGAAGAGGGTCGCGTCCCAAACCGAGGTTTCTTTTCGCCCATGGAAGAAAAGTTTCCGCTGCTTTATAACAGGTTGAGCGCGTCGCTTAGGAGCTTCTCGCGTCTTTCATCTTTCTGCAGAACTTCCTGCCTCTCGGTGGTTAATGGGCTGTCCTTCGCCGACTTTGAAATCGCGCCGCTGAGCGTGCTTCGTCTCCAGTTCTTCGCTCGAGTGCGTTTGGTCAAGTTCTGGTCTGCGCGTTAACCTTTGTTGAACAGTTTCTTGCATTGCCGACCGACCTCTTTCATAACTGGGCTGTCTTCTGACGCAGAGTAGGTTTTGAGCTTCCGGTCGGTTCAGACAAAACTTACGCTGAAAAGTTTCGAAGAAACTTCCCCGGTATTTGTCTTATCTATTCAGTTTAGTGCGCACTTTGTGCGACTTCCTGGGTTTTGGACGCCGCCACGCTTTACGCGTGCTTTGGATGGTGGAGCTGAGGTGCTACATAGCCTTGCATCATGCCAGTTGTAGCGTATCCTTTGAAGCGTCCCGTCTGGTCTCAACAACAGCCGCTCTTTTTGGATGCCTTCTTTACTTCACTCCTTCACACGAGGTAGGGTTTAAACCTTGCGCCGCGAGGAGCTCGTCTACTGGCGCCGTGCCTTTTGTTTGTGAGATTTCTGAGCGTCGAGTGTTTCTTGCGCTGGTGAACCATCCGAACCAGCATAACCTTACCATCCAAGCCGCAATTTCCTCTTTTCATATCTCTTCCTCCAACCCAGTGGCCAGATTTGCTTATGTTTTTGTAGCGGAAATTTTTTTTTTTTTTAGATTTCCTGTAATCTTGTTCTTCATAGTGGTGGTAGAGAGCTAGGAATCAAGCTCGCAACGTGCAGATTTTGGGGAAAATTGTTTTGCGAACAGCGATTCGCAATTCACATTTTGAGTACGTTTGAGCACGCAGATGTTCGCCTTTACCTTGGCCATCATTGACTTTGTTGGCCATTGTTGGGCACGTTGGTGTCTTAGTTCGGGGCGCATTTTTTTTTTCTATTTACTTTCCGGTTGTTACATCGCACCACTAAGCTTTTGTCGAAGCTACAGTGACAGTTCTACGTCATTTGCGTTTCACTTCTACCATTCTTTTAGTGGTCTCCCCAAATTGAAAGACTTGACACTGCCACTGAGACGATGGAATATCCCAGGGTTCGTCTTGAAGAACTCTAAGAGTTCTCGGCATCGTTCGGGATAGGTAACAGCGATAAGTTTACCTCACCTTCTACGACCGCACATACTCCGCGGTTCGCACGACTTTAAGGGCCCAGGTGCATCTAGATCGCATTGCCACGCACGGCTACACACGACCACGCATGGCTACACATAGCTACATATGAAAACACATGGACGCATTGACAATGGCTGTCCACATATGGCCACGCTTGCCTACATAAGGCCACATATGGCTACTCATGCCCACACTTCGCCGCGCATGCCATATCTTCGATTACTCCGACTCCACGATCCACGTGGATTGTCGTGACCACACAGATCTGGGAAACGCCATCTCCCGGGCCAACCTGGATGACATACGCATGGACCATTTGGTGAACGCGTGGACTTTACAGGTGTATATTTCCCATAAACTCCACGCAGAAGCAGTATAGCTATGATCGAGTCTGCAGGTCACTCGGTGTAGCCGTGAAAGGTATTTGTGGGGTGGAAATAATTTCGCGTACAAAGTAAATTGCAGGTATGTCGGGATGCATGCCACCCGAGCCACAATGCCGGAAAACAGTTCCAGGACTGTAGCGCTAGACTGCCCGTGTCGCTCCAGGAGAATAAGACGGTGCAATTCATATGCCCCCGCATTGTACATAAAGCGCAGGTTGTGCAGCGCGATTCCTCCTGGGGCATATAAAGAAATCCGATGCAACTCGCCTCTTCCGGGAACAAGGCCGTGACCGGTGGTTGTAGCCCATGCTCCAATTCTTGAGGCGGTTTTGGCATCTTGTCGCGCCGTGGTCACATAGCGCGAGAGATGAAACGGGAGAGGCAAGTTGGGCTCCGCAGTCTTTTTCTTTTCTTCTCACCGATTGCAAGCTCATGTACAGGGTCGTCCACTCTTAGTTAGAATGCGCTAGCGCATGGTGGTGGTGGTGAAAACATTTATTAATCATAGAGAGAGGTGTTGGGGGTCGTGACCTGAAGGGTCACGCCCTTACAACCACTAGGTGGGATGCCTAGTCAGGCACACCATTGGCGTTTGCCGCAGCCCGGACGCGCTGCGTTAAGGCCCTTTGGGCCTCGAGGGTGCAGCAACCGGACAGGGTCGCCTCCCAGTCCTCTCGGGTGGGGTTCGGGATAGGGGGTAGGGATGGGTTCTGCTGGCAGGCCCACACCATGTGGTAGGTGTCAGACACCTCCCTACAGTGTGGCCGCACTCTTCAGAGGGCCACTGCGTGCGGCACAGTCGCTCATCGCAGCAAAGTGGCGTAGGAGAAGGTGTACCTGGACGCAGTGCTTCGCGTCATCTGCCGCTTCGCTTCGATACGCAGCCGTTTCGGACGCTGTGACCCTCCAAAGAGCACGGCCATGCGCTAGCGTATTCTAAGTGTGGACGACCCTGTACTATCGGGGGCAAAAGTGGTATACTCCACGCGGCGGGAGCCCGAGCAACGGAAAACTGCGTTGCAACGCCATCTACAGGGGGCATCTGGGATCGAGACAGCCAATGCGCGACCTTTATTACCAGCAGGCATGTCGCTTGACTCGTTTCAATGTTTCGTGCTTTAGCTCGCCAAAATGCCGCAGTTTTCCGTTGCTCCTGGTCCCGCCGCGTGGAGTATACCACTTTTGTCCTCGATAGTACATACACATAGCCGAATTCGACTTCTGTTCAGTGCTGCCCTTAAATATGCACCCGAACGTTGTCTAGGGACAGCGAGTGAAGGCGGGTATTTCCATTTACGACACGCTTTTGACTGCGACACTGCTCAACGCAAAAAAACTCCTCCATAGAGTTATCGCTGCAGAGCCATCTCCGTAAAACGGGTTATAGCGCACGACACGCTCCCCGGCGTTTTCCTTTTCCTCCGGTCGTAACGTGCTCGCACGCGTCCGCCCTGATGAGGCGGCGGAGGAGCAAAGCGAGGATGCCGCCGAGTTCCCCTGCCGGGATTGCAGGAGAGAGCGACGAGTGCCGAGGCGCCGCCGAATCGGTGGGTAAAGTGCGCCCTCTGTGGAGGTGTAGGGGGTGGGGGGGGGGGGGGGGGGCTGCGACGTCGGCGGCGAGGATCGTGGGTCCCGGATAATGACCGGGGGTAATTTATCACGGCCTCGGCGCGGGAAAGAAGGGGAAGGCGTGGGGAAAGCGCGCGTTCGTTTCCCGAATCTTTGTTTCTTCGCGCTCCCTTTTGTTGTCCCTGTTTGTTGTTCTCTCGCAGCTCTGTTTTGTTCCCCATTCTGCATAGGGAAGGACAGAAGGGGTAGGAAGCGAGGGAGAAATGAATTGAATTTGCGCTCCCGCCCTCACCCCCCTTTTTCCGAGCTTTTCGTCTTCTGAAAGAGGCAGCGAGTTTTCCCCAGATGTCGTTCAATTACTTCCTACCCCCCCCCCCCCCCCCCCCGAGTTTTGCTTTGTTCTTGTTCTTCGCTCCCCTAAAGGTGCCGCGCTCACTTCGACTTGTTTATTATTCGGCTACGCTGAACGGGAGCTGCCGTGACATCTCTACTACGAAAGGGATACAACTTTGAGTCTTCCAGTTCTCGGTATGCGCGCCTATTAGCATTCGCATTGTGAGGATCGCTGTAGCCTACGGAAAATACACTTTCCCATTTCTCTCCTCAATACACCTTTTTTTTTGTGCACCATGTTTCAACTCTTGATGTTTTTATTGTTCCCTAACGCTGCAAAGGAACAGCTTTCACATAAGGCATGGTTGCTCAGTCCGTGCGTCGTTTTTTTTTTCTCGATACGAATTGATTCGTTTCATTAGATAGCTGCGGCGGTTTCACTTCTATGCGTATAAACATCCGTGCTTCGAAACGGTTTGTGCTTATTTAAGCATTTTTAATGCGCTTGGCTTTAATGCAGAAATATTAGAAACCTTGGCGGGGGGGGGGGGGGGGGGGGAGTGGCTTCAGTCATGAAACTCTCCCATTGGCTGCGGAAAAGTGACGTCACTTCCGGTAAATACATCAACAGCTTATAATACTACCGTATTGCCAACACGTAAGATTATTAGGTGTTCCTGCGATTCTTTTTTTTCTTTCGTTCTGTTTTTAACGTTTTCTCACGGGCAGAACCAGATGAAATGGCTAATATAAGCTGTGCTGCATTCGCAGCCTTTAAGTTTACCGTTCCTGCCTTTTTTTATGGCCGACGCTGTGTGAATAGACTAGTTAAAATCTCATGCTGGACAGTTTCGCAACAAATTGCTTTCAAATGTCTGAACATTATCAAAGCAGCCGATTGGGTCGCGGGACATAGACGCTAAGGAATATTGCGTACCTGGATATTTGTCTCTCATTGCTTTCTTTTTTCCTTGCACTTTTTATTTGCGCGCGTGCCTACTCGCCTTTTTAAGCAAATACATTCGCAGATGTTGAAAGCAGCGCTCCTGCATACGTAACAGCAACACCCAACGCTATTCTCTACTCCCCGAAAAATTTAATAATCAAAGTCTCTCTCGCAGGCACGTCTATGATAACCGCTTCCCCATGTTTGCTCAAAGTGCTCTCGCGACTTTGCCGCTGACCCAAAAAATATATAGCTTCTATTGCGATAATGAACTTACATTCTTTGCTTTTTTGATGTAGGATTTATCAGGTTCAGCTCCCGCCTGCCTCGCGCGTAGTGCACTTACCACGGCATGTCCGTATTAGCCGTAACTGGAGCAACTTATCCGGGTAATGAGGTGCAGCTAATAACAGGCGGACGTCCTTCTCATATGCCTGCGCATTTTGTGTTCTAGTCTATGTGGCTTCTTCGTTCGGCTAATTTCATTTTGCAGCTACTTTAACCGCTCCCATATTTTCTTCTATTTCCATCTCCCCTTGAGCCCTTTCCCCTTTCCGCGTCTCCCTCCTCATCAGTTTCTTTCTAAGTTGTGGTGTTTTTTTTCTTTGTCTGTTTTTTTCTTGCGAGCACCGTTCTTCTTAACCTCCCATCATATATTGACTTTCTCTTCGTCGCTTCGCCGGCGCGAGCGGGTCCTTTATTTATTCGCGAGCTGCCGCACCGCGGCGCGCCGGTAGCTTGCGGCGGTGCGCACGCACGTTCCTCATAGGCGCGGCTCCGACTGCCTGCCCTCTCCCCTTTCACCTCGACTCTCTCCTCCCACGCCCTTCATCCTTATTTCCCTCCGTCATTCTTGAGCGTGGTAACTCCGGCGCTCCGCATTGTCCCTCAGTTTTCTTTTATCTTCCTTCTTTTTTGTCGGTCTTATTTTGCTTTCTTTGTCTTAGCCCCTTCCTACGCGCGGTGGGTTTCCTCAGAAACTCGTTTTCTTTGTTGGCCCACTTTATTACCCCTTCATCGTTACCTCCGCCCCCCTCCCAGCGTCTTTTTGAGCTGCGCTGGTTATTGCTTTTTTTACTTCTGTGCCTGCCTCCTTGATCTGGGTCTTTGTTTCTAGCGGGACGGGTTAAGTTTTGCCGCCTTTCGATCTCGCCTGGCGTCACGTGCTCATTTCTCCTTTTTTTTGTTTAGTCTTTTTTTTTTCTTTCGCCCGCAGAAGCTTCTCGAGGGTGAAGAATCTTTTGAAGCTCCGAAATGAACGAGAAAGTTCGCAGCTGTTTGGCCTTGTGCTCTTTTTCTAATTCGCCCCCCTTTTTTCGCTCCCCTTGCACTGTTTACTTTGGTGGGCTGCTTCGTCTTCATTATCTCCCGTCGCCTTGGAGCGTCTTTTTGCGCCGAATTCGCCTGTGTTTGCGCAGGTTTTTTGTTCTTGCTCGTGCTAGTACGCGTGCTTGATGTGCTTCAGTTTACTTTGTCTAGCATCGGTCGAAGAAATTTCAAGAAAAGGCGAGCCGTTATTTGCGAAATCCGTGATTCCGTCTTAATTCCGCGCAGCTGCGTTATGAACGCGATGGTGGCTTGCCTAATTGCCTCCTTAAGGGATCATGCATTGTTTCAGCGTTTGTCGCTTCGTACCCACTTTTTTGTGCCAAAATAGTGATTGTCTTAGTTATCTTAGTAGCAGGTCGCTCTCTCTCTCTCTTCTTTTTTCGGGGGGGGGGGGGGAGGGGAGGGGAGAGGGCGTGGTTTGATATAGGTTTTTGTAGTTCGTTTTACGCCTTAAAAGTTCAATTAGCAATTTTCTTACGACGTGAAACGAGGAAATGGAAATAAATGTGGTGTTGTCGTTTGCTCATGGTTACTGGCAAACCCAATCTCCTGGTCTTCTATGCCGGGTTCTGTATTCACTGTACAATCATTTGGGGAAATAAAAGCGGCTATGCAAGAAACAGACGCAAGGTAAAAAAAAAAGAAATTAAAATGGAGCACGAGATGTATGCTGAGCATTTTGCTGCAGCAGCTGTTTCTTGGAGAAATGATCGGGCGTTTTTTTTTTCTGTGTCTTTTGGGCAAAAAAAATCTTGCTCATTTTTGTACTGATTGTGTAGATTCTCTTGCCACATTTTTTTTCTGGAACTTTCATTTTCGTGTTGCACAAAATATTTGTCCCGTCACCTGATTGGCTGGTAGCGGGGCCACTTGATCGACATACCCAGATAGGTCGGCTAGAAGTAACAACACACTAACAAAAAAAGTTATCTTTAAATTTTCCTTTCTGCATTTGATGGTGCCCCTAATGAGATTTATCTTCTATGAAAAAGCCATGGTGTGCCGCATTCAAGTATTTTTCACGAGTGACTACAGACTCGCGAGCTTCGATTTTTACAAAAGTGAGTCCGAGCACGACTCTGTCTATGAGAGCGTTTCAAAGGCTAGTCCAACTCTGCAGAAGTCTACGCGTCTGCCCGAACCGTTTCATTGTCCTTGTTTCTGGTGCATAACTTTTATTGGCGCTACATACTTAACTGTTCTCGTTCACGCTGTTTCTAAGCAACCATGCGATGCGCATGCTTAGTGAGGCCTGCTTTTCGATCTACCGTCCGCTTATGTGCTTATTCACAGCTCGTAAGGGTGGTTTTGCTATGAACATAATAGTAGCGCTAAATAACAGGGACTGAGGGAGAGAAGACAACACAGGCTCTAGTTCTAAGGCGAAAGCCTTTAATGCCTCATAATGTCGTTAGCAGACGCGTCGGCAGCCGTGTCGGCAGATTTGTCCGCCTTTCGGCGTCACTGCTTAAAAAGAAACTGCGCCGAGGGTGGGAAGCGAACCACGGCCTTTGGCATTTGAAGCGGAGACGCTACCACTCCGCCACGAAGGCTCAAGGTTCGAGCATGGATAAAGGTGCATCTAGTGAATGCGTGGGTTTCATAAATAAAATAAAAGGAGTAAAGTCAAGAAAAGGAAAAATAAAAATAAGGAAAAAATTAAAAACAAAATAAAAAGATATGCAAATAAAAATAAAAACAATGAAGATAAGAAAAGGAGCAAAAAAAACAAAAAAACACAAAATATACAAAACAAAAAGTAAATAAAAACAAACAGTGCGCCAGGAAACGTTTTCGCCTGGCAGCACTTTAGAGAGCCAAAGTGCCCCCTGAATTTTTTCTTTGTGTAGACAACGCACTGACGTTCGGGTTGTCTTCTCTTCTTTGTTCCCTCTTATTTAGCTTTACTATGTCCTCTCTGTTTCAATACCAAGTAGCCCAGTTTTATGCCTTAAATTTTCCGCGGAGCCTGTAGTAGTAGTAATAAGTGGAAGGAAAAGATTTTTGCTGGCCTCTGCTTCTGCTATCGCCGCGGGAAGCACCTGAGCTGGGGCAGCGGAAATAAAGGATAGCAGGCAATGTGTAGAAGTGAAAAGAAAGAGGTGAGGGGACAGTTAGAAAGGATAGGGAGAGAAAACCTGTACTCTCGAAACCTCGTTTTGCAGCTGCTTGTTGAGCCACGAGGTCATCACGTGCCGCCCTCTGCTGAATGAAATACTTTGTAGCCGCGCATATTTGTGCGCAAGGTGCCTTTGTTTTCGTTTTATTTTATAGTTTATGGCTGTTGCCTGTCAGGGCACTGAGATAGAGAGAACGCTTTTACTGTCTTCTACTGATAACACGCATGTTGCGATACCCTGACGCCGTTTGGCAGTGTTTTCACGCGAGAAATTTCAGATCGGAGACAGTGTCAACCTTAACTACTTTAGCTGCTCTGTCTCCCTTACGCATCTTTTTTCCTTATTTTGTGTATGGTTTATCCGAGTTGTCACTCGGTTCTTTTTGCTATTCACCGCCTGTTTACAGGTGGTATTCCGGGGCCCGAAACGGGAACAGTTGGGGACAAGAGCTAATAGACAATACCTTAGTAATCTGCGATCCGCTGATGACATTGCCTTGCTAATACGCTGGGGACATGAACTCCAGAGTATGATTTAATGAGTTAGACAGGTAGACCAGAACGGTGAGTTTAAAAATTAACATGCAGAGAACCAAAGTAATGTTCAACAGTCTAGCAAGGGAACAGCTGTTCGCAATCGGTAGCGATTGGCTGCAAGTAGTAAGGGAATATGTCTACTTGGGGCAGCTAGTGACCGCTGATACGGATTATGAGGGTGAAATATGTAGAAGGATAAGAATGGGGTGGAGCGCATATGGCAGGTTCTCTCAGATCATGAGTGGCAGTTTGCCAATATCCCTCAAGAGAAAAGTATACAACAACTGTATATTACCGGTACTCACCTATGGGGCAGAAACGTGGAGGCTAGCGAAAAAGGTTCCGCCTAAATTATTGACAACGCAGTGAGCTATGGAAAGAAAAATGATAGACGTAACGTTAAGAGATCGGAAGTGGGCGCAGTGGGTGAGGGAACAAACGCGAGTTAATGACATCCTAGTTGAAATGAAGAGGAAGAAATGGGCTTGGGCAGGGCATGTAATGCGAAGGTGATATAACCGCTGGTCCTTAAGGGTAACGGAGTGGATTCCAGGAGAAAGCAAGCGTAGCAGTGGGCGGCAGAAAGTTTGGTGGCCGCAACTGGCAAAGGAGAGGGTTAATTGGAAAGACATGGCACAAGCATTTGCGCTGCAGTGGGGTAGTCAGGCTGATGATGATAATGATGCATTATGACTATATGCACATATCTCTCACTTAGTAATGTGCCCTTGATTCGCTTCTTACGTTGGCATATAATAGAAAACACAAGCGCCTTACAGGCAGCAACTTTTACATTGTTTCGCTCGCCGTTTCGCGCTGTTTTCTCGTTTCTGTATAGCGTCGATGTAATAGGCGCGGTGTCAGGCCATCGGCTGATGTATCTGAACTTCGCTGTTGCGCTCTTTTATTCCAGCTTCTCTCTTGGCGCGAGAATCGATGGTGAAGTGACCCGTGAAATTGAAAAATGCCTTGGCGTGGAAAACTTACTCCATCCCCGAATCGTCACTAATTGATGCGTTTCTTCTTTCGAAGCGTGATGAGGGCACGTAGCGATGTGAGGCGCCGAGATTTTTTGTTTCTTCTGTGAAGATGGCTTGGTGGCTTTTTCTTTCCTCTGTTCATTTTTCCTTTATTACTGGATTCAGTGGTGGAGCTCCCTAAATGTTTGTGAGGACGGATTTAGTTACGTCGTTATAGTGCTTCCACATCAGAGGAGGTGTGGCGAAGTTTATCTTGAGCCTAGATTCAAACGCACAGTGTATTATTGCTTGTAGGCCTTTCCTTGTAGGCCTTTTTCTCTCGATGCTCCCTCTCATTGTTGAGTAAATAAAATCAACTTCAACTTCAACAATGCTTGGTGTTTGAACAACTAGAATGAAGCGATGGGACCAAGTGCATACAACTAAGTGGTAGGAGGCGGGATCTCTAAACAAACGCAGACCATAATTTACACATAAGCGTAATTTTCCATCTAGAATTAAGTTTGCATAAAGAAATTGTTTATTATCGCGTGAGTCACAAACGTCGATTTATGATCTCGTACTCGGATGTGTTTAGGGGAATCCCCAAGGTGGAGTAGCTCTTATTATTAATCAGGATAATAATTACTCTTAATAATCCACTGGAACGCAGCCATACGCTACAAAGGAAAGCTGCTAGCCGTGTTCTAGCCCTCTTGCTTAGCTTATTCGCCAGAGAGACTGCCTCGGATACGCTGTGGTCCCCGGTGCGAGCTTTGGAACTGGACGAATTTTCCATCAACTGCAGGAAGGCTTTGAAAAAAAGCTGCACAGCTTTCTTCTTTAGCGCTCTGGACTACTCTCAGGTGGCTGCTAATCAATATAATTACTACCTTGGTCGACTAAACTTGCTTTGTAGTTTCATATTCCTTCTAGTATTCGGTTAGGGCTTTTAGAATATGATGACTAAAGTTTTGCTTTCAAATAAAACGGCGTTTTGACGGGTTGTGGCTCTTTATGCAAATGAAGAGTTCTGGTGGTCATTACTTTCTCTATTTCGGTTCGAATTTCCCGTATACGCTGGGTTGCATCCGCCATATTTTCGCGTGGCAGGATGGCCGCGTTAGTCTTCCTCATAACGCAAATTATTCGCGGTCGATTCCCGCTCGCTGCGTTTTATTTCGCGTTTCGTAACGCGACACATGGCTAGTTCTGCGAACGGAACGCGATTTTACTGCTGGTGAATGTTCGGAGGATGGCAGTTGTCGTGGGATGACTATTGTTTTTTTTTTTTTTTAAGTACCGCTTTTAAGGCGCAGAAGAGTTTACTTGCTTTGTTTTGTCGCGATGTACGATATATCCTTGTACCGCTCCTGCCTTGGCCACCAAATGGAGGCTGGCAGTATTAAATAAATAAATAAATAAATAAATAAATAAATAAATAAATAAATAAATAAATAAATAAATAAATAAATAAATAAATAAATAAATAAATAAATAAATAAATGAGCATCGCCAAAAGAAAAATAAAGCTAACCACACGGAAGAGCGGCGACATGGACGGGCGAATAATGATCACTGAATTACGCTTGCAGGGTGCACAGCGATTAATTCCTAGCGTTTCGAATGAATCGCGGGAGCGGACGTTTTCTGCAGATTGTTTTTTGGGATGTAGTCATTCGACAGGGTCTGTAGCTCCCTTTCTATCATCCATCTCCGCCCTCGCACTCCTCACCGGGATATCCTAGTTACTTAAGCACGCTTTACAAAAAAAAAAAAGTTTTTTTGTGTTTTTTATGTGTGTACAAAAAGAAGAAAATTGCGTAAACGCCTTAGGGTATTCACGTTTATGGACGATGCTCCTAAGCAGTACGACTTGCTTTATTTTTATTTTGGGTTATGGCTTGCCGGTTTGCCAGGGTTTGGCGCGAAACCGGCTTGGAATGATTGAGTGCTAATTAATGAGCTACTCCCCAAGAGGTGCACATCCTCTGCTTGGCGGTAAAGTGCTGAAAGCCCGGAACACTCGAAAAAACAAACATTACAGGTGTATTTTTTTGTTCCAATATATGCAGCACACTCCTGCCGCTTCTATTAGGCTAGCATTCGATTTTTCCTCCAACCATGGTTTTCTGTCATTTTGCGCACGGCTCTGCTTCCATTATAGCATCACTTTCTTTTTCCTTTTTTTCTTGTTTGTAATGCCTATCTCGGCGCAGTGTGTTCTTTTATGCTTTACTCTATGTGAAAAGCAAGGGGAGGAGGAAATGAATGCAGCTGTATGGGGGAGAGTAGCACTGGGTGAGGCGGAAGAGCTGCACTCGGGATGGCGACGAGCTGGCCTGCCTAGTGTAGTAGTCGGACCCTGCACGCACGGGGAGAGATTGATTAGTTGATCACACTATGCCGACGAGAGGCTGCCCCGATGGTCGATACTCTTCTACTCCTACGCACACAGGGCGCCTACTTATGAAGATTCCCCCTCATCCTTCCTCTCTACGTCGACCACCGCTGCCATGTTCTGTTTCTGTTTTGATCGTTGAAGCTAGCCCTCTGGCTTACCTAACGCCAACTGTGTACGCTTCCTGGAAGAGGAGTCTGTGTCAGATCTGTCTCTTTTCTTTTTGTCGTCATTCATCCTTCCCTAGCATCGCCGGCAGATGCGTCCGCGCGGTCGATGAGTTGTTTCTCATCGCACACGGCGCTGATCGCATCTCTCTTGAGCCTCTCTCTCTCTGCTCTCTTTTTTTATTTTTTTTTTTCGTTTCGTAGCTTCTCCTCGTAGTGCATTTGGCCTCGTTAGCGTCCGCCGGTCGTGTGCATGCTTTTTTGTTCTTTTCGCTGACGCTTCTTTCCGCGACTTTTTATTTTTGTTATCCGAGGCGCAGCTTCGATCCTCGAGCTGTCGCGAATTTCATTCTTGCTTCTTTATTTTTTGTCTTCTGTGTACGGGAGGAAAGGTTACGGTGGTGGGTCGTACCACTAATTCGCTGGGGAGTGTGTCGTTTTGTTTTTCTCCAATTTCCAGAAAGCAGAAACGGTGAGCAACAGATTGAATAACGCTTCATCGCCGTCAGAATTCTTTTTCCACGCTAAGGCCGGGCGGGTCAATGCATCCTAACTTTGCGCCTGACTCCCCCCCCCCCCCCCCCTCCCTTCTCTGTCCCCATCTTCTCCCCTTTTCGGGAGAGAACTTAGGAGGGAGGAAAACGAGTGGCGAAGGGTTTTGTTCCATTCCCGAAGTGTATCTTCCTCGATCGGAGATGTTCGTTATCACTGCCTTTCTCCATCGTCAAGTTTGATTAACATGCGGCAAAATGGTTTAAATCGTCTCTTGTGGTCTTTATTTAATGATCTCGGAGTTTCCTTTTCGTGGAGAAGCTACCACGATACCACATGAAAGGTACCATGAACACCAACGCCCAGACCGCGTCCGCTGCCTTGGATGCGGCGCCTGTATTCTCTGACAATACCTGTACTACGTAGTTCCCGTCCACGCAGCACTCAAGTTATCGCACTATCTACCTCGAAAATTGTTGACCCCAACGTCCCCTATTCGTGGGAGAAATGGGCTTTCCTTACCTACCGCACTCCCGTATCGGGTGTCCTTTTGGGAACGTCCGTAATGCCTCAGACTCTTCCCTCAACACGCTTACTTCTAGCGACTCAGACCTGACACGTTTAGGGAAGTCTCTCTCTCTCTTTCTTTCTCGGAGAGACGTGTCAGCTGAATAGACCCGTGTTCTAGAAACGTACAAGGGAAGCAGTTTGAAAGGGAACATTTGACCCCATGGCAACGTGGGTCGATTGCAGGCGTGTGACTGGTGGCATGCCCTGCAGCGATTTCGTGCCGTCTGCTTTAGAAAGCCGTGTTACAGCTGTGCAGGCCGAAGTGCTTCCAAGTTTCGTATTCCGCTTTTGAAATTGTTGCCAGCGTTCTCAAAAACGCTACTGCTCTTAGAACTGGTGGGGCGCCCCCTGGTGCGTCTGGCGGAGGGTGCTTGCAATTTAAGGGGCTGGGAAGAAGTACAGTGGTGAGCGGCCTTGTCTAGAGCGCTCGGGCGGTGCACTCCCTTGCAAACAAATCCAGATTTTGTGGCATCCTCTAGGGTCCAGCTGCAACGTTGCACGGAAGTAGCGCCAGATAGCCTCGTAAACAAAGCAGGCACGAAAACTTTGCCCTGTAATGAGGGGCTGCTCTCTAATTTCGCTTTTTGTTACCAAGTGCGCACTGCTCAAGCGCTCTAGACAAGGCTGCTCACCACTCTACGCTGACGGTGGACGAATCGCTTTTCCAGTTGACCATAGTCTAAAGCATTCCTATCCAAGGTACGCGTGTGAGTCGGCGCTTTGTCTTCGTAAACATTTATTTCGTTTTTGTTGCTTTGTTGCTGTTGCTTCTGAATAGACATTTTTTATTTCTTTTAAAAATATATTTACTCCTTAGTTTCCTGTGTAGTCGGCGTCAGCGTGAATCCTTTGAAATAGATTTTTCTCACAGGCTGCCGAACCGCTTTATTAAGACGAAAGCCTTTAATGGCTCATACTGTCGTGACCAAGATGTGTTAGCAAATTTGTCCGCGTTTCAGATTTATCAAAATGGTAGTGACGTCACTGCGCGCGAATTTTGACGGGTGTCCACTGAAATATGTGAGACAGTTACTGCGCAATTTCCTTTCCTCAAATACAATTTTCGACTGGTGTCCACCGAGATATGTGAGACAGTTACTGCGTAATTTCCTTTCCTCAAATACAATTTTCATTTTCTTCATTATGGCCCCTCTTTCTCTTTCACTCCACTTCCTCCCTACCTGTACGGTGCGGTTCAGGTGTCCACCGAGATGACAGAAATTACAGCGCCATTTCCTTTCCTCAAAAAGCGTTGCGTTCAAAGGGCAACGCATCGCGCCGAACGGGTGGTGCCGTTCCGTGGACTCCCTGGCAGCGCTACAACACGCTGTCGCGTTGTAGCGCGACAGCGTGTTGTAGCGCTGTCCTAAAGGCAAAGACTCCTAAAGGCAAAGATTAAGCGTTATTAATTGGCAGTTAAGTAATGCACCGACAGAATGTGAAGTGAACAATCGCGTAGCAGAATGCAGCACCCAAGCTTTCGCCTTTCTCCACTTTAGCCGCTAAAGTTCCTGGTAATTTTTGTATTGTCTGATTCCTCGCCTTTCCATATGGACTTGGCAGTTTAATTAGTTTTCTGTTCTTCAAGGTGGATCCTTTCGTAGATCAAGCGCCATGTGACATCCCATTTTCAGAATATTTTTATTGTTTGCGACATTCTTCCAGCGATTTCGAGAAGATAGTGCGCGTTTCAGTTGTGCGTTTAAGCATCTTGTCCGGCTCTCGTGAGCCTCGAGCTTCAAATGCCTGGTAGTTACCTTTTCCTCTGAACGAATTATGTAGAGGCAGTGCACGCTTTAGAGGGTGATCGAGAGCATCTTGATGGCCAGAATGAATCCCAGCCAGTGTTTTTATGCGAAGCATATTACTAGAGCTACACTACAGCCCGTCGAGCGCGGCGGTGGAGCTACCATTGACCTTTAGCGTGACCACGTGACACCACGTGACAACATGACGTCACAGCAGAGGAGAGATGGGCTGCCGACTCGCGCGGTCGGCCGCGGCGGTGGAGGCTCCACATCAGAGGCGCGGCGGCTGACCACGTGACAACATGACGTCACAGCAGAGGAGAGATGGGCTGCCGGCTCGCGCGGTCGGCCGCAGCGGTGGAGGCTCCACATCAGAGGCGCTGCAGCTGACCACGTGACGCCACAGCAGCGGTATAAAGCTGAGCTTGCCTCGCTCTCCGGGCACTTACGAGGCGGCCAGGTGTTGGGATGCCGCCTAGAAGCAGGGCTGATTTGAACGAGAAGCGAAAGCTTCAGCGTGCCACAGAGACCGATGAAGAGCGGGATGAACGTCAACCAAGGAAAGCCATGTATTACCAAGCCTAGCCATCAATATGCTTCGCATCTGACTAGGCTTAACCTTAGCTAAGCCTCAGCCATTTTTTCAGCTAGAGTTTCATTATTCTCAATAGGCCTATAGAAATTCTGGGGGTCGTACTAATAAGTAATACATTAGTATAGATAAACTTTATACTTATTTAAATGTTGGCCGAGCAGGCGATGGTGATGCGGGCTGTTACACTCAGCCATTTTTTTTTTCACTATCGCCATACTTGCAGAGGTTCCAAGTCCATTTCTGTTTAACGATATTTCTGCAAAGTTGCTCAGGGCTGTCGAATTCCTGCCCTGCTTCGAAGTGTCTGTTGCTTCGACTGCTATTTGTGTAATTGTTTCTCAGTGTATCCGGTTAGCTCACTTGGTATGCTGCTTGTAATGCAAACTTAGGCTTTTGACTTTCTTGACATATGTCCCTTATGCTCACCGACCCAGGCTCCCCTCTCTTTGCCACGTCTAGAACCATTGGGATTGGCTACAAATTACGTAACAAGAATGCATGCACGGCGTTTGTGTTAAAACTATTTTGAGGGCCCCATTTTATGCTCAGACGATGGTGGTGGCGTCGCAAGTTTAAAGCACCTAATACATGAAAAAAGAAAAACTACGCCTACTTGCTATTCGTATTTGTACAACAAGGGGATGGCCATGTACAAGAGAAAAATTTTAATTTGATATTCGCTCCGTGTTTTG
This sequence comes from Amblyomma mixtum, assembly GCF_055824585.1. Classification (NCBI taxonomy): domain Eukaryota; kingdom Metazoa; phylum Arthropoda; class Arachnida; order Ixodida; family Ixodidae; genus Amblyomma; species Amblyomma mixtum. Next base: position 63,580,799 of record NC_143019.1, read on the forward strand.
TTTTTTTAATGACTTCCCTCCCATCTTTTTCTTTTTTTGCTTCCAGCCCAACTTCTTGAAGAGCGAAATGCGGTAACGAAGCCGGGGTGCCAATCAAAAAGAGATTTAACCGCACATTTCTGGGCTTCGCACTCGCCTCTTGGGCTCAAAAAAAAAGAAAAAAAAACTGAAAACAAGGGCGTTGTCAGGATCGCAAAAGGTTTTTCTGCCGGGGACATCTTGTCTCAGTCTCAGCGGCGAGTGGACGAGTATAGCATAACGGCCGCTGAATATCGTTCCATCATAATTTTTTTACTCCCGCTGACAGCATGCGGCCTAGCTGCGCGAGATAGGGATGTTTTTGCGTCTTCTGTGTGGGGTCTAGCTTCCTAGAAATTTCTTTTTCTTCACGGTGTTTTTTTTTTCTGACGTTTTGTTCGTCTTTTGAGGATTAGCGAGGCTGCTGGACACGTCAGCAAAGCGTTGAAGCATTAGCAGTGCACCGTACAAGCTTCTGATGTACTGAAGGTTTCCTCGAACATGTTCGTTGCTTCCCACCGAACCATCTGCACTACATCACTCTTTTTAATTAATCAGGTTTGCAAGTGTATCATTTTTTCCAAGTTCTTGTCGTACAGATTGTGAATTTCTTTGGAAATACTTCTATATCATTCATCGTTTTTAGTGCTCCTCTCCTCATTTCTTTCTGTTAAAAATAACACTTGTATAAAAAATTACCGACGATTACGTTACTTCCTAATGCGAAATTTGAGCGCAGCAAATAAGCTGTTTCACCTTTTCGATAGATTGAGGCAAAGAAATCGAGCAACACATGTATGCGCTATCACAGAATTTTTTTTTTTTATTTTTCACACGTATTCGCAATTTCGGCTCGGGCGGTGCACATATACAGATCCGCCGCCACCGATCTGGCTCTCTGATTGCCACCGCACAGGGGTTGCATTGGAGGAGGAGCGAAGAAAGGAATTAAGTTCGAGCCGGCGCTTTGACAACCGGAGACTCGCAGGAAGAGGGGGGAGGGGGGCGGCGTGTACACCCAGCGGCAAACGATGGGGGCAGAAGCGCGCGCAGCAAGCGGACAACACGATAAAGGGAGGAGGGAAGAGATAGCAGCGACTGACTGATGCCGCTGACGCCGATAGCGCTGGGGGGATGAAAGGGGGGCGGAGCTGGTTACGAGGCCGACGACGACGCGAAACCCAGGAACGGACGCCAAAGAGCTGCGCTCTAAAAAGTGTTCGCTTTCTCAGTTAACCTCTCCACAGAAAGCGTACTTCGCAATTTTGCGACTGTTCTTGCAATTTGGACGCGCCGATTTGTAATGAACTGGCTTACTTTGCTGCTTAGCTTCGGAATCCCGTAAAGGTACTGTTCACAGCTTAACTGTACGCAGCGTGCGTCTTGGACTGCACTACGCATGCGCGGTAGGTGGTTGTATGTAATCCACCAATCAGAATGCTGCTGGCAGAGTCCAGTAGTAAAATGGCATCGCTCAAAAAGGCAAATGTGAAGCGGTCTACACAGGCCTGAGTGCTGGAGGCTTGGTCACATCACTTACCATGACATATATCACGTGATCCTTTTCATCCTTCTATGTTTTAAATGTTTCGCTCCTTTTATAGCCATATCTGTCTATCCGTAGGATGGCCTACCAAAAGTGAACCTTGCTTAAAATTCCATGTTTCTGGGCCTTCTTTATTTCCGCTCCGTGCCGCATCTGCCTTGCTGTAATTTCTTTTAGACGATTGTTAAACATCATTTGCTGATAGCCTTAGTAGACTTTAAGTTAACAATTTTTTTTTCGTTCTGGGGCAGTTTTTCTAAGCATTATCTGTGTGATTATCTCCAACCTCTACACTCCCCAACAGTAGCAGCGTTTTTAAGCTGCAGTCCGTGGGAATTTCGTGGCCGCACGCGACGCCACTCAAGTTGTGAGAGATAAAAGCACAGGTGATATGTTTTTCTGTCGACGCCATGTTCGCTTCACGAATACGCTGCATTGACCGCTGCTCATTGCAACAGTTTGCGTTTGTGCATATACTTTTTTTTTTCTGGGAAGGAAGGATAAGAACTAAAACATGCGGCACATGGCCGAGGACTGCACAGGGCAGGGAATGCAACAGTGGCTCTTTGCTAATTTCGATTTTCCCTATAGTACTGAGGTCCGTATGTTGTGCGCGTTGGCATTTCTGACAAAGCTCTTAACAAAGCAGAGAGAAGCGAATACGGCCAACTGGCGCTCACCGCGCGGCTCTGTGTTTATTAAGCGGACACAAATTGCAAACAAAATACAACAAAAACCGTCAGTGCCCGCACGAAGGCGCCACACAAACACACAAAGAACGGAGGGGAAGTTTTTAAGATTGTTTTTTTTTTAATCAATGAATATTCACGTGAAATTCAGAGCCTGTTGTGCGTGTTTCGTTCTTGACGCTTTGTTTAGCTTGCCGTGCTCCTAATAACTACACTTGAAAAAGTTGTTTGTAAAATCACAGGCATCTTTGCACAAAATTTTTGTTTTCATGCGGAGAACTTCTGTTAAATGCTTTTCACGGAATCCTGTTCACGAAAACAGTCATTTCCTGCTTTTACGGCGGCTACACCCGAAATGTTGTCGCCTGGGTACGCTATTTTGTGCACTTATTGCATGGACCCGAACTAGCAGCTTGCTAAGGCCCCAGATGCTTTTATCACCCTGTTTGTATTAGCTTCATCCAAAGTGAATAAACTGAAACTGAATACCGGTCATGTGGCCATCGATCTCCGAAAAAAAAAAACAAGGAATTTTTAGCTTTTCGGTCACTCATTATAAATCAGTGCGCATGTTTAAAACAGTGAAAATGCGCAACTTCTGCACGTAAAAACTAGTGTGCAGTATGTGTCCTGCGGCTTAGAAAGTTTTTAATAGTGCATTGGTTTGGTTTTTGACGTTCACGCCTCCCAAAGCGACTCAGGCTATGAGGGACGCCTTAGTGAAGGGTTCTGGAAATTGTGCGCGAACGCGTCATAACATTGGCCCACTATTCCTCTCTGTTTGCTGTATCCTATGTATTCGTTGGTTCGCCTGTGTTCGTTTTCACGCTATTTGAACTTCACGCAACAAAGAACCAACGAGCCCTTACTGGCCTTACTGCTTGCAAAATGCCGCCGATATGGTGTACTGAGAATTCTTGCCGCTGACTCGTATTGTAGAAGAACTTCTTGCTGGTCGAGTTGGTGCATAGCTTTCTTGGAATGGCGTTGCGCACACGAACAAACATACATAGGAAAGAGCAAAAGACAGAAAAAACATACACAGAAAAGAGCAGAAGACAGAAAAAACATACACAGGAAAGAGCAGAAGACAAAGAGCGCTCTTTCTGTCTTCTGCTCCTTCCTGTGTATGCTTGTTCGTGTGCGCAACGCCGTTCCAAGAAAGCTATGACTCGTATTCTTCGACGCGTCCGTCCTCAGCGCTCAGCTTCTTACGATTGTCATTTCGCGTTGATCGGGTCGCTGATGCAGGTTTCTTCCGCAGGTGTCTTTCTACATATACGCAGAGAAAATTCATCGTTGCTCCGTCGCAACGCGAAAATCGCTCGGCTGGAAAACGCCGCGCCCTCTCGAAATTGGGTCGATCTCTCTGCGCTTTGTACGCGTTCAGGTTCGCGGCTTTGTTCCTGGAAGCCTTTTAAGGTCGTCCATTGTCTGCAATGGTGAATGAGCGGGCGCGACGCCTCCGTTTCATGTTGAGATGCAGGATCCCGCATGCCATGATCGTCGTGCTCTTAACGTTCTCGATTAGGGGTACGCTTTTTTCTCAGAATTTGTTTTTCTTCTGGCCTTTTTATTAGCTCCGCCTCATCTTTAAGCCGTCTTTTACTTCCGGCCTTTTTTGTATTTATTAAGCACCGCTTTTCACTATTTATTCAGCAGAGACGATCTCTACAGCACAAGTCATCCAGCTTTTCTTTTTTTTTTCTATTCTGAGCGTGACGCTGCCAACAGGTCGCTCCTCGCTGAAATATCGCCAGCATTCGCGGCGCTGTAGATTTCGAAATAAACCCGTGTTTTTCGCCGTTAGCCAGGTGATGTAGCGACCCCATTTCGCAACGAAATTGCCCCCTTGCGTCATTTTCAAACGGGGCTTTAACATTTTCAGCGACTTTCCCCCTCCCCTCGGTTCGATGTTTGTCTGGTTGCTTATGTTTAGTTTATGTCCTTGATTTAGGAGTACGCCGGATTTTAGGAATTTTTGTTTCTTGTTGCTGCTTCTCGAAAAAATTTGGCTTGTTGCCCCGAAAGCTCTTCCTCCTATCTGACCGTACGAGGGTTGGTGTCTGTCGTGTGTCTCTTGAGCGTCTAGGCGTTCTCTCAAATTGAAAGCTCTCAGGCATTTTTCTAACGATTCAAAAGAGCTTCGCCGAAAATGTTTTCCTTTATATTTTGTTCCGTCGGCTTTAAAAGGCTGTTCGTGGAAAATTCTTTCTTTTTTTTTTTGCAGTTGTGATCTTGTTTTGTGTTTCTTTATACGCTTTCCTTGCGAACTTTTTTCTTTTATATTGTAGAACTGTGTACATTTATTTATTTATCTTCAAACTGGAGCAGAAACGGGGCGCTATCATTCGGAACAAGTGTTACAGCTGTTCTAAGAAGCCGCAGAGCTGGAGTTTTTAAATGACAAGAAGAAATGAAAGATCCCGCTGAGGAATACAGCGACGCAATATTATTCAGTGGGGTACTGGACACTGTCGTACTGCAGGGACGCTATAACTCCAGGACTCTTGTAGGATTGCTGCAAGTTAATCCTGGTTAGTAGAGCCCAATCTGTTCCCTGGGTTAAATCTAGTGCTGCAGCAATGGTTAACTACGAGGGGTAGAGATGTGATTTGCAGCTGTTCTCCTTACCTTATGAAGTCATTCGTGGATGAAGTGAAGCGTGCAGTTGTACGCCATATTTTCCCGCCACCTGTCGTTCGATCCGATGGGTAATGTCCTGCGAAGAAAGGTTGAAACTTATTTAACTTTCCTGAAGCATTTAAGTCATGCATGCAGTTGGCGTATGTGCTCCTTAATGCCGGGTTGCATAGCAGCGCATATACAACAAGATAAGCCTCTAAGCTGGGTCCAGCGTTTGGTGAACCTTTTTGTGGTTTTGGTTTTTCTTGATGTTTTCAGTTCAAACTGCACTTCCGAATTTTATTGCGTGCTGCGCGTTACTTAACGTGTGGGTTGTAATACATACCCTGCGATGATTTTATTGACCCAGTTGTAAACCCTAGTCCATTATCTTGATATAGTATACACGTTCGCGTTTCTTCCCGTGGGATTTGAACGCGAAAGTTTTCCACGTGCGATGCTTATGCAACAATAAAGGACAGCACTTGCTGCTGTCATTCCCTTCAGCCAGTGCACATCGAAAATGGCCGCGACGCGTTTTTGCTTCTCTAACTTTGGCGGCGTTTTTTCTCCCCTTATGCTAATGTCTTCACAAACGGAACTTTATAGTTGGTGGGGTATTGGTGCGGCATCCAGGTAGCACCCTTCTTAAAGTGCAGTCGTCACTTTCGCTGGCTCTGTCACCATCTACAAGCAACCTTACTTTCTTGTCCCCACTCTGCATGTGGGAGCAACCAGGGCTTTGTTATCTTTCTTTGCTGGCGCTCTTTCTCTCGCTTCAATGTCTACATCTTCAATATTTTGTTGCGCGAACAAGGAGCTCGGTCCAGACGTCTGTTCCCTACGATTTCATCCGCCCTGCTTCACACCTGGCTTCATTGCTTTCCTTATTGTTTTTGTAAGTAAGAGCAGTTTGCTTGGGCGGTTTTGCTCTGATATTATTTATCCCGACTGTTTTGTTTCTCTTAATTCCTTTTATTTATTTTTCTGCCGTCCAGCTAATTTCTAACGCCTCTGCCAATTACCTCCCCAATTGCATCGCTTTGTTTCTTATCCGCGCCGACGGCATCTTTTAAATTTTTGCTTTGTATTATTTTTTCATGTTTGTAGTTAATTTTGTCGTGGGCTGTAATTGTTCTTCCGAACGCCGTTGTCTTCCCCTCTCTCTGTACTGGGGGCCTTCCGGTTGATCGGTAGAGGGTGCGCAGGAGCGTATAATCTCCTTATTCAGGTGTGCGGTGAGGCGCGAAATGAGACCCTTAACCGACTTCCTCCAACCTCCTCCCTTTTGGGGAGGTGCTCATCCCTCTAGTCATCTCTCTCATCCCCCTCCATTTCTCCCACTTCTCGACCCTATTTTTGCCACTTTCCTTCACTGGCAGAATAAGACCCCGTGCTTAAGGTTGGCGTCAGCCTATCGCCGTTCGTTTATCATTTTTTTTCACTCCAGTGTTACCGCCGCCACCGCTAGGGTTGCGTCATGATGTCGAGCTGCCTTAGCGACCGCGATTGCTTTTCACTTCGTCCGTATAGCTCGGCCTCTCGATCTGTTAAGGCCAGCAACGCCGCTTTGTGGTAAGCCTCGTAGTTGCTTTGTGAAAAACTTTGTGGCGCGCAAGAGCGCGTAAAATCTTCGCACCTAGTTTGCTTAATCGGGCAATGGGTGCAGAACAACTCAAACATCCTTCCTGAGTGAAATGCAGAAGTGTGCCTCTCAGGGTCCCGTTCTTTTGTAATAAACGGGCACCGGGGGTATGTGCTCAAGTTTTGCACATTTCCAAAGCATAGGTCGTTTGTGTCCGAGGTTGGTGAACTCGTGCACGACACAGGAAACTCAACTCGCGTCAGAACCCGTTGTATCCCTCTCCGTGTAACCCTTTGTTTAGCGTCGACTGCTGGGAAAAGGCCAACTGGCACTTGTCTCCACCTAGCCGTGTTCTGTGCGTCAGCTTCGGCCCTGTTATCCCACGATATCTCTTAATCGAGAGTTTTAGAGCAGAGGGACCCTATCGATTAGGTGGATGTGGAAATAGCGGATGCCTGTGTGCACGCGCTGGACAAATAACGCCTGTCGGGTTATTGTCCTGGCCGTGAGCACTGGCGGCCGGCTATTTCCTTAGCCCCCTAATCGATAGAGTCCCCCTATTCTAAAGCTCCCCATCTCGTCTGCTTACCTGACTTGCTGCTGTGGCCGGCTATGATATCTAATCTATCCTCTTACACTAAGAGACCGTGATTATCCGTTCCCTCCATTACCTTGTTTTTTCCAAGTCAGTTTCTTCCTCTTAATATTTCCAAGGATCGTATGTAAGACATCGGGGGGGGGGTGGGGGTGGAGGGAGGGAGGGAGGGAGGGAGGTAGGTAGGGAGGGAGGGAGGGAGGGAGGGAGGGAGGGAGGGGGGGGGGGACGAAGCAAGAAGACAAGAAGACACACAGTTGCTTCGTCCTTCGTCTTGTTCGCGCTCTACCCCCCCCCCCCCCCCCCGCCCCCCCACTCCGTGATGTATTATTACAAACTCGCCCAGCTATCCATCCTTCTTTAATCGTATGTAAGACCGTGTGTCTCGTTTTCTCTTCAAAATAAACACATCACGATGTGAATCTATGGGCCCTTTTTGTTTTTGTTTTGTTTTCATGCGCCGCACGCAGCGTTTAGCAAGTGTGGGGCTGTTCTCTGAGCGACCCGATTCGCTCGAGCGGTCTTTCACACGACTGCTTTATTCAGCTCACCAAATTGGACCAAGGTTAACCGTTCCCGCCGCAGTCAATTTTCTTCCAGGAGGACTTGTTTTGGCGATGGAAAGGAGAAATCAATGGAAACGAAGGTAGGGAACGCGCGAAAAAGAAACAAAACGGGTGGTTATTTGTTGTTGATATCTCGTTTTTCGCCACAGGCCAAAAAAAAAAAAAACACACACAAAGGAAATGTGTCCATTTTGGACAGTTCGTAACAGAAGCTTTTCAGTCCGCTAGGAGTTCAGAAAAAAAAAAAAAAAGTCTACGCAGTACAATGTAAGGAAGTTATTCGCTGTCGTTTCATGGCTGTCGGTTAGCATGCTCGCTGCAACAGCCCCTGTGTTCCTATGGCCGTTTGTGTATACATACAGTGAAGTACTGTATTTCACCTCGTGCTGTTCTGTTTTTAGTGTTTTGCTTCTACATAGGTGTGCGCCTTTCCTAGACTTTGTTTTCGTTTCCCTCTCTTTTTTCTTGTTGTCATTTCCTTTATCTAGACCGCTTTGCGCTGTCTCAGCCATAGATTGCAGTTCACTCCTGGAGCGTATAATTCGGCGGCTGCGGTTCATTACTGGAAGGATAATTGCCTTTGCTCTCTCGGAGCTTTCTCCGGCCTCCCCGCTCTCGCTGTGTTGTATTCCTGGCAAGCGCGCTGCTGTTTCTGACCCGATGTTTCCTTTGCTCCGCTATCACTGGTAGATCGCCAGAGATAACACTGCCAGAAGCTGCTGCTAGGCTCGCTGGCTCGATACAGTTTTTCGGGACGGGAGAACAGGGCTTAACAAGCTATCGATTCGGTGATAACGTGCAAGGCTTTGAATTTTCGGGGAGTGCGCAACCCTGCACTTCCTCATCCATGGAACTTGTGTGAATTTTTAGGACGAACCGCGGCATAAATTATGAAAAAAAAAATGTTATAGGATCAGTTGTTTGTCCCTCTGTACCTTGATCTCAACAGGACGAGTGGTTACGGCAGGTGAAGTCATCCCTAAAACGGCTTTCTTTTCTTTAGCAAAATTGCATATACGGACAGAAGTAAAGAATGGGAATTGCAAATGCAGGCACGTTTAGTACTATAAATGTCAGCCCGTTCTTAACGGCGTTGGTTTTTCAACTTAACGAGAAATGTCGTTGCGTTGTTTTAGGTGCGGTTTATAAATTGTGGACACCGCAGTGAAAACAAGACAACTCGGAGGAAGAGTTTTGGGTAAACACAGAAGCGGCGTTGTTTATGCAGTTTCTTTTTGTTCCCGTTTTCATCCCGGTGCTCACTCCTCCACTGCCTACAAATTCAGTCGGAAACCTATAGATAGGTTTCGTTTCACAGTTCGTGGTCTGCCGGGAGCCAATTGATGCGGATTTTTTACCAGTTGTGTAAATCCCAGGAAGACGCACAGCATACCTAAGGCAAGCCTGGTATTTCATTAAGGGCATTTTCTCTTCCTGACTGCCATGAATAAATCATTCTCTTTTGAAACGGAGCACAAAAACCGATTTCCTTATTACCGCCTTCAGTTGTTTGGATAGCTGAAAGGACAGCCTCCACATTTTTAATCACAGTCTCAGCTATAGTCTCTCTATCCCACTTGCGACACGCTACTTGAGCCAGCAGCCTGCGTCTGCCTGTACCAGGAGCTCGAAGCTTTGTGCTGGAGACAATGGAAGCGCGCGTCGACTACCTGTCAAGCGTGTGAGCATTCTCTGGTTCCTGCACCCCCCCCCCCCCCCCCTCACCCCTCTCTACGAAGATGTCCCACGTAATTGCAAGCCTCCGAAGTCACTGGCTTCGACACGTCAAAGCCGGCTGGGATGCCCGTGTGCTGTCCATTGTTCTCAGTGCCTCCTGCGGGCAACCGTGGGTCTCACCTGTGAGGCAACCTATAGCCCTCACAATTGTGCACGCCACGTGTCGCCCTTTGTTCTCGCGTGGATGTCGCGCGGCCTATTGTCTCAAGGCGTGCTCGGCTCGGTTTGGCTTGTCTGCACTCGTCTTCTCTGTAATCTCGGTAACGCGTTTGGCGCGCTCCTTTAAACGTCTTCTTCGTGATATGTTGGCTTAACGTACTTCGTGATATGTCGTGAAAGCCATTTCTGTTGCACGCAGTGCAGATCATGGTAACTTAACCGTCATTCCCGACTTGACCTTATCGTAATGACCCCTGAAATTAGAGACGATCTAATTTCCCCTGCTTGTAGCTCTGTTAACTTCGTTCAATTTCTGATGAGGTTTAAACACTCCACGACTGGGCGTGACAAATGTATGTATATACCAGGTGTCCCAGCTAAATGTAACCAAGCTTTTAAAAAACACGGGGTGTCCTAGCCGTCTGAAACCAAATGAGGGTTGTTTAGAGTCGCCTGACCTAGTCTGCAGTATTTTTTTCGTTCTTCAAGGTTGAATAATTAGTTAAGCTCAATTAACTAACTTTTTAATTATTGACTTGAGGAAAAAGTGTCAATGGAAAAGTTGTAGATCGCTTTGAAGCACAGCTTACTGAGACATTTGCAGCATAGCAATATTTACGTAAAGTAGTTTTTTTACCGGCCTTTAACCATAACCCGCACAATAAGAAATAGCTTCCACATGACAATTGTGCCACTTCAACGTCCCAAGACGGGCCTTAAAGAATAAAATCCATCTTTTCTGAAGTCCTCTCCTCGATGAGACTTTGGGTGCACATTGGGGCAGAGAAGTGAGCGAGCAGCTGGTCACGTGACAACTTTCTTTTAAGGCCAATAAATGAACTACGCAAATCGTAACTTGACGGAAACAGCACTACTAGCGGTTTTTCGAGGTGGTCTAAAACTTTTGCATTGACACTTTCTCCCTGAAGTTTGTAATTAAAAAGTTAGCTAATTAAACTTAACTAATTGATTCACTTTGAAGAGCGAAAAATACTCAAGACTAGGCCACGCGACTATGAACAACCCTGAGTTGGTTTCATTGGACTAGGACACTTCGCCTCTTTTAAAAGTTTGGTTACATTTAGCTGGGCCGCCGCGGTGGCTCAGTGGTTATGGTGCTCGGCTGCTGACCCAAAGGACGCGGGTTCGATCCCGGCCGCGGCGGCTAGAATTTCTTTGGAGGAGAAATTCTAGAGGCCCGTGTACTGTGCGATGTCAGTGCACGTTAAAGAACCCCAGGTGGTCGAAATGCCGTAGTGGATCCACTACGGCGTCTCTCATAGGCTTAGTCGCTTTGGGACGTTAAACCCCATAAACCCAACCCCATTTATCTGGGACGCCCGGTATATATACGCCCCATACGTAGACTGCCATGCTGCATTAAGTTTCTGTTCAGTGGTTTGTGTTCGACTTTTTATATTCAGCTTGTTTTTTTTGTTCTTTTTGTTTGTGCGTGATGATTTTCTCCCCTCGTTAAAATATAACACCTGAGTAAATTTTCACAAAACCCCTCATAAGATTTCCATTCTCATTGAGCGGAATTAGCGTCACGTCTCCTTGTTTCTGAGGAAACCTGTCTCTAAAGCTATTTGGTCGGCGCCCCTCATTCGCGTTCAGACATCGCGATCAACAACAAAAGTGCAAATTAATTGTCCTACTGGCGCATTGAAAAGAAATTTATGAGGAGCCACATGGTGCGAGTCGACTGATTGAAGAAATAAGTGCATGATTAGATCAGTTGGTCTGTCGCTGAAATTTATCTCTCACCGCTGCTCCTCCTTTCCTCTTTGCAATATAAGCCCACAGGATATAACGCGTTTGACAGAACGCGGGAAAAACGTTTTGCTTATTACTTCAACTGCACTTGCACCGAAAATATACCCTTACGCATCGGCGTCTACAAGTGAAGGTTAGCGGTTCGAATGCCGCTGCGTAGCGTAGTTGTTTGAGCATCCGCCTCGCATGAGGTGCGGGGTTCGATCGATCCCCAGTGCGGCCTGGTACCCACCGATGAAACCATGGGTAGAAGCTTTCCTCTCCGTGGTGCTTAGCTTCATTAGGCTTAATTGCTTGGAAAATGGGCTGTTGATCCCACCTTGAGTATGCAAAAAACTACTTTGTGCAATTGCGCTTTTTCCCTTTCGCCATAAAACATCACGACCGTCATCAGCGGTTCAGATAGATGGTAAAAAATCTCCACCGAGCTCTTGTGTCTTTGTAAACCACAACTTCACGAGAACGAATTCAGTACTGTAGAAGGATGGAAAGCTTGACAAGTTGGTAACAGTTCATTTTGGATGGAACAGCGCGAAACGAGAAAAATGGAAGCACCAACTCTGTGTGTGCCTTCTTCCTTTGTGTTTCCTCTCATTTCGTGCTGTTCCATACGCTGTGATCAGTTCTGTAGCACGCCTTTTTGTTGTAACCATTATAAATTCCATCTGTGACTCACAAAAAAAAAATACTGCCTAAAATGTCTCCTTGCGAGTTTCAGGTTGTTGGTGTTGTAGACACCGTAGCTAAAAGTTTCGATCGCCTGATAAGTCTTTCATTCAGTATACGCCGCTTTGGAAATAACATTGCGTTAAATTCAGCAGGAATCGCCGTAACTCGGACCCCTGTTTTTGGATAGTGTTCCGCCTTACTTTCCAAGCGTTTCGTTGATTCCGCAAAACAAAAGCCGTTTGTCTTCACTTGTGCTGCAGCCCCCGCCCCCATTACCGCCTTGCGCTGGGAAAGCAAAGAAGTGCTCTAAGAATGGGGAAGAGCGTAGCTCTCGGTTGCGCTTAAATTGTAAATGTGTGCGCGTGTGTGTGCGGAGGGGTGCGGACAGAGGTCGCTTCTGATAAATGGTCTTCGTTCGTGTCATCATTACTGCGTCTTGTGGATTTTCCTATACCGCCCTCCTCTCATTTGTTTACTGTCTTTAGTTTTTTTGGTTTAGGGATGGATCCTCCCTGATTCCCGATTTTGCGCTCTCCGTTTATTAATACGAAAAAACTCGTGGCCTCCGATTTTATTTTTTCGTTTCCTATATCCTGTTTTTCTTATATACCTTGCTGTATCCTTTGTTAATGCGACGATGGCGAGCAGCGCCCGCGCTGTGTTCACAATCTGGCTTCGATCTTCATTCCCCATCCGCTTGCACTTTTTCTTTTCCCCATTCATTCCCTGTTTTTCCCGAGAAGAGGAGGTTAGTAGAGAGGTCAGGGCGGCCCGGGCCCCAAATCCTTCTTTCGAATCTGTCAAGATCTAATGAGCTCCTTTTGTTTTCTTCTTTCTTTCTTCTCCTCTTCCTTCGTTTGTTTTCTTTCTTTTATCTCCCCCCTCGTCCTCGAACAAGGATGAGGCTCTTCCGTGTCCTATAATAACAACCGTGTACATAATGACGCGCAAAAGATTTATCTCTCCTCCGCTACCACAAGTGGATGTCTCTGTGTGTGTGTGTGTCTGTGCGTCTGAGAGGGCGGCTGGAAGAAACAGAAAATGAAGGCGGCGACGGCATTGAATCGTCGATGTCCTCGGAACGTCTTCGGTTCGTTCTCCCTTTAATAAATGGGCACACGAGTGCAGGCGTACGCTTTTCTCGACAAGGACGCTTCGAGACAAGAGGGGGAAAAATGGGAAATAAACTGGGGAAAAAAAAGGAGGTATATCAACACTCTCGGAGCTGTTGGGGGGGGGGGGGGGGGGTAAAAAGGAAAAAAGAAAAGCCGTGACGCGGTGACAGAAATAAGCGAAGTGCGGTACTGGCCGCGGAGAACTCGATTGATGGGACGAGGCTAGAAAAATGGATCTGTGTAAAGGGGCGTGGCGCAGTTGAAAGGAATATAATAAAAAGAAAGGGAAGGGCAGACGGAAGGAGTAGGAGAGAATGTTGTCGACGTCTGCGTCTGCGTCGCAAGAGACCGCGGCGCCTTGGCGTTAAGCGCAGACGGCGTTAACCTGCGGCGGCAGGCTTCTGTCGGCCAAGTCGAAGTCGCTGTCAACGTTATTTGATAGGGGAGAAATGTGCCGCGGACACGCGCAATAGGGGAGCGAGCAGAAAATAAAATGAAAGAAAAGAAGATACTCTTGCTCCTGCAGGTAGCACTCCCCTGGACAAGCTTGTTTTTCGATTTTCCTTTATGTTTTCGTTGTTTGTTTTATTTTTTTTTGTCGTATACATGTGAGCACAGATGTCATCGTAATTCATACGCGAGGAAAAATGTTTCATGGCCTAAGGCGTTTTCGTTTGTTTTCTTTTTTTTGCGGGATTCGATTCTCGCGCAAAATTCTTTTGCTTTTTTTTTGTGCACGTGTGTGACGACTTTATTTCGACGGAATTGTGATGGCTTGAAGCGAAAGGCAGCTAGGGCTCCCTAACAGATCGAGTTTAAGTCCTCTGTAGAACGAAGTTATACGGATGGTGGCATTAAGCGTTCGTTGCCCCTGTGTGGCTTAACTACATCTAAAGTGCGTGGGTGCTGCTACCGTCGACATTTTTTCTCAGTTGTTTCTTATAGTCCTCTGAAGCCTGTCATTTTTCGGTCAGTGAACCTAAAGCCAAGGGTGTTTCGCATCTGCTCTTCTGCCTAACGTATATCCCTATTTCCACGTGTCTTGAGGATCATCATCATCATCGTAATTAGAGTTGATACTAGGGGAGACGAAGTGTTCTCTCGAGGACCTCGAATTATCGGTGCGCTCTCCTCTCTATCCCGTCAGAACTTTGCTGTGACAGGCAAGATAAGAGAGGAGCAGGCGAAGGAGAAGAGGGAAGATAGGGAGGTTAACCGGAAGAATGAACCGGCTTCCTGCGCTGCACTGGGGGAAGGGGTGAGGAGATAAAGGAGAAAAAGAAGTAACAGGAATATGGTGCCCGTGTGCGAAGTCAGTAACCGTTCGGTGAAATCACAGCCTGTCTTGCAGGCCCGAAGTTATCAAGAAGTAGAGCTCTGCCTGAGAACCCTTCACCGCCGACAGTCGCCGCGGCCAGTGGCCGAGAATCTTCATTTCTTTTGGTGGGCGTGGATCTAGACGCCACAGCGCACGCCAGAGAGACTGTATGTAGGGCATTCACAAAAAATGTGGGCTATAGCCTCATCGCACCCGCGGTTGGTACGTGCAGGGCTATCAGCCATACCGATTAAAAAGCATAAATGGTTGGTGATAGCTACTCAAAGTCACAGGCGACACAGCTAAATTCACTACGCAACTCAGTAGCAGGCACCGTGTCATCGGAACCTTGAAAAGGAACAGCAGAAAAAAAAAGAGCACGCCTGAACTTTTTGTTATTCGCTGCGTTTTGTTGTCTTGTCGGGCAGTGTTTCATCCAGTTCTTTAATGCCGCATCACAGCCACCCTGACGTCAAGATGAGACATAGAACCTGAATCTAGGCGTCGAGAATTATCGTACTGCGAATGCCACAGTAGTCGTTGTCCTCAAAATAATGGCGCGTACCCACTGCGGGGATTGGCCAAGACACAGGCAGCGACTGACAGGTGCTCACAATGTTAAACAATGAAATAAATAACGTATATATATATGTATATATATATATAAATATATATATATATATATATATATATATATATATATATATATATATATATATATATATTGTCACGTGCTTCCATAGAACCTCGACGGAAGAAGCAGAAGATGAAGGACCAGCAGAGAGAAAGGAAGAGAAAGAGCTGAAGGACGCTGGTAGGCTTCCTGCTTCCATCCTGCTCCGACCGATCCCCTCTGTGAATAACCCCCCGTGCGTGCTAAGCACGTAACAGTTTGGTGAGAGGTGCCGGGTATCGACCACGGAGCATTCCATCTACCGAAGGAGCCGTAGACTCGCAGGCTTCCCACCATTGCCATCGGACATGCCTGGAGACGACAATGCCGAGCAACCCGGGACATCCACAGCGAACAACTGGCCACATTACCGAGAGCCCCGCACATTTTTTGGAAAACCTGAAGAGGACGTTGACGAGTGGCTGAAACACTACGAGCGGGTGAGCAAATACAATCGCTGGAACGCTGCTACCAAACTGGCTAACGTGGTGTTTTTCCTTGCCGCCACTGCCCTTGACTGGTTCGACAATCATGAGGATACACTGAGTTCATGGGCAACCTTTACGACCGAAATCAAGAAAAATTTTGGGGATGAATCGGCAACAAAGAAGCGTGCGGAACAGACATTGCTTCACCGCGCGCAAGTACCCGGAGAAACTTGCACGGCATACATCGAAGCCATCTTAAAGTTATGCAAGCTAGTTAACTCCAGTATGCTTGAAGAAGACAAAGTCGGCCACCTTCTAAAAGGAATTGCGGAAGATGTTTACAATTTCCTGATTAGTAAAGAGAGCCTGAGCACCACCGCTGACGTTATAAAACATTGCAGAACATTTGAAGCTCTGAAGCTGCGTAGAATTACCCCTAAATTCGGAAGATTGGCCAATGTCACCTCTATAGCCAGTGTTGAAGCCTGTCCTCCAAATTCTATGGCTGATATGATTCGAGAGATTGTGCGCGAGGAATTGTCCAGATCCCGGGACACCTTCTGCCGCACAGAATATCTGCGGCACAGTTCTGCACCGGAGGAAGATGTTGCCGCCCTGTCGACTCCGTGGGCTCAACCTAACAGCACTTTGCCCATGGACGATCGGAACATTGCCCAACGTTATGGCCACCAGCCGGTGGTAAGGAGGCCCACCTACCCAGAAGACGTTGTTCGTCAGCAGCGAGATCCTGGCTCCAGCCAACGTCGCGACTTTGTTCGCCAGGACTTTTATGCCGGTCGCTGGCGCTCTCAACCTTTGTGCTACCGGTGTGGCATTGCAGGGCATATCGCTAGATATTGCCGCCGTCGTTTCCCGACTTCTCAAGACTGCCAACCCCCGGCGCCAACTTACGGACAAGTGCACACCGCGCAGCAGCGACCCTCAACGTCCGCTTGGGACCCATACCGTCCGAGCACTTTGCGGAGTTCATCACCTGCATCTGACCGCAGTGTGACGCCGCCACCTCAGCGCCAACGGCGGTCACCTTCTCCTCGACGTCGTGCATCCCCTCCGCCTCCGGGAAACTAGGAGGCGCGGCCAATGGAGGTGAGGCCGCCGGCGAGTCGATGACGTCCAATATACCTCTGCCCGTGTTTATGTTGAGGAACAAACTGGAAGTGTTTATTGATGGTGTGAAAACAATGGCTCTTGTGGACACTGGTGCTACCGTATCCGTTATGAGTTTGAGGTTTAAGAACCGTTTAGGTAGGAAAGTGATGTTTAGTGGTGACCGTGCAGCGTTATTCCGTGGTGTCGGTGGTGAACCTTTGGTTCCACTTGGTGTGTGTGCTTCGGATGTTGTTATTGGTGGTCTAACGTTTAGAACAGAATTCGCAGTGCTACCACGGTCAACGCATGATGTGATTCTTGGAATTGATTTTCTGCAAGAGTGTGGTGCAACTTTAGACTGTCGTACGGGAGAAATTGCTTTGAATTCTTCACTACTTTCAGCTCTTGTGGATAACTCGACACCGGATTTTGGAGCATTTGCGGTGGAAGAAGACACTATTGTACCAGCTTTCTCCGCAGCATTCGTGCGGGTTTCCTCTATTCACAATCAGTGCGAACCTTTTGAAGCTGTGGTAGAGCCTACGACATTCGCCTGCTCTAAGAAGAGTATCGTCGTGCCTCGTTGCGTCGTTCCCGTGGTGAGAGGCCGTACTGAGCTGTGGACAGTGAACCACTCTGAAGAGCCAGCTGTGTTGCCCCGGGGCCTCAAACTCGCCCGTTTCGAGGAAGGTGTGTCAGGTTCCGTCGCGACGTTAAGCAACTCTATCAGTGAGCAGCACGTGAAAAGAGATATGGAGACCCAAGTTAAGGCTATGATTAATCAGGCTCTTCCCACAACCGAGCGTCGCACTCTAGTGGAACTCCTTCTGAAGCACGTGTTCGTGTTCGACTTTGCCAAAGACGATTCTACACCACCGCCTACCAGTCGTATTCATCACACGATCAACACCGGCTCCGCACCTCCTATACGCCAGAAGCCCTATCGAGTCTCAGCCACTGAACGTAAGTTAATAGATGACCAAGTTCAAGAGATGCTAAAGCGAGGCATAATTCGAGAGTCTTCAAGTCCTTGGGCAGCTCCAGTTATCCTTGTGAAGAAAAAAGATGGCACATGGAGGTTCTGTGTTGACTACCGTCGCTTAAATACGGCCACGAAGAAGGACGTCTACCCGCTTCCACGTATAGATGACGCAATTGATTGTCTGCACTCCGCTTCATACTTTTCTTCTATTGATTTGAGATCCGGCTACTGGCAAATCCCCATGCACGCTGCAGATAGGGAAAAAACGGCATTCATAACACCAGACGGACTTTACGAGTTTAACGTTATGCCTTTCGGATTATGTAACGCACCTGCAACATTCGAGCGGTTCATGGATACAATCCTGCGTGGCCTTAAGTGGCAAATTTGTTTATGTTATTTGGACGACGTTGTAATTTTTGGCAAAACGTTTAGTGAGCACAACAGCCGCCTGGATATTGTGCTTGATTGCATGGAACGAGCTGGCCTTATCCTCAATTCCAAGAAGTGTCATTTTGGGAACCGTGAAACAATTGTTCTTGGTCATTTAGTTGATAAAGAAGGTGTTCGACCAGATCCAAAGAAAATTGAAGCTGTCAAAAGTTTTACGGTGCCTCAATCAGTGAAAGAGCTGCAGAGTTTTTTAGGGCTCTGCTCGTACTTTCGACGCTTTATAGCTAGGTTTGCGGACATCGCTTACCCACTGACGTGTTTGCTGCATAAAGATGCACCGTTCAATTGGACCAGCGAATGTGACGCAGCTTTCCGACATCTGAAATTTCTTTTGACCTCGGGCCCCATCCTACGCCACTTCTGCCCATCTGCACCAATTGAAGTGCATACTGATGCAAGTGGTATCGGTATCGGCGCTGTACTTATACAACGCCATGGTCACGATCAGCACGTGGTAGCATATGCCAGCCGGTCATTGAGTAAGAGCGAAAGAAATTACACGGTTACTGAGCAAGAATGTCTCGCCGTTGTTTTCGCTGTACAGCGCTTCCGCTCCTATCTGTACGGGAATGCTTTCACCGTCGTGACCGACCACCACTCGCTTTGCTGGCTAGTGAGTCTTCGTGACCCCTGTGGCCGGCTTGCTCGATGGGCTTTGCGCCTACAAGAATTTAATTTCACTGTGGTGCATAAAAGCGGCCGTAAACACTCAGATGCCGATTGTCTTTCCCGTTTGCCGCTTCCAACGACTGATGACGACGCAGACAACTTTGATGAATACTTGGCGTCACTTTCACAAGCCTTCCCTGATCTTCAAGTTTTCCGAACTGAGCAACGCAAAGACCAAACATTAACCTCTTTGTTTGATGCCGCTCAAGATTCTGTAAAGAATACTTTTTGCATTCGCGACGGTTTGCTTTATAAGAAGAATTTCGCTTCTGGAGGAGCACGCATGCTTCTTGTCGTACCCGAAAACCTACGCATCACAGTTCTTGAAATGATGCACGACGACGCCACGTCTGGGCACTTGGGAGTGACACGCACACTCCACCGCACACAGCAACGATTTTACTGGCCTAACATGCGTTCAACCATCCAGCACTATGTAGCCAGCTGTGTGCAATGCCAGCGCTTTAAGCTGCCTACTTCAAGTCCACCTGGCAAACTGCGGCCAATCACACCTCCAACAGCCCCGTTTGAGCAAGTTGGCATTGACCTCCTTGGACCTTTCCCACGGTCCTCGAAAGGAAATCGATGGATTCTTGTGTGCGTAGACCACTTAACCCGTTATTGCGAGACAGCCGCGATACCAGCTGCTACTGCGTCTGAAGTATCTAACTTCTTACTTCGTTTCGTCATTCTTCGGCACGGCCCTCCTGCAGTTCTCATTAGCGACCGTGGACGCCAATTTACAGCGGACGTTGTTGAACTTCTCCGCCTCAGCAGCTGCAGTTTTCGCCACTCCACGCCATATCATCCCCAAACGAACGGTGTGGTAGAACGCACTAATCGGACGCTCACCACCATGCTTGCTATGTACGTCGCTGCAGATCATAAGGACTGGGATGGCGTCCTCCCGTTCATTACTCATGCATACAACACAGCGCAACATGAGACAACTGGCTACAGCCCCTTTTACCTGCTCTATGCTCGCTCGCCTCGCTGTGGCCTTGACACCATTCTACCATTTTTCATCCACGACGAACCTTCTCTTGCGACCACACTCTGCAGAGCTGAAGAAGCTCGCCAGCTTGCCCGCGTTCGAATTTTATCTTCGCAAGAGCGTTCCAAGAACCGCTACGACGTCCAACACCAAGAAGTTTCTTATGTTCCTGGTGACATTGTGTGGTTGTGGACCCCTCTACGCAAGCGTGGTCTGTGTCAGAAACTGCTATCCCACTACACTGGACCGTTTGTTGTGTTGGAGTGCATTAGTGACGTTAATTACGTTATATCACGACTAACTGCTAGTGGTCGACGGTCACGCCAGTCTCAGGTGGTGCATGTAGCCCGCCTCAAGCGATTCCATCCCAGACGGTCTATTTAACTCGCCCGACGGGCTTCGTCTGCGAGGAGGGAAATGTCACGTGCTTCCATAGAACCTCGACGGAAGAAGCAGAAGATGAAGGACCAGCAGAGAGAAAGGAAGAGAAAGAGCTGAAGGACGCTGGTAGGCTTCCTGCTTCCATCCTGCTCCGACCGATCCCCTCTGTGAATAACCCCCCGTGCGTGCTAAGCACGTAACAATATATATATATATAACGACGGGCGCCCAGTGGTGTGCGGATTCGCTGCATTTTTCTCGCCTTCGACGGCTTGCCTCGACTTTCGCCAGTGCGTATACCCCATTATATCGTTCCACCCAGTTTATTGTAGACGCGTCCTCTCCTCGCAGCGCTGCTTCCGAAAAGTCTTCCGGAATCGGAACAGGATGAAAATAAGAAAGGAAAGCATCGATATAAGGCACTCATATTGCCGGCCCTGTACAGTGTCCCCACACCGCGCTTTCTAGCCTTGCGCGCCTGAGAAGCGTCACGGATGAGACACCGCTTCCCAGATAAATCAGGCGCTGAAGCGGCCGCGCCTGCTCAGTGAATAAAGCGAGATTTACGCCCAACCATTACCGCATATTGCGCCGTAAATCTTTTCTTTTTTTTCTCTCTCCAACAATCGTATTTGCGGTGTAAGTGCGAAAGAGACTCCTCTTCCAGTGCGCGGCCCCGTGCAGTTGCGCCACACTGCGGTCGAGGAGATGCCGTCCTTGTACGTGGTGCCTTCGGTATACCGTTAAGAAGGGAGCTCGTCGTTAATCTTCCCAGTTCTCCGTCTTTTTTTACTTTTTTTGCGTTCATAGCCTTTAAGGGAAAACTTTCAATTCACTCGCCAGTCGGTGCGGCTGCGGCGCTGTTATATGGGCAGGGGTGAAATCGACGAGTTTCTTCTTTAAGCGCGCGCTTAATCGGCGTTCTTTACTCAAAAAGACCTGCTGGGTGTAAGGCGGGGGTTATTTATTCGGGTCTGGAATGAGTTTTACTCGGGTCATGCAGTACGTTCTGACGGGGTCAACAGCCCACTTTTATTTATTTATTTTAGAAACGGGCCATCGCGTTCTGTTCCATAGCTGAAATAGATGTGAATTTTATCTTGTGCTGGGGCAGTTCTCGTATCGTTTGGTGGCTTTTTGATGTTTTGTAACGTTTTGTTTCTTTTCTTTTTTTTGGGGGGAGGGGTGGGGGTGGGTAGCCGGAACTCATAAACACTCTTGCCGTTTCGAATCGGCTGCCAGTGGGCGAGTGCATCTATCTGATATTGCAATAATGGCGCTAGAAGACCGCGGCCTTACGTGCAAAGAGAAATTTGGATGTGTAGGAGACAAACAGGCATGAAACGCCGATACTCTCGTTGTCTTTGCAGTGGTTGGTGATGCTATCGTTTGTTCTCTTAGTAATGGCGATGAGGTTCATAATGCGTACCCTGCTGAGCCTTTTTTGGCCAGCCGGTAGTTGGTCTCGTTTGACTTGGAGATTGGCTCTCCATTAATTGTTCATAATGGTAGTCGTTTTGAACGCGTTAAGCGTGACCAGTGGCAGATACCCTGTCATGTTCGCGTTTTTTTTCTCGATAGTTCCCCTTATATTACGACTGACCTTTTTTTCTGTTTCAGAGCGTTTGAAATACTAATCAAAATGACACTGACTAAGCTAACCGAAATCAGCGTTGGTAGTCCCGCGTGTGTGGCTTACATTCGCTAGGCCGCGCCACTGGATACTGAATGCACGCAGCAGCGTAAGGCTGCATCCGGGGCCCCAAATGCTGAAGCCTGCGCGCCCAAGAAAACATGACGTTTGCAGGGCGTACGACCCGCCGCGGTGGCTCAGTGGTAAGGCGCTCGTCTACCGAGCCGGAGTACCCGGGTTCGAACCCTACCGCGGCGGCCGCGTTTCAATGGAGGCGAAACGCAAGAGGCGCCCGTGTGCAGTGCGATGGCAGTGCACGTTAAAAATCCCCAGGTGGTCGAAATTATTCCGCAGACCTCCACTGCGGCACCTCTTTCTCTCTTTCTTCTTTCATTCCTACCTTCCTCTCTTCGCTTACGGAGCGGTTCAGGTGTCCGCCGAGATATGTGAGACAGATACTGCACCATTTCCTTTTGCTCTAAAACCAATTTATCAATTTAGGGCGTACGAAGTGTGCTCCAGTTTCTGGTACCGTTAACTATCAGTAGTTTGAGTTACGGTAGCCATGAAAAGAATGGCACGGGAGGCGGCTAGAAGCTCGAGAGAAATAAGGCGGGCGAATATCCGAGACCGGACGGCTTTCCCCTCGGACGTTGATAAATGGACGGGTTGAAAGTTCTCGCGCCTTTGCACGCCTGTCCTCCTGGCTCTAAGTCACGCTTTGCTAGACTTGGTCTCCTGTTTTTTTGTTTTTTTTTGCTTGCCTTCGCTCGCTCGTGTGCATGTCTTGTGCCGCTTATCGCTGCCGCTCAAACATTGCCCGTATGCGCGCAAACAAGAGAACGCGCTGGGCGACGGGTTTGCGCGTTTGCAGCTCCGTCAAGACTACTGGGTTATGCCGTTAGGCTGTACGCTAGAAACTGAAAATGGCGAAGGCAGGAAAGCAAATTTTCCGAGCGAAGTTAGCTACGCCGGGCGTTTGCGTGTCTGTGTATACATGTGCGTTTCGAGCGAACAAAATGTCAAAAAGCGCCAAGAATCGCCCAGCAACAGTGAGCCGAGACGAATACTCGTGCTTAGTTTCTGTAATTTTTCGCAGTTGTTTTTTTTTTTTTTAAATACATTTCTCCGCAGCCTGTCCTCCCCCACTCTCCCCTCTTCTTTTCTTCACTGACCCTTTCCGTTTCTTGCCAGTCTCGTCGCTCGTTCGCTTCAGCTTCAAAAAAACAGGCGATCCGTCAATGTTTTCCATCTGATGCGTCTAGCTTGTTTATGCAGACTTGACGTCGCGTCTTCGTCACCTTTTCCGTTCACTTATTCCTTTTCTTTTTTGGAACGAAAACTTGGCCGTCTCGCTACCGTGACACGTTTTATTTCGACGCTGCCGGTGATAAATGTCGCTTCCATTCATTTGTCCCAGCGGTGCTTGCCCTCTTGGCATTTCTGGAGAACGACAACGTTCCTTTAGAGCTTTTTTTTGTTGTTGTTCTTTGCGTGAATGCTGACACGGGCATGTATTCTACTTTGTAGGCGAAATGAGTTTCACTTTCAGCCCTTTTCTGCTTTTTTTTTTCGGCAGCAAAAAACAAGCTAGGGCAAAGCTAGGGCACGCTGAATTTGCATGCAATTGCTCAGGGCTCGCAGCTTCTTTTCGCACTAGCCCATCTTTTGGTTGGAAAGGTTAAGGCGTAGGTTTTTCGTCGATTGCAACGCACAGGGACAGTGAATGGCAAACTTTGCTTATGACGCGTTTCGCTGAAAGCTAATGTGCTGTAGATGTTTCTTTTTAAATTTTTTTTTGGCTGCCCATTATTACCAATTACCAATTATGGCTTGTAGCACTATCTTTTTTTTTCAGATGGCGCTCGCTTACTTGTTCTCGACTACGACGCGCCACACAGCTCACAATACCGCACGAGCGTTATATCGCACGAGCGTTATCAAGAAATATATAGCTCGAAAAGAGCAAGGGAAGTCTTCGAGGCACTAATCATTCATAAGAGAGGACAGAACTGCGTCAGCAAGCCATCCATTAAGCTACTTGACAAAGAAATTCGCTATCTAACTTCGTGACTTGTGCATGCACCTGCAATGACTGCACTTTATGTATCTGAGTGTCTGTACTGTTTATCTTTATGTTTTTGTGTTCTTACTTTCCGGATATATATTTCGCTTCCGGCGGAATAAAAATCTAGTTGCTAGTAGCGCCTTGTGCTGTGTTGTTCTTCCTTTGTCTCGTGTCTAGCTTACTCACAATGATTGCTTTGCACGTAAAAATATTATCAATCATTCAATCAGTCATTTAGTCAATCATTCACTCATTGAGTTAATTATACAATCAATCGTTTAATTGATCTCTCAGTCATTTCCGTCGAAGTCAGTTCACTCAAGTCGTGTCATCTCAGTGGAGCCAGTAAGTTAGTAAACTAGTCAGTCATATTGCCCTTCTTTCCTGTCGTATCTGCCCCTTTTTTTCTGTGAACGTCTTTTCACCGCACAGCCTATCAAATTTACTCAAGTCATGTCATCTCAGTCGAGTCAATAAGTTACTCAGTCTGTAAACTAGTCAGTCATATTGTTGCTCTACACGACGGCTTTGTTGTTACCTCTAATTTCTGCTGTCTTCATTTCGAGGACGTGATGACACGGCACGTTAACAAGCGAGAACTAAGCGAGAATTGTATGGCCGTATTGCTACCATCAACTTTTTTTTTTCTGTATGAGAGACAACATAGTACGTCGCGCAGTTTCAGCAATGCTTCTGGCTATCCTCTTAGTAAAAAGTAAATTCTCCTATCATTCATCTATGCTCTTGGTTGGTCGGTTTTATGGGGTTTAACGTCCCGAAGCGAGTCAGGCTGAGGGACGCCGTAGTGGAAGGCTCCGGATAATTTCTAACGCTTGGGGTTCTTTAACGTGCACGGATATGGCAAAGCAGATGGTCCTATAGCAATTCGCCTTCATAGAAATAGGACTTTCGCGTCCGATATCCAACCGGCGTCTTTCGCTTCAGCAGCCGGGCACCACAACCACTCAACCACCGTGGAGGCATATACGAGTATGCTCTTACCTACGAAAATTTTAGCATAGCAGATTGGGATTAGCGTCGACGTACAGCGGACTAGCGTATACCTGCTGTGCACGCGCATTGGCAGGTTCACTCCTCACCACACACAACCACTCTGCCACCGTGGAGGCATATACGAGTATGCTCTTACATACGAGAATTTTAGCTTAGCAGATTCGTATTTGTGTCGGCGTACAGCGGATTAACGTATACCTGCTGTGCACGCGCATTGGCAGGTTCACTCCTCACCACACACAACCACTCTGCCACCGTGGAGGCATATACGAGTATGCTCTTACCTACGAAAATTTTAGCAAAGCAGATTGGGATTAGCGTCGACGTACATCGGATTAACGTGTGCCTGCTGTGCACGCGCATTGGCAGGTTCACTCCTCACCATGCTCCGTACAACTGTGCGTGCGGTGCAGGCATACGTTAATCCCATATACATCTACCCTAGTACGTCTCAACGCTAGTCATATCACACACGTTGTTCGTGCTCTAGATGAGCACCGCATTGCAACAGTCGTCATATAAACAGGCCCTGAATTGATTCTTTACCGGCATAAGCAGATATGTGGAAAGCATGCGCTGATTCGTTTCTAACCAGGAACACCTATTTTAAATCCTGTTAGTTTTTTTTTTCTCCCCTAAATCTGGTTATATTTTTCCTTTTGAAAACATTGAGCCCTCGATTCTTCCTCGCTGGGTGCAGTGCTCGTTCAGCGTCTAAATTTGCCTCTCCAGCATTTCATGAAGAGACTTATGCACCAGTCTTGACGTTGAAGCTCGCTCCCTTCATTTCTCATTTTCTGTACATTTTTCTTTTATCCTACATGAGTGGCGCGCAACCGCCACGTTTCTTTCCCTTTGTGAGAAGCGGGAAACGGTTTCCGTTTGATCTCGTTTGACGATCGGCTTTTGCTCCATGCGGCGCACGCGAGACTTGGAGCACGCGAGGAATAACACAAAGCTATTTGGCCTCCGCGTTCACATGCCTACTGCGCCGAAGAAAAAAGAAACGAAAATTTAGAGCGGCTGCTAGCAACGGCAAATATAAACACGTGCCCCGCATAGCTGCGCCTCCTCTTTTACCGCTGTCATCAATCACGCCCGCGCGACTTTGCAAACTCGATTTGAAAGCGCCTCTTTTTCGCTGCGTATAGCGTTCTCTCTGTCGCGACGACACGCTCCCAGTTGGCTCGTTTTGTTGATTTGTTAACTGCCTTGCTTTTTTTTCTGATGCACCGAATTGGTGACTTTCTTTGTCATCTTCACTCAGTTTACGACCCGTCGCCTTGTTGTTTTCTTTATTTGTTTGTTGCCTGTCAATACACTCTGTGCTTATTGTGTTTTGGAGCTGTGCACTGCCTCGCATTCCGACTCCTGTCTCTCTCTGATGATCCCGTGCCGGAATTTTTGTGCGCTTACTTGCAAAAAAAAAAAAAAAAGAAAGCGCGATCTCGGTTATCTGCGCGAATTTTGCGAGCTTTTCTTGTTTTCAGAAGTTGCCTTGCTACATTGAAGTGCATTTTCTTTTTATATTTTATTTTTCCGTGACATGTTGTCCGTATATCTTTTTCCTTCACGCGCTTTCGAGTCATGTGCATTTTCTGACCGCTATTGTACTTTCTTTGTGCGAAATGTCCCACCTTTTTTTGTTTGTTTTGATATACGGGCGGGGGCAAGGGGCTGTGGGACATAAGGTATTGCTCGAAACCTTCATCCAGGAACTGCACGCTTCTGCATTTGTATATTTTCGCTTGTCCATAGAGGTAACAACTTGGCAAGGTTGTCAAATAATAACAACGTTTTTGAAATGCAATGAAACCAGGTCATGAATTGCGTACTCAAACACAACTTCAAACTAGCGCAGCCATCTATTCCTGTGAAACATTGAAAACAAAGGAGTAGTCCAGCTGAGCATCTAGATATTCTCAGAGAGGGCACATAATATATTAAAGGGCAACTGAAGCGGTTTTAGAATTCTATGAGTTTTAGCTTGCCGAATGTGCGAAATGTGCTGGTAAAGCCTGCGAAATCGTTTTGCTCTAGCATTTGAAATGGTGGCGTAATCGCCGAATAAAGTTGTCGTCGGCGTTCAGGCGTCTCTCAAGTGCACAGCGACGGGCAGAGGTCCCGATAATGACGTCAAGTATGACGGCACTATGTTTCCAGCGAAGAATCGGTTATTCCATGGAAGAAAACAGACGCCATCGAAGGGGAAGCTCACGATGCACTGTTTGGCGCCATCTGACGACGCACAGCAGCATGCAGGCGTAAGCAGAGGACATTTAAATTTCGGCAACAATGACGTCACTGCTGCGTTTCCTCTCACTCCTTCAACGTAGAGAGGAGAAGCCTATGCATCGTTGCGGTTTTAACCAACGATTATGTCACCATTTTAAATGCTAGTGCAAAAATACTTTGCATGGTTTATCTAGAAGCTTGATAGACTCGAATCCTTGAATAACCTCGAATTCTCAAATACCGTTTCAGCTTCCCTTTAAGGGACCTTCACACGCAGCACTGACAGCACGCCATCACTGGCTTCAGAGCACTTCACAGAGGGAGAGAGAATGATGCCTTCGGATATTCAAAACAATAAATAAATTGACGAACGAGTGAGAGAACTCCGCGTTCTTTCTACGAAGTTTTTAGTTTCTCGTTGAAATGTTTAAAATGCTAGCACCGTCCTTTCATTTAAGCACGCGGTCGCTTGATCGAATCCCCGATATTTCCACTCTTCGCGCGATATCGAGCAACGCGCAGAGTTGATCAGTTTTGTTGTAACCCGCTTAATTCTTCTATCGCGGTGAAAGATACGTGCTGGAGTTGTGGCTTCCGTTTTGGAACCCTTTTCGAATGAACAATGAAGCCTTTGTTGCCGGTCATCTCGAATAAACTAATTTTATGCCCGTGCCGCCTTTTCTTCTAGAACTGCGTCATTATCTACGCGCTTATTTCAACGATCTCGCGGTACGAGTGCTTTGTGGTGAACACGTAATCGATGCTCATTGTGTAGAGAGCACAATGAACACAGTCCGGAACACCACATTTTTTTCCGTGATCAGAATAATATTAATTCCTGTGGGGGTGTGCTTCTGAAGTCCCCCCCCCCCCCCTCTTTTCATACTGCTCATTTTTGCGCACGCTTGGTCGGTTTAACTCGACCTGAGTTTAATTTCTAGCTCAGTAGCCATTGTGCGTAGCCTATATGAGTAGCATCCCCGTAAAATGATTTACTTGCTAGAACACACTTGCTGAAGTAAAATAAAATATATTGAAAACAATTTTTTCTTCTTCTGCATTTCGGGGTACTCTGGCAGCGCTGTGTTATTCGTGCCCTCATCCTTATCGTTATGCTCTGCCGTTTTCGACGGCCGTCTGTGGTGAATTTCTTAGGCTAAAGTGGCCTTCTTTGTTTTCATACTTTCCATCGTGTGGCTTCCGAGATGACCTGCGTATGCAAAGCGCATCGCGTTCCTCGGCGAATAAATGAGTGTCTTTGAGCGGGTGTGGCGGTTTTCGGTCAGTTCGTTGGCATCGTGAGATGAGCGACCCGCCGCACTTCATCCCGGGATAAAATTGCAGGCGGGGGGATTATATAGAAGGGATCAACCTGTGGCGATAAGGAAGTGGTACCCGAGAGAAGGGGAAGAGACGGGAGAAAAGGATTAGACAGGAGAGAGAGCTCATGCGAGATTAAACTGCCGTCCTTTCTTGGTGGAAGTCCGGGAATATGTGGCGCAGAAAGAAGCAGAAGCTTTTGCTTGCTTGACGAGGCAGGCGCTTTGCCTCGCCGGAAAATCCAGTGTGTCTGTCATGTTCGATGCTTCGTGTTCAGAGAGATCGCGCAGACGTTCTCCGAGCGCTTAAGTAAAGCTGTCTGTGTATAGGGATGCTCGTCAGCGCGGAAGAATCATAAACTGGCGTAGTTTTCGAATTTATTTTTTGTTAATGTTGTCTTTCGGTGTGGTCCTTCGCTTCTGCGAAACTTTCTTGCTTTCATGCTTACTTTTTCTGCTTCTGGCTGCTTCTTGATTAGGCAGCCGAACGCTACTGTCATTTGCCGCCGTTGCCGTTACCTTTCTGTCTTTTATTCTTGCACAGTCGTCCGCAATGTGTTTTTATTTAATAAGGAGGCCTGGGCATCTTTAGGGATGTATGTAGGCTTACTCAGGCAGTGAACATACCGTCTACTAGTGGATCCCTTACGGTAGATCCCTTACGGTAGATCCCTTACGGTAGATCCCTTACGGTGGATCCCTTACGGCTTCCCTGAAGATCAGAAGAGCTTGAAAGGTGAGGATACGGTGACGGCTTTACCAAACAGAGATTCAGAGCTTGTGGAGTGGATGTGCTCGACTGTACGCCTGAACAGCAAACCATGCAGCCCGGTTCTTGTTGGCGAAGATGGTTTGCCTAAATGCATCTCTGTGCCAACGGTTGTGTAAACTGGTAATGTTTCATTATCCACTGGTAATCGCCATGTCTATTCTGATTTCATTGCGTAATAAAGGGAATTGGTGAGTCCGTTTATTACTGGAACGCTTATTTGATGTCAGTGCACGTTAAAGAACCCCAGGTGGCCGAAATTTCCGAAGCCCTTCACTACGGCGTCCCTCATAGCCTGAGTCGCTTCGGGACGTTAAACCCCAATAATCCAATAAACCAAACCAATTTTAGTTGCAAATGTTAGGTATAGTTCTAGGTATACGGGGTGGGTATTTCAAGCTGGCACGTGCAGCTTTTTCCACGCCGCTTCTCATATAACTTATGGGAAACAAATAAATGAAATCAAATTAAAGTTATTGAAACGGGCTGTAAATACTGCCGCGTTCGAAATTTTTAGGCCTTTCTTTCAGAATCTTTCAGACCTTTCTCACAAAAGCATCCGGAGTCTCGCCTGTTGCTGCCCTAATCACTTACTATTCTTGCTTGCCTGTGCCTTTTAGCGTCACTCTTTCGCGTTTTAAGGTTAGAAGCCTCATGGGGCAAAATGCGACCTCGGCCATAAAATTCGCCCATTGACTGGATGGAGGCAAGTGGCATCATCAGACCGGATAATTCCAATCGGCTGCCCGAGCGTTCCTTCCCCCGGGTTCCGCTCAATCCCGCGGTACTGCCGCGGCAATCAAACCGATTCCGCTAATCTCTTACGCGGATAATACAAACCATTTACGCCTCTGCACGAGGGTACTCCCGAGACCCGCCAGGGGTCTCGACAGAACCGAGGAGTGCCACCTTAGACGGCCCCAAACCGTGTCTTTCTTAAATCCCGCCGTACTGAAACACGTGGACCCAACATTCACGGGCAGGTGGAAATTATGCGAGCAATATGCTGACCTATACCGCATGGTGTGGGCCTTCCCGTACAATATACATATAGCAGTTATAAATCAGCCATCTAGGGAGGGCTGGGAGGCGGCCCTGTCCAGCTCGGACCTGGAGGCCCAGCGGGCCGTGGTCCAGAGAGCGCGGGCAGCGGCGGCTGCCAATGGCGTCCCGGAACAGGGACTGCCACCCAGGTCAACGACCATCCCCACCTCCCTTTTGAAATTCAGTCCAGTGTCGCAATAAATGTTTTCTCCTCCTCCTCCTCCATCAACTGGAGGGAAGTAACATCAACGGCCGTAAAGACAAGAACGGCTTCTGGGGCTATCCCACTGCCAACACATCATGTAATTAGGTGTCCCTGTCAGTGTTTCTTTTTTTTACTGCTAGTCACCCGTGGTATTATACAAAGCCAGCCTTTGTCTACAAGTAACTCTTTTTTAAGCGAATCTCTCTCTCTCTCTCCCTCCCTCCTTGGCTCTTCTACTCGCCGCGGGGTTCGGAGGCTACAAATTTGTAGCAGCAACGCTTCTCGTGGCCTTCCGGTGGCGTTCTCCGTAAGTAGCGAACCAGCACTCTAGAGAGACAGAGAGAGAGAGAGAGGAGGTGGAGGTTGAGGCGATGGACGCTGATGGATGGATGGCACGCGCGAGCGTTTGCAAGCGG
Source organism: Amblyomma mixtum (assembly GCF_055824585.1). NCBI lineage: Eukaryota > Metazoa > Arthropoda > Arachnida > Ixodida > Ixodidae > Amblyomma > Amblyomma mixtum. Next base: position 63,611,590 of record NC_143019.1, read on the forward strand.
GCCGGGTGTCTTGCTTGGGCGACCAGCATTACGCGTCTCTCGTCTTGCTGTCTGCTCTCTTTCATTTCGTCCTCCTTGCACTCAGAACGGGCGCATTCGTGAGTGAATCCTTTCCTCTGTTTTCTTTTCTTCCTATCCCCTGCCCCCGCTTGCATCTTCTTCGGTTCTCCGGCTTCTCCACTTCGCAACTGAAGCCAGGCGAACTGACCCCCATCCCGTACGCCCCGCGTTCTTCTCCCTTCGTTCCTTTTAGTGCGATGATTTATTTCGCCGTCCCCTGACGTCCACGGTTGGTCTTTGTATGCGACTGCCGCGGAGGAAAGTTTTCCGTTTTTCTTTCATTTTCGTTTCTTCGTCTTTCTCAGGGCTATTCTGTTTCCCTTCTCCGTTTCCCTGCGTTCCCTGACGCTTCAGCATTGTTCCACCTCTGGCGTTCTGCCGTCTTTTCCTTTAGTTATTTTTATGTTTTTCTTTCTTGCTTTCTTTCTATCCCTCTCTCTCTGCCCACCATGTGATTGAGACAAGTGCATGGATAGCCTTGTTCGCGTCATGTTGACCCGATATACCGCATCGCGCCTTCTTTTACCCCAAACACTCCCCGAGATCTAATTTTCAGAAGCGGAGGGTTCTTTCCCTGTTTCCTTCGTTCGTATTTTTTTTTTGCCCTTTTTTTTCAACCTGATGCCATGCTTCCAAAGATGGCGAGAGATCTCTGGCTTTTTTCCGGCTTCTGGCGTCGGCCACTAGAGGGAGCTCGAAAGAGATATGTCCGATTTTGCAAGTATAAGGAGGGGTTCCGTGACTGGCTTCGGTTTCGCTGAGAAAAAAAAAAAAAAGAAGTAGTGCCAGATATGGTTTGCAGAAAGGCGGATTCGAAGATTGAGGTTCGTGGACGGTGCAAAGTAGATAAGCAACTGCGGAAAAACAAAGACAAAAGACTTAGAAGCGGGGAGGCCTGTCGAAGACGGCCTTTGACGCAGATATCGTATTCGGCACGACCGGAAAATTTGTCGCGGGTACGGCGTTGCTTTCCACTTCCGACGCGCACGGTGAACCGCGCGGCGCTTTTTTTTCGTGTTGGTTTTGTATTATGTCCGCCGTTCGAGAGCCGTAACCGCTCCAGCGAAGCAGGACGCCGAAACCGTCTTGGCCTCCGACTGGTGGAAGAGAAGCGCGGTCTCGGTGCTTCCCGGGGTCATGGAAAATGGTGATTGCTTTCCCAACCTTGGTCACCGGGCTCCGCCATTGCCTGGGACCCTTTCTGGGCACGCGCTTCACCGCGTTTTGGGTAATGCATTTCGCACGCGGGCATGTTTCAAGCTGGATGAGTGTAACCACTGAAGCCTTGTTTGACGATGTGTGTATGGGATTGGAAGCTTGTCGAGCTGCCTCTAACCTTTTTCACGCGGCTGCTTCTCATGCCCTCAATAGTGAATAAAGCTCTAACAATAATGCTATTACTAGATTTTTGATTGGTCAGCGCTTAGACTGACGTCGTTCACCGCACTGCAGGGTAGCCGGCTTGTCATGAACTGCTCGTGCGCGGCTACACAGCCAGCCTTGACAGTGCTTCGAGCTGTTGAGTGGTATACCTAATTGTTTAATACTTCTTTTCTCTATTACCCGCCGCGGTGGCTCAGGGGTTACGGCGCTCGGCTGCTCACCCGAAAGACGCGGGTTCGATCCCGGCTGCGGCGGCCGAATTTCGATGAAGGCGAAATTCTAGAGACCCGTGTGCTGTGCGATGTCAGTGCACGTTAAAGAAACCCCAGGTGGTCGAAATTTCCGGAGCCCTTCACTACGGCGTCCCTCATGGCCTTAGTCGCTTTGGGACGTTAAACCCCATAAACCAACCAACCTTCACTACGGCGTCCCTCATAGTCTGAATTGCTTCGGGACGTTAAACCCTAAAAAACCAAACCAAACCTTTTTTCTCTATTACATAACTGTAAATACAATAGACTGCACAATTGGAACTCGAAGAAGACAGAACGTTTGTTCGAATTACTCGCAGGTCGTGTTAAGGGGTGTGCATTCTTAATACACGCTAGATGTTGCCTCGACCGAGGCCTCAGCTCGGATACAGCGGGTGTTCGAATTAGGCGAGTTCGAGTCAACGAGGGACCACTGTAGCTCTTTCTCGACTCAGTCGTGCCGGGCCACAATAACGTAATTAGATTCATTCGGAAGCTCTACGCGTAACGAGGCGCCGCCCGGCGTTACGCTTCCGTGTTTTCCGGTGCCTCTCGCACCAACACGCCCTCTCGCTTTCCGTGCTCTGCGTCGCCTTGTCCCGCCGGACAACTATTGCCGCATTTGCGTCTGGCGATCATTTCTCTTCGCGAGCAAGAAGAGTGAGCGGTGCCGTCCTCGTTCCTTTTTTTGTTGCCTGCCTGCCTCTGTCGTCGCTGCTTCCTTTCAACGTCTCTCTCTTTTTCTTTTCTTATTTTTGTAGTCTCGCGTTGGCCGGCGGCAGTCCTCTGCCAGTCGCGCCACTAATACGTGTCGTCGGCGGCAGCGCGTCTGGCCTCACTCGCGCTTACATCTCTTGTCGGCGTTGTTCCGTGTTTTCTTGCTCTGCTTTGTTGTCCGTTTTTTCTCTTTACCGGAGCTTCGGGCCCCTCCTCGCTTTGCTCGTGCTCGCTGTTGTGATGGATGCCGTGGCGGCGTCGTCGTTGTCGTGGCAGGGAGCGAGCGATGTCGTCGCCCTTTCCCCTTCACTGCCTCTTCTTCTTTCCTTTCTCTGCGCGGCTGTTGGTCTGCACTTCTTTCTATCTCTCTCTCTCTCCCTCACCTCTGATGTCGCTGTCGTTGCCGCCGCAGCTTCGCGTCGGGCTTTTGTCGGTGCTCTGTACGCGTCGTGTTGTCGCTGTTGGCCCCGCGCGATGACCTGGATGTCCGGAGTGTGAATGGCCCCGCGGTTCAGAGCATGTTTTTTGTCCTGTACCCAGTTGTTGTCGTCCTGCTTGGTTCCTTTTTTTTTTCTTCGCGAATCTTTTGCTTCCCCTTCTGCACTATTACCCAGATGCTCTTTCCACGCTCCTCGTTGCACCTCTGTATCTTGCGCTTACGTTTTGTCGTCGCGTTGGTCACTGCTCCAGAGTAGACGTTCAAAGGAGAGCAGCTGTTGTTGCGAGTGCCAGTTCACGGCATGCGAATATGTCACAAAAATGAGTATATGAGCGTTACTATGAACAGGAGCAGAGGTTGGATTTAAATTCGTGCCGTTCGCTGTAAAGGTATACATTTATAGCTCAGTGCTGTTCTCCTACAATGAATACATACCAACTCGCCCACATTTCGGCGTTACTTGAATCTGTAGCTCCTTGATATTTCACGGGGAGCTGTTGTTCGCTTTTGGGCATTCGGTGTAGCTTTTTCTCGCCACTCACGAACTTGCTTTTCACATTTCATGACTTTGTGTATTAAGTAGCAATCATTGGGCTATGTTTTTCTCCCATTCTGCCTCTTCTTGCGGCTTTAATAGTCACCTGATAGTTTAATATCTAACCGGGTCACTGCCCTTAGCCATTCCGCGTTTTCCCTTAATATGGCGTCGTTTTACCCACTTGAGCATTCGGGTGGTTTAAACTCAAGCAATAGGCCTGAACGACAAAATTTTACTGCGAAAGCGCTACTTCACTTGGTAAACCGGCCAACTGAGTTTGTGTAAAGCTTGACCTTGAGGGTGACCTTTGGAAAATAAATAAATATTCCCCCGACTGGCGTTTGAACCCGCGGTGGCGAGAACAGATTATCTTCGCTGGCCACTGCAGGAGGGCACTGTGGTATCAACGCAGTCAATCAAGCCTCGTTTTAAACTGCAACACGCTCTCACGCTGTGCATTGCACATCGTCATCTTCATCAGCTAATACTACTATATAACTAACATCGTCGTCACATGTGCCGACGACCCAACAAAGCAAAACCATGGGCTATTGAGGCTAAACACATGCTTTCGCTCGTTTACTTTGTTTAACTACGTCGAACCACTGCCACTTTTTTCATAATTAAATAGTTTTAAGGCGCAAAAAACAGACAAGACACATAGGTAGATGACAGGACGAAGCGCCAACTTCCAACTGATTTTATTGCATGCATGAAACGTACTTACATAGCGTGTCGTCGCATGCGCAGGTGGGTCACCTAAAGCTCAGGAACGACATCATAAGGCGCGCTCCGAGAATTTCTTTTCACTGTTATACAATACAATTGATGTGTCGCTTACGCACAAGTTGCCTTTCTTTTTTATAGAAAACGCTTCTATCAACTCCCTAGCATTCTTATCATTGCTTTTTCCCAGAATGCGCACATCAGTGAAGCATGGCTCACAATTGCGGGACGGGCACTTATTAATGTGCTTAGTTAGATGTGTGCCTTCCTTTTTCTGCTCTAAGTTTCTCTCAACTAGCGCCTGTGTTGTCTTCGTCTACCCTCGTCCCTGTTTCTTTAGCGCTACTACTATGTCCCCTCAGTTTCTCTCATGTTCCCTCGTTCGCTCATTCAGGCACCTGCCCGTCTGACCTATGTAGGAGTGTCCGCAAGACAGGGGGGTTTCGTAGAAAACCCCTTCAGCACATTTCACGAACGATCTCATGTGCTTTGTTCCGCAGCCTCGTTCCTTGGTGTTCTCTTTATCCGTACGGGAGCAAAGGCCACCTAGCTTTATCGGTGCATAAAAGGCGAGCCGTACAGCATGGCGGCTGGCATTTTTTTTTTTTTTTTCAAATTATGGGCCACACGATGCGCGTATGGCACCACCACTGGTCTTACCTCTTCTCGAGGGACCTCTGGCCTAGCTCTAACAGTGCCATTCTTTGTCTTGTTTAGGAGACATTCAACCACCGCAGTCACGAGCGAACGGGGGAACCCGGCTGCAAAAAGTCTAGCCAATTGCTGATTAAAACTGTCCCGCATTTTGTGAGGGCATGACTTTTTGAGTGCCGATTCAAGGCAAAGCGAAGCAATCCCGCGTTTCACAAGTTTAGAATGGCAGCAGTCAAAAGGTAGCAGCTGCTTCTTTGCACGCGGAAAATATGACCATCAGACCTGATCACCACGGTTGGTCATATTTTCCACTGAAGTGTGTAGGTGCTCGTTTTGCCACTGCTTAGTTGAGTACCTTTCTTCAGGCCTGTATGCGCAATGTGTCCACCGAAGCTAGAGTTAACTGCGCGTCCCAAAACACGTGTTGCGAGTGCACTTGTAAAGACCGCATCCAAACAGCACTTTCTTTTTTTTTCTTCCTTTCTGGCTGTACCACGAAGCTGTTCCATTTCTGTAGCGGCGTTCTTCGCCCTACTTCACAGGTCACGACGACAAAATAATAAAATTCATCAGAGCAAAGGGGTCAGAATGGTGCTTCGCTGCTTAAAATGTGAGGCAGTTTTTGTTTTACTGGCGAATATGGAAGAGTGCTCTATTTAATGCCTGGCTAAAGCTGTATCTCACGGAACTTATTACTGCGGGCTCTTCTTTTTGTAATTTCATTCTCAGTGACCCACCGTTCATTGTGTCTATTCTTCAGCGCTTGTTCTCTCTGCACCATGTCACGAATGATGCGGAGTTTCCAAGTTCAAACTTGCGCTGCTGATTCCTTCTGCGTCTTTTCTCTCTGGCTGTAACTGCGGCTGGCAAGGCGTACGTGCGGTAAAGAGGCTGATTTGAGCATACTACCTAACCAGCCCCCCCCCCCCCCCCCCCCCCCTCGCCACCTTCCTTTCTTTGTCGAATAATACTTAATGCTGAGGGGACGGCAGAAAGTTAGGTGGGCGGATGAGATTATGAAGTTTGCGGGGATACAGTGGCGGCAACTGGCAGAGGACAGGGTTAATTGGAGAGACATGGGAGAGGCCTTTGCCCTGCAGTGGGTGTAGTCAGGCTGATGATGATGATGATGACTTAATGCTGAAACGAATACAGGTCAGGCAGATGCTCATGAGTGAGTTCTTTATCACTTCAGTCGGCTGATAAAGTTTCATGTCTGCAATGTGACGCGTTGCTGCCTACTCTCGAATTTCCGCACCACAGCACACCCCAATGCTTCCGTTTTATAGACTGTCTCGTATCACGTCCGTACACAGCTCTTTAACTTCGCACTCAGACGACAGACCTGAATCCAGATATACGCTCCCCAACTGTCGTCCCCGAACTCCCGTGCTCGGCAAACACTTTGCGCGTTTCCCCGGCCTTCCCTCCGACGACGCTTTTCCACCGCTCGTCCCACGGCCCCCTCAACGCAAACGCGCTGTTTGCGTTGCCAACGCCTTTCCAAGTCGCCGCGCCGGCCCGTTCCCCATTTCGACGAAGATGTCGCTGCACGGTCGCCCACTTATTTACTGCCACGCCAGCGAGTTCGCGCTGCCCGCGCCGCACCACCACTACCACTACATCTCCTGCGAGCTGGCTCGTCGTCCCCATCGTGCGTGCAGTGGCCGGTGCCGCGGCTGGACCCCGGCGTTACACAAGGGGCACGCTAGCGAGCGAGCCAAGCTTGCAAGCGCAGCGGACCGTGCTCGTGAGAACGAGGCGACGGCGACAAGGCGTTTTCCTTCCCCGGTCCAATCCGGAGCCGGCCGCGGAGGCGACTCGGGGAACGTGGACACGGTCGCACGAAGTGCTGAACAAACACGGCAGCCGGGTGGGCTTCTACCTCGCGCCGCCGTCGCCAGATTTCTTCGGGCGTAATAAGGTTTGTGTTGGCCGGGGCCTGATTTGATTGGGGCCAAACTCCTCGCCGTCTCTATCCCCCCCTCCCCCACCTCCCCCCTCACTCACAGCCTTTCTCCTCTGCTGCCCTGCTTCCCTACAAGATGAGGTTGAAGCTGGCGAGAGGGGAGCACGGGAGTACCCGACGCGATGCAAGTGACCTAGGGAAGGGATTAAAAGGGCGCGCAATTAGGTGGCCGAGGAACGTGCCCTTTTGGTCGGACTGCTTTGCTGGGCGTAGAATAGTAGATTGCCGCTACGCCGGTGGTCTCTGTCGCCCCACGCCCTCCCTTTCTCCCTTCCGTGGCTTCGCAGATATCCCGTCCTGCGTCTTGAATGATGAGTGCCTTGAACGTGGGAGGCAGTAGCGTGGTAGTAAAGGACGCTTTTCCTTAGTGTTAGTGTTTTTTTTTTTTTTTGTCGCGCTGTCGCCGCTGCCCTAGGAGTATTCCGCGCGGTTTTCCGCTGGGTAATCAGTGAGCTTGCGACGTGGTCGGATTGGTGTTTCTCTTACTCTGCAGGCGGTACAGGGGTTCCCGAGTCTTTGAGCGATGCCAAAGGATGTCGTCTTTTTCTCGCTCTTCGTCTCGATGTAGCACGATGGTGATCAAGCAGCCGCTCTCTGTTTCTTTATTTTCCCCGCTTCTCTTCCATCCTCAAAGGACAGTGATGGATTCCGCGTCCGCATCGTTCTCCTCTGTTCTCTTCACATGACTCCTGCTGCGGAACGGGCCGTGTATTGAGTGGTACGTAGCACCAGTTCAAGGATGTTTTCACGCTGTTCGAAGCCTCTGCCGTCGTCTTCTCGGCGAAGGGCGAGAGCTTTCTGTGCTTACACCACGGTCCGGCGTTTTGGTTTTCGTTCGGCGGGGCGTCGGCAGATTGCCAAGCCGTTGTTCAGAATCAGGGAAGCGCCGAAGTGTGTGACTCTTTCGAGAGTTCGCGCAAATGGGTCGAGCGTGTGCGTGACACTAATGGAAGGGGGTAATAGATCGTTGTTCCCTTGTTAACGCCAGCTCGGGAAAGAAAAGGAGATAGCCGTCAATCGTCACTTATCTGTTGGTGGCAATGGTGGTGTTGTGTCTTGATAACATAAATATCCCAAAATCTGTAGCATGTCTTCGTTCCCCACTACTCATCTTCTTTGGCGCTTGTCCGTGAAATCATCCTACAGTAAGGTCCCGTTTTGTCCTAATTATCATAGATTTTTTCTTGTTTAGGTTAGTACTTAATATTATGTTAGAGCCTGTGCGTAATACTTGCAATATGTGTATCTTTTTTTTTCTTTCAGATAACGACATTGTACCGGTAATAGAAATGTTTAGCGTAATGGAGACTTGCCAGCTTAAGCATATAGCGGAATACCGGACTCCGGCTGCGTACTCTCAGCAGCTCCTGCTGGCCCCGGTCCTGCCACTGCGAGCGCGCATGAGGTGTCCGGTAGTCCGCTATACGCCTACGCTGGTATCTCTCCGCTTGGCTAAATGTATCTAAAGTCGCGAGGAATTGGACATCTTACCAGTGTAAGCTTTTTCTTTCAACATTGCGAGTGTGCTGTTGGTGTACAAGGTTGCTTTATGTACTGCAGCACCGGGATTACAAACAGTTCCTGTTGCCGATTTAGGCCGTAAATCACCACTGTTGGCAATTAGTATAGTGTGCGTCTGCCTGCGGCAGCGCAGAAGAAGCAGTACGAAGGTGCGGCCGTGTGTTGTTTGTGTGACGTCACTGCTCGTTCAAAAGCCACATGCGGTCAAAACTAATGTATAGCCCTCCTCTGCGGCGTCTTCCGCAGGTCACGCGCTGATTCTGCGTGTTGAACCGCTCATATCACTAGCGGCGTTTACATGAACCCGACAACGGCGGGTCGAGTCAGGGGATCGAGTTGAGCAAGGTCAGCCCAACTCGACAACTGCGTGTTTACATGAACTCGATTTTAGCGAGTCGAGACCGCTTCAACTCCAGCGACACCAAACGTCAAAAAGCGCGAGCGGGAGAGGGCAGTGGTAGCCTCTAAGATGGCAGCACGTCATCGCTGTCTCGGAGGCGCGACGGCGCAGGCGACAAAGAGGTTCGCATTTATCCTCTCCCCTCCCGCTAACCCGACTCTTCGACTCTTTGATTTTTTAGAAAGGCGGTTCAAGCGAGTTAACCTACCCCCTGCAGGCGAGTTAACTCAACTCGCTCTGCGGCTTATTTTACTTACCCGACAGCGTTTACATGAACCCGACAACTGGTTTTTGCCCGACAAGCAAACTCGACTCGACTCTGTAAGTTCATGTAAACAGGCCTACTGCTAATGCGTAGGTAGGAACGTAAGATCCTGCATACAGGAGCCGAATTTCTGTTGGCCACTTCAGCCAGGCAGTCGCCTGGCGTGGCTTAATTTTTTTTTTTTGTTTTCCCGATGTGTCAATACTTAAAATGTGTTCGCGTTACTGGCCGCGGTGAGCGATTTCAGCGGTATGTCTATGGTCCTTCTGCGGTGCAGAGTCAGAAAACAATGCCAGGAATAAAAAGTTCGATGGGTCGGATTCGAACCAAGCAAGTTCACGAGGGAAGCGCGTACGGAACCTTATAGCCATGACGAGTGCTCTGTTATTTGATCAGCAGAGGAGAACATAGTCTGGGCGCCAAGGCAGGAGCAGTGAAAAACGAAAAAAAAAATGAAGGTTTAGATATAAAATAAAATCAACAAAAGAATAATGATGCAGCGTCAACAAGACGGTGATGGCAGTGGTTCAGCAGTAGTTGAGAGAGCCAAGCTGTCCTTAGTTTGGCCGACTGCTTGCTAGCGCATTCACCTTGCTCTTTCAGAGCATAACCTGTCAATTTTCATTTTCTGTTCTAAGCCTTCTGTTGAAGGTGCTCATATGCGTGGCCTTTGACTTGCACTGCTTGAGCTTGAAGCCTAGGAGGATCAGGAAAATATACAACTTGACATCTAACCAACGACTGAATTCATTGATTAGTTAAAGGTGCAGTGAAGAGGGATCTGAACTCGTCTTTTTGCCGCGGGAACTCGATCTACACGTTCCGAGCATTCTTAGAAACTGCGATTTATTGTCCTCTGTGGCCGATTTTCCTAATTAAAATTGGTTTAACATCCGGCTCCCGCCTTTGTTTCTTTTTTTTTTTAATTCTCCCCGTACGGTGGGCGGAGTCAACCAACGCGTGGAGTTCCTTTCACCCAGTCCCGTGGCGGCTTGCCGCTCTGCCATCGGCGGAGTAATAGGTACTAATCCGTAATAGCAAATAGTCCGCGGGTATTTTTATTTCTGCAGGCTTATTTCGCGGCTATATATGAAACTATTTATTCACGAAAACCTAAGAAACAAAATAAAGCGACAGCAAAGCCTCCACAGAGGTGGCTGAAAGGCACTCCACGCGTTGGTCGACTCCGCCCAGCGTACGGGGAGAATTCAAAAAACAAAGGCGGGAGTCGGACGTTAATTCGATTTAATTAGGGAAATAGGCCACTCAGGGAATAAGTCGCAGTTTCTAAGAATGCTCGGAACGTGTAGATCGAGTTCCCGGGGCAAAACGACGAGTTCAAATTCCTCTTCAGTGCACCTTTAACTTGTATTAGCAGAGGAAGACCCCTGGCCGTAGATGCGGAACGGGGGATAAGACGGCCCGCTAGATGAAGCAATGAGGAATGCACATTGGCCTACGGCATCCGAATTCCTTCCTAAACATCACGCCTGCACTTCAGTGACGCCGCAGTGCGGCGCCAGTTCGCTACGCACATGCGCCGTCGGGTCGGCATTCCTCAGTGCTTTTCATCGCATTTTTTCTCTTCCTTGCGAGATGTGAAGGGGGGCAGGTTGTGCCATTCTGAGTTTTCGCACGTCATAACTATAGCTGACCCTGCGTAGTGACTCTGGTTTTCTCTTCTGTGTTTTTCTCACTCTTTTGCCGAGAATTCTGATTCACGCTGCTGTCTTCTTCGCGTCGGTCTCGAAAACCCCGGACGCCACTGACGTGAGCCTCACGCTAAGCGCGATGCGTTTTCTCCATTTCGATTCGGCTTTGTCTTTTTATTCTTATGATTACTATCCTTCTATGACGAAACCGATCGTTGATGCCGGAAATAATGCAGGAACAAGGGAAACGGCATTCCTTAACTCAAACTTGCTCTTGACTTTTTATTTGTTTGCTGTTTTTTGTTTTTCTTTTCGCGGTCGTGTCTGGTCGATCCTCCCGGACGTTCGCGAAGCGGGTCGCGGTCATTCGGCATGGAAGGCACGACCGCGTTCCGGTCACAAAAGGTGGGCAAATCACGGCGCGCGCTGGCGGTACAGCCGAACGGCGACGGCGGAGCTAGGCTTTGTTTGCCAAACCGTTCGCATTTGTCGGCGCGCCTCAGCCTCGCGTCTCTTTTAATATTGCTTCTGTTGTTAGCGCCGACCTCGCTACGGGCCCGTGGGAATTCGTTTTATCAACTCTTTTCTTTTCGTTTCTCGTCACGGCGAGAGCCTGCGTTCGACTTAAGTCGATTCTATTTCCTATTCCCGTCGTCGCCGTTTCCGATTGCCTCCCCGTTCTGTCAGATTCATTCTACAGGAATTCCCGCGTCTGTCTATAGCGCGCTTTTTTATTTCGCTCGAAAAGCTAGAATATTTCGCTCTTCAGTTTTGTTTTCGCGCTTTGCTTCCCCGGTGTTCCGGCTGTGCGCAAGAGCCTTCTGCGCCGGAAGGGGAAACAACGTGTCAGGTTTTGAAAAATCAACCGGTAACTGGCGCCCAATCACTGATTTCGCGCTTGACGAAGAGCAGCTATCTAATCAGCGTTGCATTTTCCAGGCTGTTTTGCGCTTCGCTGGAAGTCACGCAATCAGTGGCGCGCGTCTATCGAACTTTGTTTCCCGCGTGCCTCTGGGAGTTAGCTGTCACGTCTAGCCTTGAATAACGCTTCTTTCTGTCGCCGCTATTTTCTTCGAGCGCGTTCCGCAGAGGATCAAGATGTTCTTTGTCAGCATGCTAGGAAACTTAGTTCTATAACGTCATCCTTCTATGCCCTCACTTTTCAGTGTTCAGCCTCATCGCACGTCGTTCATATTGTTCCGTGACTCCTTTGGTCTTAGTATAGCCTGTAGTGCCTTTGTGATGATGCTTCCACTCAATCACACAAAGGACATTTTTTTTTAAGGCCGTAGCATTAAAAGCCTCATCAAGGAAATGTGGCGTCGGTCATGAGATTATCCCATTGGATGGAGCGAAGTGTCGTCACGAGACCGGATAACTCTCATTGGCCAGAAGTAAGTCAGGTCACATGAGCGGATAATCCTCATTGGCTGGATGGAAGTGAAATCACCGGACCATAAGTGGCGTCGCTGCCAGTAAATGCATGAACAGCTTCTAATGCTGTTGCATTGCAAACACATAAGGTAATTAGGTATCCCCGTGATTTTTTTTTTTTTAGTTTTATAAGCTGGTGCTGCCGGAAAGCGATATGTTGGATTAGACTAACGTGAGCTATCTGCCAGATGTTTCACTCGACCTGTTAAGGCGGAATGGCGAACACCTCCAGTGTTCCTTTATTCTATTGATTCGTAGAACGCAGCGTACTAGCCTCTTGCAGTCTCGATTATAGTTGTGATTGAGCTTTGCCCTACACAAGTCCCCAAACCGGGACGCTTTTCACCCGAACCGTAACGCGTGGGAGAACGCTTGAAGTTTCTTTTCGCCCTAAATCGCGGTACTGGATCGTACCTGGTCATGCGTTGTCAACAGTGCGTGAACTTCCCCGTTAATGTCTTTCGCGATAAAATCTCTTGCTGACGCAGTCCAAGTTGGCGACTCTTTTGCAGGGAAGCTTCCTTGTTTAAAACAAGAAACGCTCTGCTTGTGTCTATCGTTCCATATTAAGTCCACCCCCCACCCCCATCCCCGCCCCACAGTGGCCTAGAACTATGAAATTGAAAGTTTATTTCTCCACACACATTACAGTGGAAAAAGGGGACACTGGGCAAAAAGCTGCATAATGCAGCTTGAAGTAGCACCCAGTACCCCATGAATACAACGACAGCAGTGTTTTTCGCGAACATCAGACTTAAGGTGAGCTTAATATCCCCATCAAAACAAAGAACGAAACTCGTCGTTGATACCAACCAAGCGTTTTGTTTTCTATGAAAATAGAAAATCAGCTTTTACTGCACAATAGATGAGAAAGCTGCCTATCTTTCCTAACATTGGTGCCATCCTTCAGGGGTGTCGCAGACACCTGCAACTGGTATACACGCTGGATCATATGACTGGTGCGATGATTTGCAAGCTTTTCAGGAAATTTCCGGCGAAAATTTGCACACAGACAGAACTATCCACTGCCAGAGTAGCCACTGCCGATGAGGTTGAAGTGAATCGCTGTATCTGCCCCTGTAGCTTTATGTTTGCCTGTATGAAAGGGAGTGCTGTGACAGCAGTGTTATAAAATAAGAGTTCGCTTCTTTATGTTAAGCAAAAAGTGGAATACAAGCACGCATGCAGCACTTGTTTTTCTCGCACGTGAAAAACACACATGTGTGGAGCAAAATTTCCTGGCTTTTGTTTTTTTTTTTCAGTTGGTTGTTTTACAGCGCAGCGCAGACGGTCTTGATCGGTCTCAATGTTATATATCATCTCTTTATGAGACTCCGAATTGGAAACAGTGAAAGCGCGTTTACTCACAATATCTTCTTGCGTCGCTAGGTTCGTTATCGCAAAACTGCGTGTTAACTCTGTGTACTATATCCTCGGCGCTTTTCCCTGGCCAGTTTCCAGCAAGCATCACAGTGATGAAGTCAATTTCAGTAGAAATTTCAGACGTCGTGATAAGCATCGAAATGAGCCGATCTGACTTTGGAAGAACAATAAAACCCATGAACTGCGGCAATTATTTCAAGAAAACACTTCGGTTGGTACAGGGAAAAAAAAAATAGGAAACGCGGCGAAATAACGAGAAAGCTGCCAACTGGCTTCGTCTGGCGCTTAACGAGGTCGAAATTTGAATGCGAAGAGCTCTGCCTGCTTCTTCTGGCCCAAACGAATAAGAGTCGTGGCGATTTTTCTCTTTTTTTATCATGTTTTTTTTTCTGTTTGTTTAAGCCTTGTTGCAGAAAGTTGTCAGTATGTGTAAGTCGCCTCTTAGAAAGGAACGGTTTGAGTGCCCGCCGCAATATCTAGTGCATTCGTAGGGTCCCAGGTCTGTTTTCCTTTGTTTCTTTCGCTCCTTCTTTCTTCTGCGTGAAGGGACAACGGTCACTCTTGTTTCTTCTGTTCTTTTATTATTTTTTTTCATTCCGCTCTCTAGTTAAGGAGGAGGCCTACGAATGGGAAGGCCAGAGTTATATGAAACGGTGCTCTTCCGGCCCGGTTATTTATGGCCGTAATCTTGGGCAAGCCAAGAAAGAATAAAACATTGCGCTGTCCTCCCTCTCTCTTTTTCCTTTTCCCCCCTCTCTCTCCTTGCCATTTCGGTGCGACCTCGCATAGCCCGGGGGCCAAAGGAACGCAGGGGGGGGGGGGGGGGGGGGGGGAGACACCGTGTAGAAACCCGCCGTGCGTATATGAGCACCGACTTCCTGGGGGGGGGGGGGGGGGGGACGAAACGGGCTACGGGGTGAACGCTTGCTCTTCCACGTTTCATTTTCCTTTAGTTTAATCTTGCTTTTATTTCAGGTGACGTGCTCTCTACGTTTGCTTTATTTAATTTTATTCCAGCATTGGTTCATGTACCGAATTCGGACAGTCATATCTTCCCTTAAGATTCGTCGGTTGATTTTTCTCTTCTTTATTTTCTGTCTCTCTCTCTTTCGCTGGGCTTTCTTTTTCTCATATTGCGAACAGCGCCGAGCATGAGCTGCTCACAGCACTGGAGGTTTCCGTCTATTTCATAGAAGCCGTGTTCCTCTCTTTCTTCGTCTTTGATGAAGGTCAGAATCATCTCGCATTTCTTGACCGTGTGTGTGGCTCGCTTTCGCTTGCTATTTCGCCTTGAGGACGTGTCTATTTCGGCAGAAGAACAACAGGGAACGAAGCAGCGATAAGCTCCCTTTTTCGTCCGACTTATATTTCTTCTTTTCTTTGATTTGCATTTTTTACTGCTTTTCGCTTCTGGAAACTGTTGTCCCTTTATTTTTGGTACAATCTATTGTTTTATTTCTTTTTTCTTTTCAACAG